>NC_045708.1:60257629-60571399 GCF_009834535.1 Camelus ferus | reverse complement strand
GGGGTTTTGTTATCGACCCAGAAGAGAGGCAGAGGCTTGTGAAGTCTGGCCAGTTTGACCCTTTATTTACTTACCTTTGACAGAATCACACAGACTTCTTTTGTTTTAAGAGTTTTACTGCTAATTCCTCTGGGAAAATATTGAAGAGATTAAAAATAACAAACGTGGGAAAGTGATAAAGGTTACAGACATTTACAAAGTTCTTACAGACTTAGTCCCTTTGTGGTGGCTCCTTGACTCTCTTCTGAAGACAGGAACTGGAAACTTCCCTTTGAATTCTGTCCTATGATTTTATATCTAAGAGTGGGGCTAATCCAAATGTCACTTCTCCTCTGACCCATCCATCAAGTAAGGGATGTGCAATCTTTTCTCCTTGAGGGCTCCTGGCTCACTGAGGGAAAGGTTGAGGCAGCTGCAAATGTTCAGATGTTCCTCCATTAATCTGGTGTTTATTCACACAGGAGTTACAGCTTTCAGACACTTTCTCATAGTATGTTACAATCTATTGTCTAAAGTCTTGATTCCTTACCCATGTCACATAATGCATTTTCTCCCCAAAGTCCAGGTATATTTCCTTGTTCTAGTGTTTCACATTTCAATCACAGACCCTCTCAGTCTTAATTATTTTCATCTCGTCTCACATGTAACTTCATCTGTCGTCTCAATTTTTATGCTTCTTAGAGACTTTCTTGGAGTGTGACATCCAGGAATACAAATGATTCAGTTTTAGTACAAGGGCAGATTTTTACATTTAGTAAACTTGTATTTATCAGCTAGTAATTGCCAGGGACTCTTGTAGGCATTGGGGATGCAGCTGTGAGCAAAACAAACAAAAAAAAAACTTTGCCCTCATGAAGGTTACATTCTAGTGGGTGCAGAGAGACACTAGACAAAGAACTACAGCACATAGTGTGTTTAATGGTGAGAAATGCTATAGAGAATGTAAAGCATAGCAGGAGTAGAGATTGCTGGCTCGTAGGAGAGTGTTTACAATTTTAAGTGGAGTTGCACGGGAAGCTTCATAGAAAAGAGATACTGGAATAAAGGCTTTAAAGTTTAGGGAGAGAATCATGTGAATATCTAAAGGAACAAAAACTAAGAGCATCAGCGAGCCAGCTGTTTACTAGATAAAAGGAAGGGTCAGTGCAAAAGCCCAGAGGTGGGAACGTGCCAGGTGGTTTCCAGGAAAAGCAAGAGGTTTGGTGAAGGTGGGTAGAGCAAATGAGGGGAAGAGAAGCTGAACAAGCCAGGAGGATTAGAGAAGTAATATTCCTCCCCCACAACTCTGGTCACTGTTCTTCTTAACATACTCAGTGTTTTCTAGGACATTTTGACAAGAGCAGATATAGTGCCTTGTTTTTAAAGATACCTTCAAAGACATCTGTCCAGAGATTTCTTATTATTCCGTCTCCAGTTATCAAAAGTGCTATGTCTGGTTGAACTATTATAAATAAGTTATAAAAATCATAAAACAAGTTATAAAGATGCTTAGACATTTACCCAATTCTTGAATTACTTCCCGGCAATCATACCAGAAAACATATCAACATAATAAAACAAACAATGAAACAAAACAAAATAAAATAAAAAACAAATCAAAACATTGGCAAATCAGCTAACAAACCCTTTTTGGCTGAATAGCTGAGTAGCAAGAAGTTCCAGGGAGCTTAAAATCTATGCCAGGAACACCTGGGACTAAGAACAACTCGCTTTGCCAGTGCATTCTCATGATTATCAAAGATAAAAACCTTATTTTTTATTTTTTTATTGAGGTATAGTTGGTTCACAATGTTGTGTCAATTTCTGGCGTACAGCGCAATTCTTCAGTCATACATGAACATACACATACTCATTTTCATAATCTTTTTCATCGTAAGCTACTACAAGCTATTGAATATATTTCCCTGTGCTGTACAATATAAACTTGCTTATACATTTTATATGTACCACTCAGTGTCTGCAAACCTTGAACTCCCAGTTTATCCCTTCCCACCCCCCCAAAGAGAAAAACTTTGGATCATGTTCACTTTAGGAAGTTTTAGCAATCAGAAATCTGTTACTCTAAGCAATAACATCCACATTCAACTGGTTTAAATAATAAAAAGGGATTTAGTGATTCACATACAACTAAAAAAATTGAAGGAGGGAGTTTCAGCAATGGCCTCCTACAGCAGTGTAATGACAGCATGAGCCATTGTTTTTATTGTGACTTTTTTCCCACCTGAACACTGCCACATATAGAGTTGGCTTCATCCTGAGATTAGTTGTCCTCAAGATGCAAATTTTTTGTTTTCTGAAAACTTTGAGGACTTCATGTTTCCATGATACCACCTAGTGTGGGAGAACCCATATCTTTGTCCCAGAATTCTTGGCAAACTCGTAAGGAGTTTAGTTTGGTTGGTTAGATTAATTCATCTACCAATTTCTAGAGAATCATTTTAGCCAGGGGGATGCTATGTAACGGAAGCAAGGAAATGATACAGCTTCTCCTGAAGCTCACAAGTTAAAAGTGAGGAATAGGACATGTTTTCCCTGAACCAAACTGAGGGAATCTTGCCCAAAGGAAAAAGAAGATTCCAGGAAGTAGGAAATACAAATGTCCCCATAGTGATGCAATACAAGTAAACTGTCTTTGTATTCTCAGGGCTTTGTACTGTCTGGTATATGGTAGGTGCTTATGCTGATTCACTTAATGAATAAATGTTTACTGAATGAATAAACATTGCTGATTAAGAATATAAATGACAAAAAGATCCCTGTGTATATGTTGTGGGAAATCTAGGGTAAAAGCTATCTATCTCAGCTCTACTATTTCTAAGGAATGACCTTACCTCTAGTTTTATCTTTAAAATTCTCAATAGAATAATCTGGAGAATAAAACATGACTCTGGTTTGGAATCGAATTAAGGTACTCTGAGAGGGAAGAAGAATTTCATATCCAGAGAAGGGGAGTGAAGTTCAGGTAAGTGTTCTTTGAATCTTAAAAAAAAATCAAACAGCTTTTCATTGCCTATTCCTCTATGTCATCCGTCAAGTTACACTTTCAAGTAAACTCCTCTTTTGCAAATTTCTCAGTTCATCAGGTTATCAGAGAGTATTTAAAAGTTATGGCTTTGCACATTGCTAGATGGCTTATACATGTTATTTCATTTATTCCCACAAAAATCTCACAAGGTAGGATAGATCAGAGGTTAAGAAACCAGATACTGAAATCAGACTGCCTGAGATCAAATCCTGGCCCCTTCACTTACTAGCTCTGTGACCTGGGGAAGGCTCTGTAATCCACTATTTCATCATCTCTACCATGGGGAGATAATGTTTACTTCACAAGTTTGTTACAAGGAATCACTGAGTTAAAATACGTACAGTACTGAAGAGTATGCCTGGAACATGTGTATCTTGGTCCATGCTGAGCTAACGATGATTTCTGAGGAGTTACATTGGCATAAAACTGCATGAAAACATGTTATACACCAAGTAGAAACAATTCTCAAGAACTGTCAAATGTATGTTCAGTGGGGAGACAGAACATACATACATACACACACCATAAGCACCAAACACATCACAAACATAAAAAACAAAAATTCAGCAACTCAAATATCCATGCATTTGCCAAAGAAACTACTTATGTCAATATACTGTGCCTATTATATAGAAAGAACTTTAGGGTAAGTTGAGTCATCTAACAGATAAAATGTAGCATATTAAAAACATGATTAGACTTTGTCTTAAGAGGTTTGTTTGTTTGTTTGTTTGTTTGTTTGTTTACCAGAAGAAAAGGTTATTCTTTGTGTGTATATACACCTGGCTTATCCAAACATATTTAACAACAGGTCACAAGACTGAGAGCTAATTACATCATAGAAAACAATGGGCCTCCCGATCCATGTGTTTTCACTTTCCAATATTTAAAAGGAAGTTTAAAGACATGGCAAAAGATGCTTCCCGTGTGTGCTATTGTCAGAGGAATCATGCAATTTAGTAGGATCTAGAACATTTTGCAGTAAATGATCCAAAAGGAGAAAACCAGATTAGTCCGATCTCTCACTGGTGCTAAGCATGATCGAATTAAGCTGCATAACTAACCCAAAATCGCCAGCAAGGGAGATGGGCAGCAAGGTAAAAAGTCAGAAAAGAATACAGAATTTCCACAAGAAAAAAATAGGACCTTTTGTCTTTGGAAGTAGGGCTCCTGCCAAAAAGCGAGACTGCTTTTGAGTAGAATCTAATTCAGAGTATTGAGCCCCATAAAATCCCTTTGTCAGCACTTCTCACTTTATGCATTTTGTCTATAAACAAAGGGAGAATGGAGCATTTTAATGCTTTTCCAACACTTCCAATATGTAAGAATTATTTTTCATTCTTTTTATGTTGGAAATAATTAATACGCTGGTTAAAAAAATGATTTTTAAAAGCCTAAAGCACATCATGATTTTGGTTTAAACCTATTTTCCTTTGTCTTCTGTATTCATAGATTTACAATAATTCTATTTTTAATCCTCAGGAACTTTGGTCCTTGGTGCGTTCCTCTTATAATTCTCCTGCTCTAGTGTCTCTTCAGTTTGAATTAATCTTACTCTAATTCAGGTGAAAACAATGAAAGATATTGATATTTGCAAATGCTGAGTGTTTAGCCAGAGGATATGAACAGCAACAGAGGTTATGAGAGGAGCCATCTCAAAGGTGCAGCTAGGTATCCTGGACCTTCTTCTTTTTTTTTTTTTAAGTACAGTCAGTTATGATGTGTCAGTTTTTCTGGTGTACAGCACAATGCCCCAGTCATATATATATATATATACACACACACACGCATATATTTATTTTCATATTCTTTTTTATTAAAGGTTATTACAAGATATTGAATATAGCTATACAGAAGAAATTTGTTTTTTAATCTATTTTTATATATAATAGTTAATATTTGCAAATCTAGATCTGATTTTGAGCCAAGTTTCACTTTCTGTTTAAGACGTCACATTGAATCAGAAGCATGAGGTGCTTTGAAATGAGCTCCCTGAAACCTGAGACACCTAAGCTCCCTTGGAACTGTACCAAACTGTGAGTGTTTTCTGCCACAGAGTAATATGGAAGAACTCGGGTCTGAACTAGACCCTTACAAGCTGTAAAACTGGTCTGGGGTTTAGAGATCTGGACCCCACATTGTCTTGTGTGTATTGAAATGGTCCAGAAACTCTCTGTTGTCTTTTTTGCCCTGAGCCTGGGTTGTCAACATCGTGAAATGAGGGTTGCTAGAATGACGTGGTGGCTAAATACACTAAAATGATAATGATGTTCATGTCATTTTAAAATTTTGTTTTGTTTTCAGTCTGGTTAAAATGATGAAGCAAACAACAAGATATGCAGACACATTTACTGTGAAGTTGCGTCCTGAATCAATATTCAGTGCTTGCCACTCTCCTATCCAATTCTCAGCCTTGGGTCTCTCCTTTGCATTGTTATAGCTTTATTTATTTAGTTAGTTGTTTATAGCTACTTTATCTTCAGATTTTTCTTATTCAAGACAGAATTGTATTTAAATGTACTCAGCTAATCACTAAATGTGCTTTATGGAAAAGAAAGCCCAAGAAGGCACATCTGAGGCAGTGACAGCAGAACAATACAATCATTTATTTAAATGATTAACCTAAATGGTTTATGCATAAAAAGTTCAATAAGTTATAAATCTCAGAAGCTGGCCTGTGTTTATCAGAATTTTAAAACCCTTTTATCCTCTGCAAAATATTTCTATCTAAGTCATGGTCATGACATTTCATTTAAAATAAAAGTAAGGCTCTGAAAAATCCCCACAATTTCCCTATTTGTAATCAGGAGTACTGATTAACATAAGTTCAGTTTTCCATTACAGGGTAATACAGTGATAAGATAAAGCTTCGATTTCAAGGTTGAAATAATACTGCTTAATTCTATTGTGTGTTTTCACCTTGAATTTTTGTTTTTAACCAGAGTAGTTATGTTCCAAGTAATTAAGATGCCGACACTCTCTTTGAAGCCCAGAGAATCTAATCACTTACACAGAAAAGGTTTTATTCCCATAAGTTAACTGCTGGCAATTACAGATGTTTTTGAGCAGCCTTACATTCCAGAGTTCCAAGAGACTTCCTAGCTAAAGAACAGCATGAACTTTGCTTCTTAGTGTCATCCACAATTTTGTAAAAGAAAACTGATTCGTTTTTAATTTCGTCTAGATTTTAGCCCCTTTCACCAAAGCAGCATATAATAAAATGATTTCTATTGATTTTCCCATAGAAAGGCAAAGCTTTCTAAACATCAAATTCTATTTCCTTCGTAAGAAAACAATCAAGATTTGTAGCCATCACCACTCAGGCCTGTTAGCCTCGCTAATTCTCCATTTACACTTTCCTTTCAAATCCTTCAAAAGACAAGTTGCAAAGAAGAGGCCCATGAGCAATTTTTCTTGTAACGTTCTGCAATTGCCTTCTTGATTTTTTTTTTTTCGTTCACGAATTAGGTTTCTTTATTTTGGGGGGGCAGAAAGCCAATATTTTGACCTCCTTGAATTTATTCAGTGGCAGGATTTTCATCTTTTGACAAACGGGTTGTACCGATTACCAACCGAAGAGAGCAGAGAATAATTAGAAAGCAGAGTTCCAGTTGGCACCTGAGGTGATTTGGAAGCAAAGTGGCAGTCAGGTTTTACAATACATGTGACAGTTTCTCACACCTACAAGAAATAACTAAGGGACACTTTGAAGTAGACCTTATGGACTGTCTGACTTTGTAGGAGAGAATTGCCAGAATCAACAGATTGTGAAATATAATCTTATATCAAAACAAATATTTTTCTTATAAACAATATATACATTGTATTTATGGTCATGCTCTGACACTTGTTCTTTGGCCATGGCTTGACACTGGAGAGTTTGAAGAAATTTTTCCTATTACCATTCAAAAACGTACTGGTGCAGAGATTTGCATTTGACAGCTCAAGCTAGATGAGAGGAGATTCCAAACAAATGCCTTCTGTGTAGGCATATTTAATGTCTGTTGCAATACATACATGACAAAATACTATCGATAATTTTGTGACCTGAAAATGATGACCTCAAAAGTAAAATAGCGAATTTTTAGTGGTATCTACTCACATTAACCCTCCTCTGATATGTCATTACTGTGACAAGTTTAAAAAAAAAAAAAAGACAGTCAAGTCAAATTAAAAGCAACTTTTGATAGAAATAAGATTTAGGACATCAAAGCACATAAAAAATTAGAAAAAAATTTTTAAATTACAATATTTTTAATAGATTAGCTCTGATTATCTAAAATCTGAAGTAGCAGACGAAAGAGAAAATGTAAGCTTGTCATGAAAATTCAATCTCTTTTTGGAATGAAAGGCTCTTCTGTTACCAGGATAGATGAATATGTAATGTATTTGTTGAGTGCAAATATATGTGTTGATTGAATGCATGAGTGATTGAATAAATTAGATAACTTACTCATATTCCTATGAACATAATGTACACTGTTCAATCAAGGACCTTTTTATTATTCTTAAACGGAAAATCAGAACAACGTTGTCCTAAACTCCAAGTGGCTAATCCCCTATGAAATTGCTACTTATATAATATTGTGTTTATTCAACTTGATGGAACCCCATAGAAGTCTGTGAAACCTTTCCTGATTTCTATATAAAGAGTGTTGAAGGATTAAATTCAACTGAACGCTTTTTACTACTTCTGTAACAATGACCAAGGTGAAAATAAACCTCAGAATTCACCAACCCTAGAATCTGCTACATTTGACTATCCTTCTACGTTCATTCTTACATGGATGGTTCAGTTGGCTACAGATTGAGTTCAGTCCAGCAGGGCAGAAGCGCAGAAGAGCCGATAAACTGGCTCCTTGAACACTGTCTTGGAGACTTTTAACATTATCTTACAAAAAGCAAAAGTGGAGTAAGCATAACACCAGAAAGAAAATAGAGGAGGTGGTTGGAATTTTTCTTTAAAATTGTGAGTATTTCTAATACCATAACAAAAGTAAATCCACATTTTATCAAAAGAGCTTTGAGAATAACACTGAGAAAAAAATTTGTATTTTCAACATTGATCTGTGCAAATGTTTGAAAACAATATTTTAGAATGTATTGGAACTATTAATAACTCACCACACTATTGATCATTGACTTCATGATTTTGGACTTGCTGACAGGAGGGATGAGCTGGGATGTGATTCTGCTTTAGAGGATGGTCTTCATGGGAAGCGGAAGTAGAAGTGGAAGTGTGCAGTCTGCTTCTGCTGTTATCTCCATGAGTAGCTTTGTTCTGACACTGGAAAGCTGAGGAACAATCCTGATTGTTGTTGTTCTGTAAAATTCGAAATATCTTTCAGATTTTGAACAGTATGACCATTAAACTGTTGAATACCACTGATTCACCAAATGTCTCCTAAGTTGGCAATGAAAGACTCACCCTGAAGTGAAGGTAAGATAAGAATAACAATTTAGCCTTTAAAACGTTGCACTGATTTCCTTCCAAGCTCAGGGTACATTATAGACATTGTGTCATTAACCCCATTACACCCCCAAGTACAGCTCCAGTCAGGTACAAACAGGGGGAAATCTCCTTTCCTTCATTTATTATGTTAAAATTCTAATATCTCTGTCAGCTGGCCTATGAAACTTTGATCGTAGACACCAGAGAAACATTTAGATGGATGGATGGAAAATAGGTGAAGTTAAGGGTACACCAAGTTGCATGTCTGTTACTGTTGAGGATCCATTAACTACCAGTTTTCTACTTGAGCTTTTTCATTGTGTTAAAAGCCTCCATATTTTTTAGTGAATAGCTATCATCTTCCAGGCCCAAGACATCACTATTTCAACTAGGAGACAGTAAAACATGTCTGAACAAAAGAAACAGTGCAGACTCCCATGTAATGGATCCCTATTTATTTTTAAAGTAATCAATAGTGGTTGGCAAGTAATTGCACGGTATAATCTGTAAGTAAGGTAAGACTGAAAACACACATCTGAGTTATGAGATGGTCTCATCTGTTCAAATAAGGGGACAAATTACAGGATGATCCTAAGACGTCTAGTTTTGGTAAATCATCATTGTGACCCTTACAAGGCAGGCTTTGTACTGGATATTTCCTGTGAATTTCAAAGGAAGAGTAAACTTCCTTGAACCACTGAACTACAATACTGACTGAAGGACTGCATTTCTATAGAAATCAATGAAGCTAATCACACAAGCACAGTTCAACATTTCCCATTCAGCAGTCTTGAAAATACTCGAATATCATAACTGGTCTGCAGCTAAGCACATTTTGGTCTTTAGATCCAAGGGGGATGAAGTATTCTTCTCAGTTCACCATGCATACATGAATAATGAAAAATTTAAACCACAGAGTGGTGGTGTTTTTTGTTAAAGAGACTACTCTTGAAATGGTTACAGAGGGCTAAAGTCTCTTCTTCCTACCCTTTCTAAAATGACTAGTCCTGAACACTGCAAACATGCTATTTCCAAGCAAATAATGCATTAAAAACTAAAACCTTATCTTTTAGGGAAAAAAATAAATGTTTTTATCAGTAAAAGGAATTTGGGAATAATAAGTTTCAGAAGGCATGATAGGTCAAGACATTATGCTAAACACTTAACCCAACATTTGCTCTGAAAGCAGTACTTATGAAGAAGGTATTATTGTTGTCTCTGTTTTGCAGATGAGAAAACTGAGACTTAAGTCACCGATCCAAGTATATAGTCAGGGGTATCTGGATCCTATAGACTTGAGTTTAGATGTGTAATACTTATTCTAAACCGGCCAAACGGAATTACATATTTGGCAAGCAAAGGTGTATTCTTTCTCCAATGCTGCTTACATGCAAAGCATTAGTGTGGTGGGCAAAGCAGGAACATTGATTTTAGTCAGCACCTCGATCTCATTTATGCCTCAAATTACAGTGGTCCTGCTAATGTGAGCAAATCTCCTACCCTCCTTTCCTGTCTTTGTATTGTAATCTACAAAGTCAAGATATTTACCTTCTATTTATGGTATAAGGATACTGAGAATATTTTATTTGCATTTAAAAAACATTGGTAGATTGCTTTGACTGTTTTGAAACAGTTGCTTCTCAAATGGAGAGTCCAAAGCTGGGACTGTACAGCAATGTGATCCCAGGGACAGTCAGCCATGATGTCATCATGGTGTCCAAAATCATGAAAAGTGGTCATTTATGCATGTTTTGAGAGAAGAAAAAGGAGGGACAGTGTGGTACTTCTATAGAATGCAGTGTAAGCCCCATGACTCCAAGTAGCTCAAAGCAATGTTTCAATTATAGCTGCAAAAGATGGATTATTTGGGAGTCCTACTACAACATAAGCAAAATCCGTTCTACCTACTGTTTGTCCACTTAGGGAGAGAAATGCTTTGCCTTATTCAGGTTACTGGGCTTTTTGTCTACAACTGAATTTCAGTGAGGGCATTTTTCACAGCTTGTGAAGACTGCCACAAGGCAACTAAATTGCCTTTTTAGTATAATAAGTGGATATAGTTATAAATACAAGAACCATTTGCTCTACTATGCTTTTGTCAATTCCTATTATGTCTAGAAATCAACTCTTTCCTGACTTGTCCAATTCCTGCAGTGGCATTTCCTCCTTTCATTCTCCAAAGCTCAGTAATTTAGTTCTTGCCTCATGTATCCAATCAGTTGCCAGGTCAGCAATCTCAAATTCCTTCTGCAATGAAATTAGGTATAAATAAATTACAAAGCAAACAGACAACATCAAATCACCAAATCTTGTTCAATCATCCTCTCCAGTATTCTGAAGACCCTGGGTTTTTTTTTATTCCTATGTTATCGTTCTGTGTACTCTATAAAAGTGGGAATTATAAAGAAATTACTACAATTCTCAGAGAATTCTTCTTGCAAATTCTCAGTAAACTTCTCAGTAAATTCTTCTTCTCATCCCATTTGTAATACAGCTGTGTTGACCTCTTTCCATGTCTATGAACCCAATCTAATTGAGTATGTGCGTTTTCATGAAGACATCACTGTTTCTATGAAATTTTCCTCTATTTCCTCAACTGAGGTAGTTCTTCCTTCTTCTGAGTGTCAGTATCTCTACTTATGTTATTATGGCTTTGTTTTTCTACTTGTAATAAATTATGCAACTACCTCAGTATTGGTTTGTAAGATTCTTACAGGCAATTTCTTCAGAATCTGAGAGATATAGTCAATATCATCATGGGAATTTAATAAATATTTTAAAATTAATTATTTCAGTTTAACAATGTTCTATTAAAACTGAAAAGAAAGTAAATTTTCATTAATATATAAATGATTTCAAAAATTGCAATCCTCCCAGAAGTACTTGCGTTTTAAAGAAAAGATACAGCGGACCTTTCTTGTTTGACTTTGAAGTATATGTTTTCCTCTCTGTGGTAGTGGCATCTAAATTTCCTTGGAAAATCCCACTGTTCCTCTTGGGTGGAGCTCACTCCTATTGCTTCAGTTCCAAGGGTAGTGTGTAATGAATAAATATGGTAATTGAGACTGTTTTGTAAAATTTCCTTTGGCCTTAATGGTTAGATCAAAGATGAGCATGTGACCAAACCAAAGCCAATAGTACTCACAGAGGTTTTTGCTGTGTTTGCTAAGGAGGCAGATGATCTTTACCACTGGACTCACATCTGGGAAGATGAGAAGCTTGGGTTGTCACAGCTATCTCCCACCATACTTGAGAATTCAGCCAAGATAATAAAATGCAACACAGAGAGCTGCACTGGGTAATGTTAACACATATGTGCTCCTGGATCTGTCCTGTCTACAGTCACACGTATGCCTGGGTAGTTCAGTTATGTCAGCCAGTAAATTCTCTTCACAGCCCAGTGTAGCTTAAGCCAATATATTGATTAAGGTTCATTGCAGGAAATTGAAGCCACAAGATATTTTAAGCAGAAAAAAATTTAAAAGAGTGAATTAAATGGTTACAAAATGATTGGAAACCCCAGGGGCCTGAGCCTCTGGAGGGGACTTTAAAAACACTGAAGAGTTGTCCTCCCAGGGGATCTATAACCTAGGCTACATCTAGAGTGTGGAATGAGGAGCAGTGTTAGTTCAAGAACACAATGCAAGAGATAAAAGTCTGGGAGCAGGAACAAGGATCAGTAAGCCCCTCACTTTAGAATCGTTTTTTAAAAACCATTTTCAAAGCTGGAGACTACATACTGGAATAGGGTGCCTGGCTTGTCCATTTTGCCACAGCTGCTACCCAGCACCCACAGGGCTAGAGAGGGACACAATGGGATACTAGTGCAGAAAAATTCCACTTCTTTATGATCTTGCTGATCAGAAAAAATAACAAACATTAATAGCACATAGATTCTGCCTGCTTTCCATCTTCTTGTTCTTATCAGTGTGTCTAAAAGAGGATTTTTTTTCCCACATAGAATCCAAGAAGTCTGGGAAGTGTAGTTTTTAGCTTTTCAATCTCTGCCATAGATGAAGGTGCACTAGAAAGATGTGGGAATAAAAGATGAGTGTGTCAGTAGATCCCAGAGAGTTTGAGGAGAGTGTCATTCACTTGAAGTCAAAAGATTCTTGATTAATATGGAAGCCTCTTGTTAACTTAGGTCAATTCCTAAGTGATGAAATTTCAAGCAATGTAACCCAGTGCAAACACTTCTGCAAAATAGTGAAAAATAAATTCAGGAATAATCTGGCATCAGTTTCCTAAAATGCAGTATCAAACACATCATAAATCCTTAGAAAAATATTTGTTGAAATTGTTCGATGAAAGTGGACATTCTTGTTTCTGTCTATGGCATCTTCTTTTCCTCCAGTTACAAATTCAGATATTTCAAAGCTCTAAGTTTTTTTTCCAAGTCTCCTACAGCAAGAAAGGTGATGTGTAGGTTAAATATTTAGTATCATTTTTTAAAATGTTGATTAGTTTATACCATTTTTGTCATACCTTTTCCAATGTAACACTTTTTAAAAATTTCTGAATGATATTGTTAAAATGTCCATACTACTCAAGGCAATCTATGGATTTAAAGCAGTCCCTATCAAAATATCATTGACATATTTCACAGAACTAGAATAAATAATTCTAAAATTTATATAGAACTACAAAAGACCCTGAATAGCCAAAGCAATGTTGAGAAAAAAAGAACAGAGCTGGAGTTATCATGTTCCCTGACTTCAGAATACACTACCAAGTTACAGTAATCAAAACAGTTTGGTGCTGGCATGAAGACAGACACATAGATCGATGGAATGGAGGAGAGAGCCTAGAAATAAACCTTCACACCTATGATCAATTAACCTATGACAAAAGGAGACTAGAATATACAATAGAGAAAAGGCAGTCTCTTCAGTAAGTGGTGCTGGTAAAACTGGAAAGCCACATGTAAAAATGAAATTAAAACATTTTCTCACATTTACAAAAATAAACTCAAAATGGATTAAAGACCTAAATGTAAGACTAGAAAGCACAGATCTCCTAGAAAGAAACAAAGGCAGAACACTCTTTGCCATAAATCATAGCAATATTTTTTTTGGATCTGTCTCCCAAAGCAAAGGAAACAAAAGTAAAAATAAACAAATGGGGCCTAATCAAACTTAAAAACTTTTGCACAGCAGAGGAAATCGTCAACAAAACAAAAGACATCCTATTAGGCTATTGAATGGGAAGAAAATCTTTGCATCACATGATAGATAAGGCGTTATATCTAAAATATACAAAGAGCTCATACAACTCAATGTCAAAAATAAAAAAAACTCAATTAAAAAAGGAGCAGAAGACCTGAATAGACATTTTTCCAAAGAAGAGATAGACATTCCCAACAGGCACATAAAAAGATGCTCAGCATCACTAATCATCAGAGAAATGCAAACCAAAACCAAAGTGAGATATTACCTCACACCTGTCAGCATGGCTCATTTACAAGTAACAAATGTTGGCGAGGATGTGGAGAAAAGGAACACTAGTACATTGTTCATGAGAATGTAAATTGGTATAGCCACTATGGATAACAGTATGGAGATTCCTCAAAAAACTAAAAATAGAACTAACATATGATCCAGCAATTCCACTGCTGGATATATAACCCAAGAAAACAAAAACACTAATTTGAAAAATTACCTACACCCCAATATTCATAGCAGCATTATTTACAATAGCTAAGTAACGAAAGCAACCTAAGTGGCCATCACAAATGACTAGATAAAGAAGATGTGACTTATATAATATATATATAACCATTATTCAGCCATAAAAAAAGAATGAAATGCTTCCATTTGCAGCAAACATGGATGGACCCTAGAGGGTATTATGCTTAGTGAAATAAGTCAGACAGGTAAGTACAGATACAGTATGTTATCCCTTATATGTGGAATCTAAAATATAAAACAAAGAAATGAATATGACAAAACAGAAATAGACCCACAAATGGAACAAACTAGTGTTACTAGTGGGGAGAGGAAAGGGGGGAGGGGCAAAATAAAGGCAAGGGATTAAGAGGCACCAACTACTATGTATAAAATAAATAGGCTACAAGGACATATTGTACAGCACAGGGCAGAGAGTTAATATTTTTAATACCTTTAAATGGTGTATAATCTATAAAAATATTGAATCATAATGCTGTACACCTGAAACTAATATAATATTATAAATCAACTATACTTCAATTTAAAAATTTCAGATGACCATGATTGCTGTACTTTTTGACAGTAGATTGAGAATGTACTATAATAAATACTAAGCTAATTGCAATAACATTTTTACTGAAGTTTTAAAATCTGACACAACCAAAAAAAAGAAAAACCACAATAGATGCTACATACATTTTGTGGATAGGAATATACATAGAAAGAAAGACTGTGAGCAAGAAAGAGAGGTGTTCAAGACTTTTTATGCAGTGCAAAGACATTGTCTGGTTACACACACAGCATGAAGGACAGAAATCGTTAACATACAGTGGAGTAACATACTGATTACTGTAAAGATGTCTCTATACCACCTTGCTTAACTGGATGAGTTAATAACGTTTTTGAGGGTACTGAGAAAATTTGGATGGGTTGTAAATATTTTGTCCTTGGCTCATGGAATTTCACAGAACGTAGGACAATACCTTGTAGAAATGTCACCCAATATATTTTTAGTAATTCTATATGCTTTACAGATTTACAAATATTTCATCAGTTGTATTACCTGCTCTAGATTTAGGAAAAAAATACTTTATATATGAAATATTAATGGATAGCTGTAAAAATTTTGAACTAACAGCCCTCATGAGTGAAAAATGAATGTAAAAAATTGACTAAAGAAATGAATAATAATGTGCCATGTATGGCTGGCTCATACTTTTCCAGATAAAATAAACTGAAAAGTAACTGAAATACAGAAAACTTATATGAAAATGTAAAGGGCCAAATAAAAGTTGATACCCTGGGATAGTTCCTTAGTGAAACCTTAGACCTGTAATTATATAGCAATGAGAAAATATTTTCTCCACTCCCCTTGAAAATATACCTTAATATGACTGACTATCATTTGTTGAATTTCTTATGTTTTATACTCTTAAAATGTTATCAAATGAAAATGCAAACTACTCTGTACACTTACAAACATGTTTGATTAGCAAATAGATACAATCTGACACTTCAACTTAAACTTGTTTTTCACTATGTTAATGTTTTATTTAATAAGGCGGAAAAATAACATTTTATTCATTAAAAGCTTATTTTTCAATAGAAAATGTAATAAGTGGATCCATAAAACATGCATAAATATGAAATTCACACTAGATAGCATGCTAGAATCTGTGGAAATAAAATTTGTCAGCAAGAGGATTGCTGGAAGAATCTGAAGATTTCAATAAGATACCATTTAGATGACTGAATTTTGTCTTTCCTCTTTCCTACAAATTACTTGAGTACCACCATAGTGATTTTTATTGATGAGGGAGACCATGTTTCTCCTTGGTGTCACAGCAGATTAAAAAGCTTTGTTTATTTTTTCATAACTATAGTGAACATCTTCCATGTCCAGATTCTTATATACATCCAAGATTCCTTGAGATACATGGATTTAATGTTACAGGCATGATAATTATGATGGGAATTACATTTCAATTTATGTCATAGTGTAAACATAATTAAGTTTGAAAGATGTGTGGAGTTTCAAGAGTCTGGTAAAGAGATTCATTATTGCAACTACAATTCTAAACCAGTTGGAAAAAAAAAAAAGACAAAAGAGGAAAGCAAAAGGGAAATAAAAATATCAGCTTTATTATTACTGTTACTGTCATTGGCCACTGTGGTTTATGCCTGAATCTAAATCAGTTTCCTTATATTGAAATTCAAAATTAGCTAGAATTTTGAGCAGTCAAAACCTTCCATCATGAAAACAGATCTTTGGGGCCAAGTTGACTATTTGACCATAGCAACTGAGAATCTGTACCCTTTGTGGGTGGGTCTACTCTTGAAAGAGACAGAAAAGGACTTGGCTTAGCAGCACCAGTATTTATTACACGCTCTTCCATCTGATTAAGAACTCATATGTGAGGAGGAATAAAAGAAAAGTGGAGAGGCCAGGAATTTGCACAAGTAGGGCTTGCTTCACATAAAAGAAAACATCAGGTTGAGGGGAAATTGTTTCCACTTAATGAAGGATACTAAAAAAAATTGGACACCAAACATCTAAATAATCATTTGACCTTCAAATAGTTACGATATAAGTAGATGTATTTCCAGGGTCGAATCTTACTTAAAAACAAATAATCAAATAAAAACTTAAATCATTAATTCACATAGTCAATACATCTTTACTGAGTGATAACTATGTGTTAGGCACTGGTGATACAAATTGAAATTCATGTTTCTGACTTCAAGTTATTTATAATCCAGAAGGAGTCAGATTTTTGAGCAAACCAATGGAGTCTAATGTTATCAAAGTCAAAATACGTACAATATGAAGTTAAGACTTCAGAGGGGTAACTCCTTAGTCTGAATTGCCAAGTCACGGACGACTTCTTAGAGAAAGCAGCATTTGGGCTGAGACCTGAAAGGTAAGTAGGGAAAGTTGAATAAGTTAGGGAAAGTATTTTACACATAAGAACTTGATATTCAAACACACAAATGCATGGGAGAGTATATTTTGGAGAGGTTGGGGAACTGCAAGTAGTTGGATAATAAACCAAAGTTAACTCAAATAGCAATAACCCAAAACTTACTTTCTACTGTGTAGTTTGCTAAATGTTTTGTGTGGATCATTTTATTTCTCTCCATCACAACTGTAGGAATTAGTTAATATTTACTATCCCTGTTTTACTGATGGGGAACTTGAAGCTTAAAGAAACTAAGTGAAGCATCCAAGATTGGTGATGGACCTGGGAGTGAACCCCAGGTAGCTTGCCTCCAGAGCTGGGAAAGTAGCTCCTGGGTTATTCTGCTTCTGAAATGGGGGATTATAAGAGATGTGAGCAGATGTGTAGATGTAGATTACATCCTAAAAATAACTTCTAGCTCATGATTAGGAATTTAGATTTTTATCCTGCAGTAAATATATTTGCCATTAGGATGAACAGAATCTTTACAGAAGATAGATGCTTGTCCTATGAAAATATTTTTTTCTGTTATCAAATATTTATTTATAAATTACAACAAAATGGAAACTTCTTCACAGTTTAAAAAGAAAAATAAATCACAATTCTTACATACCTATTCAATTCAAAATGCATTAATTGCACTTCTTAACAGAAATGACACCATCTATGGATTCTTTTGAAGATAATGCTATAATTGTAGATAATCTCTACATTCCAGTTCTACATAACTGAATATAAGTGTTGATAGTCTTTAGTTAAGAAAACTCCCAAATCATTTGATCAATCACATACTATGCTAAATAATTTATTATCAATATTTATTGGGTAGCTAATATGTTTCAGTCTCTATTCTAGACAGTGAGAATATAGTAATAAATAAAAATTATAATAGGACAATACAATAAACAAACACATATAAAATGTAAGATGTCAATTGATAAGTGATGTGGAGAGAATAAAATGAATGGGATGGATTGGAAAGGTTGAAGGGTTATCATTTTAACTATAGTGATCAGAGAAGACCTCATCAAGATGAGCAAAGATCTGAAAGAGATGAGGGAGTGAGCAATGTGGCAACAATTCTAGGCAAAAGGAACAGTGTGTGTGAAAGCCATATGGAAGACACAAAGAAGAGGACCTAGGATGGTTGGTCTCAAGGAGTTCATAAGACTAGTACATGTTAATAATTAATTACAGGGTAGCGTAAGAGGCAGTGAAATGCAGTAATCAAAGCAGGCTCTGGTTTCCAGTTAATTTGGTTTGAATCCCAGTTCTTCTTACCCATTGTTTTAGCTTGGACAAGTCATTTAGCCTTTCTGCTTTATTATCTATAAAATGTGAATCACAATAGCTCCAACCGCTATGTTGTTCTGGTTTAGGTGGAACAGTGCCTGGCTTATTATAAGTACACAGGAAATGCTAGTAGTTTAGAAGAAAATTGTCATCTCATGTTATAGCCAAAGAGTACTGTATTATTTTCAAAGTACTTTTTTATAAATGTTTTTATAGGGTTTTGGAATTGAGTCATAGAAGGCAGCTATTAGACTCATTTTATAATAAACCCATTCCCTCATGGAAAAGGGAACCAGAGGTTTAGTGACTTACTTAAGGTCATAGCCTTGCTATGTATTGGGGCTGAAACTAAAACCCAGTCCTTCATTCTAGTTATTTAAACTTTGTCTATTTTCCACTCAAGCATCCCAGTGGACTCCACTGTCCTCAAGAGCCATGCAGATGTGGAAGAATTCTTCCAGAGCAAGTGGAATGTGGAAGACATAAAAAAATTAAGGTAAATGGAAAGGGGAGAGGAGGTCATGTCAAGCAAAGAGAAACAGAATTAGTAGTCAGATAAATCATGGGATTTTACTGGGGGCTGTGTCAACAGGGTGTTGGGGTAACAGTGATTAGACCACTTTAAAGCAAAATTATATATAGATGTACAGGGAACCAGGCAAAAACCATAGGCAAGTTGAGGCCAGATGGTAGAGAATTTTAAATGTCAACTTAAGGCATTTGAGCTTCATTTTTGGCATCAAGGAAACCATTGATGGTTTTTTAAGTAGAGGAGTGATATGGAAAAAATGTGCATTTTTAGGAAGAAATCTGGTAGAATAGATAGGTGGTAAGAAAGAAACAGAGAAATGGAGATGAATTCAGAGGCTATTAGGAGTAGTCCAAAGGAAAAATAAAATATTCAGAAAGGACCATATAAGGATAAATTAATACAGCTAAAATTAAATTTATTTCAAAACAGAAGCTTCCTAGGCTGTTAAAGCAGAGCTACCCCGTGTTTGGAAGTTTAGTTATTTCCAGGTGCCTCAGGTGAGACGCAAGCATGCACTAGACTCTTACTGGAACATTTTGCCTGTGTGCTGTTCTGTGTTTCAGATGGTGACAGTTTGAGTGTGATATGTTGCACATGCTGCTTTGGAGACATATGAAGAAACATCAAATGCACGTGTCATGCAATGCATAACTTAGAATACGACTCTTTTTCTTCTGCTTAGCAGCTGCAGTTAACACTTTGTGGAGTTTGAAATGCCCCAGTATCTCTTCTGCTGGTTGTTCTAATAGCAGCATCAGGGAAGCACCATAGCAGCCGGTCAGCTGTGTAATTCCCAGGGTGCATCTCAGGAATATAAAGTTACTTGATGGAAGGAAGGGAAAATGGTCCATTGTGAAGCAACGCATAGGTTAAGAGAGAACTAATAACCAAAGGCAATATGACCTGTGACATCCAAGACTTACTCATATCCATCTCTCCTCTCTCTCTCTTTTTTTTTTCTCTAGTTTGCTGATAGTTTAGAACAAAACAAAACAAAACAAAACAAAGGAATTACATACTTATGGCCAAGTTACTAGACTCACCAGCTATTACTGATCCTTTTTGGTATGTGTGTCCTAGTGCCAAGTGATCGAATGAGGCATTGTTTACAATGGCAGCTAGAGAAATCAATTACTATTTTACTGGACGCATGAAAACAAGTACCTGTTAATTAGCTTGGGAAAAAAAGTCCTTTTCAGGCCTGCAGCTATTTCTTGTCGAGTTGGAATCACATTATTTCTCACGAGCTAAGTGGGTTCTGAACTTGCAGCAAAGCCAGGGAGAACCCAGACACTTCCCCAAGGCGTGTAGATGACCAGGTGTGGTCCTTCTGCTCTCTGTAATGATGAAAGGCTCTGAATTGCTAAAAGTACTAGCACGGGCCCTTTCACAGTGAGATTCATACTGAGGCAAATGCCAACCACAATTCTCTGTGCACATTGTCTGTTACTTCCTATCACAACACAATCATTCCAGTAGAGGCAGATAAATATTTGTTGTTCTGTCTGAGTTTCCTTTGAAGACAGAAAACTTGACTGTTTCATGGCAAGATACTCAGTTTTTCCTGAAAGTGGATTGAAAGATTTTTTTTCCATAATCAACTGATGTAATTTCAAACTCTCACAAGCCACTTCATTTTCAAACCAAGCATAAATTGTAGGGCAATGGAGGAATGATCTGGAATCTAATTGTTGGATAATCCAGTGGACAAATGTGAATTTTTCTGATAGGCTTTTTATATTCTAGGTGGTAAATTCAGTTTTTGGAGTAGAGAGACTAAGAAAGAAGAGAACATCCAGTGGGAAGGAAGAAGAGAGAGGGGAGCTATTGCCAAAGAAAAAGAAAGAAAGAGGGAAAAAAGCCAGGAGACAGGAGGAGGTGAGAGAACAGAGGAGAGGAAGAGAGGCACTCATTTCAGGTGGAAGTACTGCTTAGTATCCCAGCCCAACCGACACTTAGGGACAACTGCTTCTTCTTAGAGTTTAAGTAGCTGCATGGCTTTCCTCTGATGATAATTCATGAACAACAAATGGTCATCAAGACTAATTTGTAGCAGAAGTCACTGGGCACTTCCACTGGAGATGATTCAGAACTAGCGGAAAAATGGCAGGTTAGGGTGTTTTCATTTACTTTGATGAATTATTTATAAATAAGATAGAACACACAAGTTAAATGAAAGTCTGCAATATTTACTTCCATTCCTCTTGAAAGTCTCTTCAGTGATTTCATGGGTATAATATAAGCCCTCACTAGAATTTCCTTCTCTGACTCTCCAAGTCATCAGAACGTCACATCAGGATGCCTGAAAGAGAGCTCTGTAGGTCAAATGGTACTTCGGTCCACTCCAGTCATTCATGAAGTTGTTGCGGTCAATGGAATTGTCCTCAGGATGGCAGCCAGAGAACTTGCTTAGGCCAAGATAAATGCATTAGAAAGCAAAAGAGGAATGCAGCTCAATGGGCAGTGAAAATCAATGAGAGCAAATTGGCCCATTTTTGCCTCACTGACTTGTACTGTCCATTAAGCTCTATTTGCTGGTTCATGGTTGTTCACTACATTTACTTCCTAATCCTTCTTTTGCCAGCTTGGCACATCTCCAGGTTCGTGCGATCCTGTTAATTGCCATCGCCTGCTACTGACTAACTGTGACACAGGCCTTATCACCTAGTTACAGGGATTGGACATGAAACTCTACACATGAAACCCAGCGTGAGGCCAGCTTCTTTTAGGATTGGGACTTAAATCAGATATGATCTCACAGCTTCTTGGGAATGGAGATTTTCCATGTCCTCATGCCTCCAAAGGAGCTGGGATTTGCTTCGGCTCACTTCACTTTTACAGTCTCATTGTCACTGTGATCACTGCAGCACTTTAAACAAGAAAGTTGGAAAGTGGAATACTCTATGATGGGACAGTTTTTAGAAATTTCTTTCCCTGTGGAATTCAGGCTCCCTCATCACTTGGTACAAGGACTGTGTTAGTGAATTTATTGTACTGGGTTGTAACTGCTGGTCTCTGTGTATTTTTCCACTAGCATGAGCTTCTTAAGGGCGAGGGAGTTATATATTTTTATTGTTTGTTCCCAGCAGCTAGCCCAGCACTGGCCAATAATAATTTGTTGATTCAGTCCACCAAACAGCTTTAATGGAGCACCCACCACAAACTAGCTCATTCTCAAAATAACACTGTGGGGCTAAATACTATTATTTCTATGCTCTTGATGATGGAACCTCAGGCCAAAAAGGTTAACTTGCATGTCTGTGATTGGCAAAGCGAGAATGGAAGCTCAGGATTCCTGACCTTAAAGCCCCTAGACTTTTCTCTTATCTCATATTAAAGCAACTTAATAGATTTGATTTCATAATGAGACCATTAGAAGTGAATCACATACATCAAAGCATCTTCTGTAAACTGAAGACAAATTCCAAAGTCTTAATTTTCATAACATTGCTAAATATGTTGACAATTTGAAAAACATATAAATCTTACTTTATAATATATTTCATTTTAATGAAATATCTATTAATGCAAAATCAAAAAAACCCTGCTCTTTAAGAACATTTTATTTTAATCTTTCTTCCCCCCCCCCCCCATATGGTATGTCTGGTTATTCAAAGAGAAATCAGTTTGGGACTGGACTTAATATTTAGTAAGAAAATTTAAGCTCTCAGAAAATATCTGGTGACTTTATTTTGTGAGTGGTAGTCCCTATCTTTTAGTTACTCTTTGACTCTCTTTTAGTTACTGAATAATAAATAGTAAAAAAAAATTCTCTTTTAGATCCTTTTGGTTACTGAATAGTGGTTGGAACTATAATAGTCTATCTTTTAGTTTCTGAATCAAAATATAATTGAGTGCAGAATCATCTTCTCATATGGAATTACGCAGAGTGTGGGCTTTCCATAAGCATTTGTACGTGTGTTTGACTCCATGATCCCACATGTAGGCTCGGTGTATATTTTCTCTAAATGCCATGTGATAAGCTACACTGACTCCCGTTCAGCCTCATTATTCTCGGCAGACTCCAATTTATATAATTATCTCTGTCACCTCAGTTCCCCCTAAAGTTTCAATTGAATACATTTCTCTTTTTCACTTTGTGTCTCAAACTCCCGCAGTGTTGTTTCAGTGTTTGATACATATTTTTATGTGAATTTATTTCTTAGCTTAAATAGTCCAAACACTCACTTTTTTCTTTTCATAATAAGTGTGAAGTTTTGCACTTAAAAAAGCCTCAGCCCATACTTTTTTTTTCACGTATGCAGATTTTGTGCACCAAATTTATACCTTTGCAAATATATCCCTTTCTTTTTTGTTTCACCTGCCTGCAAACTCACTTTTCTAACATATTGTGTTATCCATCATTCAACTCCACACCAAATTCGCAACTGTAAAGAAAATTTGTTTTTTGGTTTTTTTTTTAAATGCAATTATCCTTCATTTAAAGTCTGATTCTGGCTACCTTTAAGCTGGTTATTTAAAGTTATGTAAGATGTCTCTGCTTTTTTTTTTTTTTTTTTTTTTCTTATCTCACTGGTAAATAACAAAGCCCCCCAGAGGCAAGACAACAGTTGGCAACATTTATCCTGCAACCCACTACTTTCTATCAGACTCCCACAACCATTTCCATTTTTGTAGCACAGAATTCAATTGAGAATTTTTGAACTTCCTTTTGCTATTACAAAAATATCAGTTTAAGGTACTGAAGGTGTACATACAAATCTCTGATAATTTTTAGCTTTCCTGCTTTTGAACAGTTAGAAGCTCTGAGTCAATTTCTCGCCTCCCTTCTGAACCCATCCACCTCTGGGTACCGTGTCCTTCCAACAGTGAGGGTGTGAAAAGAGAGTAGGGACAAACACTTTGTGTAAATCAAACTTCCACCCATTTTGATCCTGAGTATTTACTTGCCCATTTATTCAATCTACTGATGCCCCCTGCCCTCTGGGATTTCGTGGTAAACATTACTTTTTCAGATCAGTGATGTGTGATTTTTGGTAAATTATTATTTGGTCTAGCCTCAGTTACCTTCTGAACCAAACCTGAATTTGAGAAGGCTGTATTCCTGAAAACTCTGTCAACTTTCTCTGAAGACTCCAGTTCTTATGTTTACACAGTAGAAAGATTTTCATCTGAATAAAGCACAAAGGAAGCATTTTAGTGATACCTCTTTTATCCCATGTACTGGTATTAGTTCGCAGCCTGCGTTTTGCAAGCACTGTTGTAATTTGAAGTCATACATCTGCAGTAACTTTTCATTCAGCCAGAATTCATACATAATGTTTAAACTAGATCAGGCCTTAAAAAATAAAATGGAAGCAAGTTTTGTTGCTAAGCAAATGCTGTACTATCGACCACAAAACAGCTTTCTCATTAAAAGCAAATGAAGAGTTTGATTTCTACTGTTTAAATTGTACATTGAGATATAGAAATTCAGGTGTTAAGTTCTGAATATGTGATTTTACGTTGCTTTAAACAAAAATATTCTAGTTAAGTGAGCAAGTAGTGAACAGTAATATTGATATAAAAGAATATATATATTTAAATAGCATAAGAAGAGGTATAGACATGATTTAATGCTTTAAAATGTAATATTTATAAGCAAATGCTTATAGTTATAATCTTTATATGCCAAAATGTCCCTAGAGGTATATAAGAGAAAATAATTATGAAAAGTAGATGCAGAGAGATCCTCAAGGGGAATATTATTATTCACAGTATGTTTTAGTTCTCAAACATATGTTAAAATAAGAATAATATTGTTGGAGTTGATTTCAAAATAATTTGGAAAATCAATAATACTTATTTCAGTGTTGTAGCTAGAGGAATATTTATTGTTTATCTGATTCCATTTCAGATGACTTAGGCACACAGAATATTGGAAAGAGAAATACAAAGTAAGGGACTCTAAAAAGTTATTTTCCCCTTATTGTTTCTGGGCTAATTAAGAAAATGGTGTTGGTGGAACCAAACTTGGATATTTTCACCACAATTCCACTGTTTTATTTAATTTTAATGTCAGTATCAGAATTCTAGTAGTTTAATTAAGAGTAAGACATTTAAACATAGGGAGTGAAGAAGGTTTCACCCATGCCTGATATCACCTAAGAAAATTCTTACTTAAGAGCTGCAAGGAAATGAACAACAAAATAAAGATACAAAGACACAGCATTTTCAAGAATTTTTTTTTTACTCTTGCAACTTTAAGGTTAACAAAATAAAAAATTCTAGACACATGCCATTATAATTTTTACAAATGTGCTTATGAATACATTTACAGCTTTAATTACAACATACATAACACATAAACAGGTTGCTAAATACATTCTTGAGTTCAGTAAATCCAAGAATTAAAATTACAGCTTAAAGCTGCTACATAATAATTAATTTGGTTGAATTTAGATATTTTGCACATTGTAATCTTCAAGTAAGGAGTTTTAGATATTTTAAAACCACTTTTTCATTAATTATTAATTGTATTTAGTGGATTCGATGGTTAAGATTTTTGGTATTTTCTTAAAAATGTGTGCATAAAAGGGACCATTTATATAAAAGTCCATAGCTCAGTAGGCATTAGGAAATTAGGACTAATGAACCATGGTATTTTGTGGCATTTCATTAATAAGATATTTTTTCTCTGTTCTTATATAGTTTTTGTATACTTAGAAATTTTCTGCCAAGTTATGATCAACTAGTGACTAATTTTCCCTATCATCTCTTTACTGAAAAAATGTGAAATGTCTCTGTGTCATAATCAGAAATGGACTTTTGGTAAGTGAAATATAATGTGTCAATCTCTGGTGTACAGCACAATGCCTTAGTCTTGTATATACATACTTATATTCGTTTTCATATTTTTTCCATTAAGGATTATTACAAGATATTGAGCATAGTTCCCTGTACTATACAAAAGAAACATTTTTTAAAATCTATTTTTATATATAGTGGCTAACACTGGTAAATATCAAGCTCCCAAATTTATCCCCTCCCCCCCTTTCCCCAGTAACCATAAGATTGTTTACTAAATCTGAGAGTCTGTTTCTGTTTTGTAGATGAGTTCATAGTGTCCTCTTTTTTAAGATTCCACATGTGAGTGATATCATATGGTATTTTTCTTTCTCTTTCTGGCTTACTTCACTTAGAATGATGATCTCTAGGTCCATCCATGTTGCTGCAAATGGCATTATTTTATTCTCTTTTATAGCAGAGTAGTATTCCATTGTATAAATATACCACAGCTTCTTTATCCAGTCATCTGTCAATGGACATTTAGGTGCTTCCATGTCTTGGCTATTGTAAATAGTGCTGCTATGAACATTGGGGTGTGTGTATCTTTTTGAATTAGAGTTCGAATTAGGGATTGCTGGATCATATGATAAGTCTATTTTTAGTTTTGCACAAAAGTTTGTAAGTTTAATTAGGTCTCATTTGTTTATTTTTGCTCTTATTTCCTTGCCTGGGTACACTGCCCTAGGAGAACATTGATAAGATTTATGTCAGAGAATGTTTTGCTTATGTTTTCTTCTAGGAGGTTTATTGTGTCTTGTCTTATATTTAAATCTTTAAGCTATTTTGAGTTTATTTTTGTGTATAGTGTAATAGAATGTTCTAACTTCATTGATTTACATGCTGCTGTCCAGTTTTCCCAACACCACTTGCTGACTGTCTTTTCTCCATTGTATATTCTTGCCTCCTTTGTCAAAGAATAATTGACCATAGGTCTGTAGATTTATTTCTGGGCTCTCTATTCTATTCCATTGATCCATATTTGTGTTTTTATGCCAATACCATGCTGTTTTGATTATTATAGCTCTGTAATATTGTCTGAAATCTGGGAGGGTTATTCCTCCAGCTTCGTTCTTTTTCTTCAATAATGCTTTGGCAATTCTGGGTCTTTTGTGATTCCATATAAAGCTGAGGATGTTTGTTCCAGTTCTGTAAAAAATGTCCTGGGTAATTTGAAGGGATCACATAAAATCTGTAGATTGCCTTGGGCAGTATGGCCATTTTAACGATATTGATTCTTCTAATCCAAAAGTACGGGATACCTTTCCATTTCTTTAAGTATTCTTTAATTTCCTTAATCAGTGTTTTGTAGTTCTCCATGTATAAGTCTTTCACCTCCTTGGTCAGATTTATTCATTCGTAAGTATTTTATTGTTTGGGGTGCTATTTTAAAAGGGATTGTTTCTTTACTTTCTTTTCCTGTTGATTCATCATTAGTGCAAAAAATGCAACTGATTTTTGTACATTAATCTTGTACCCTGCTATCTTGCCAAATTCTTTTATTAGCTCTAGCAGTTTTTGTGTGGAGTTTTTAGGGTTTTCTATATAAAGTATCATGTCATCTGCATATAGTGACAATTTTACCTCTTCTTTTCTGATTTGGATCCCTTTTATTTCTTTTTCTTGACTGATTGCTGTGGCTGGGACTTCCAAGACTGTTTAATAGAAGTGGTGAGAGTGGGCAACCTTGTCTTGTCCCAGATTTTAATGGGAAGATTTTCACCTTTTCACCATTGAGTACTATGCTGTCTGTATGTTTGTCATAAATAGCTTTTATTATGTTGAGATATGTTCCCTCTATAACCACTTGGTGAGAGTTTTTATCATAAATGGGTGTTGAATTTTATCAAATGCTTTTTTTGCATCTATTGAGATGATCGTGTGGTTTTTGTTCTTTCTTTTGTGGATGTGGTGTATCACATTGATTGATTTGTGTATGTTGAACCATCCTTGTGTTCCTGGTATGAAGCCAATTTTTTCATGGTGTATGATCTTTTTTACGAGCTGTTGGATTCTGCTTGCTAATATTTTGTTGAGGATTTTTGCATCCTTGTTCATCAGTGATATTGGCCTGTAATTTTCTTTTTTGGTAGTGTCTTTATCTGGTTTTGGTATCAGGGTGATGGTGGCTTCATAGAATGAGTTTGGGAGTATTCCCTCCTCTTCAGTCTTTTGGAAGAGTTTGAGAAGGACCAATGTGAGTTCTTGTATGTTTTGTAGAATTTCCCTGTGAAGCCATATGGACCTGAACTTTTGTTTGCACGGAGGTTTTTTATTGCTAATTCAATTTCATTTCTAGTGATCAGTTTGTTCAAGTGGTCTATTTCTTCTTGATTCAGTCTTGGTGGACTGTATGTTTCCAGAAACTTGTCCATTTCTTCTAGGTTATCCAGTTTGTTTCCATATAGTTGTTCATAGTATTCTTTTATGATATTGTGTATTTCTGTGATATTGGTTGTAATTTCTCCATTTTCTTTTCTTATTTTGTTTGTGTTCTCTCTCTTTTCTTCTTGGTGAGCCTGGCCAGAGTTTTGTCAATTTTGTTTACTCTTTCAAAAAACCAGTTCTTGGTTAAATTGTTTTTTTCTATTGTTTTTTAATCTCTATTTTATTTATTTCCTCTATGATCTTTATTATTTCCTTCCTTCTGCAGAATTTTTGTTTTGCTTGCTCTTCTTTTTTCCAATTCTTTTAATGTTTTAGTTACAGTGTTTATTTGAGATTGTCCTTCTTTTTTGAGGAACACCTGTATCTCTATGAACTTCCCTCTTAGGACTACTTTTGCTGCATCCCATAGTTTTTGTGTGGTTATGTTTTCATTGTCATTTGTCTCAAAGTATTTTTAAATTTCTTCTTTGATTTCATCATTGACCCATTGGTTTTTTAGTAGCACGTTGTTTAATCTCAATGTTGTCATTTTTTCTCCTTTGTTTTTCTATAGCTGATTTCTAGTTTCATGGCATTGTGGTCAGAAAAGATGCTTGAAATAATTTCTGTCCTCTTAAATTTCTTAAGACTTCTTTTGTGCCTGAGTACTTGATCTATCCTAGAAAATGTGCCATGTGCACTTGAAAAGAATGTAGGTATGGATTCAGGTTTCAACCCCGCCTCTGCCTGGGAGCTGTGCACAGGGAATACAGTGGCTGTGGCCAGGCCTGCCTCTCTTCTCCCAGAAGAGGCCAGCAATGGCACCGTGGGTCTGCAGAGACAAAGGCTACGGCGCCCTTCCCCCCAGCACACACCAGCCATGTTGCTTTGCTTTTTTTTTTTTAATTTTATGGGGGACCCAGGCTGTTCTGCTCTGTACCCTCCCAGCCATGGCACACAGCACACTCCAAGCCTCTGAGGTTGCTTCTATACAGTATGTCCCAGAACTCCATCCAGCTCGGACAGCCTGTCCAGTCCCACCCCAGCAGGTTTGTGTCTAGGTCTGGGGTTGCAGGAACCCTTTGTGCCTGCTTCACTTAGTTCTGTTGGTCAAGGGCTGTTCTGTACAGACCTGAGCCTCAGAGGTTCCCCCTCTGTCCCTCTGACCTCTCCATTGGAGAGGGGGAGACCTAGCGTCTGGGTGCTATTCCTCCTTTGCTGCTCCCTCCCCGCGGAACCAGTCCTGCACTAATTTCCTTTTTCTTCTTTCTTTTTTTCCTTTTCTCCTACCAGATTGTGATGAATTTTGACTTTTGACAAAGGTGATGTTCTGTCAAAGTTCAGCAGGTGTTCTTAAGAATAGGTGGGTCCGTGGATGTCTCTCTTGGTGTACTCATGGGAGAGGGTGAGCTACAAGCGTCCTTCTCCTCCACCATCTTGGCCGCTCCCCTGGTAAGTTCTTTACCAATACTCTTATTTCTTACATTATTGGATGGAGAAGCAGAATAAAAATATCCTGGATAAATTTGTCTAAATATTTTGGAAACATTATTTGAGGGAAGACACCAAAATCTAAGGAGACACGCACACACACAAAATGTCCAATCAAGGGGATTATATTCCACAATGTTTCAGACCCTTCTTGACAATGTTGTAGGTAAAAAAAAATTATCTTAACAACTTAATTAAATCATACTTCAGATCTTAGAGTTGTTTGTCAAAATCTGGAAAATTGAAAGGTTATTGGGGACCACTGACAGCTATTTCATTTCATGAAACTACATCTCAATCTTAATTTGTCAATGCTCACATTTCTTATTTTACCACAGTGGACTCAAGCTACTGATTTTGAGGTTTATTATTTTCCTACTTGTTTTCATATCTTCTAGCCGTGAATTTTATAATGCCTTGTTCAATATAAGCACTTGATAGAAGTTTGACTAGTTCACCATGGTTGCCTTGAAGAAGCATTTTTCCTGTTTACTTTTCATTTTTAAAAGGAAATAAGTATACATTGGCATTGAAAAAAACTGTCAAAGACCAGGATAATGCTAAAAATTGAAATCAGGGTTTCTAGTGAAACAGTAAAGCTTTGTTGCACACCACAGCTGAGTCAGAACTAAGTAGACAAATTCAAATTGAACAATGCAGGTTGCTGCACTTCTGGCTGCAAGGCTCAAATAATCTGGGCCGGTGCTAATTATCCACCAGAACACACCTGTCTAGGCCCTGATGATGAAGCAGGAACCTGTTTTGATTAGTCAGTTCTGATGCTCTATCTGTTTTGAAGATCAGTTCTATATGTAGGGGAGTAGATGGGCAAGAACGATACTAAAGGTCTGTAGGTGGGAAGAGAAATGATTAGAGACAGAAAGGGAAAAGAAAATGACATTTCCCTAGTACCTACTATGTGTCCATTCCTGCCTGAGGACTCTTTATATCTTCACAGGATCTCCATTATAAAGTGAGAAAATCGAAGCTTAGGGTTCAAGATGAAATAAAATAACAAAAGTAAAATGCCTAGATCAACACTTCTGCTGTTAATAATCATTCAAAAATTTTAACAGATTCATAAACCTGTGCTCCCTGAAGTGGAATCTGTTGTAATTTGCAAATCCTTTAAGCCAATTTTTGCTAAATGCCAGTGATTTACACATACAAACTGCGTAGTGCAGTCAAGGGGTGGCTTTCTTAGAGGGCAGTAGAGATTGTTCGAGTGAGGAGTTAGCTTTTTGATGACATAATGTAACCTTTGGCTTTCAAAAAGCCATGAAGTCATGCAACAGAAAATTATATGACTTTCTCAATCCTGGCATTGGTAAAGTCAGAATTACAAATTTGAATCTACCAAAACCTATTCCTATGTCTTTACACTGGTCTATACTGTTAATAAATTGGAAAAGTATAAGCTACTTGAAATTGAGACCACATTTTCTGTTTTCTTGGCATTAACTCTTCAGTGCTAATATATATTTCAGTATAAATGCAGCATTTGATTACTATTTGGTTGACTCATTCATTCAACAAATATTAAAAAAAAACCTTTTTATATAGTAGATACTGTGTTGGAAAAATGTAAACTTAAAAGTGATATTTGTTATTGAGGTTACATAATTATTAGGTGAGGTAGACAAAGAGAGAAATACTAATTAGACCATGTGGGAAGTATGGCAGTGGGAGGGGAAGCGTGAGCTAATGACAGAAAGCCTGGGTTTACATTTTAGTTTTGTGCACGTAACTGTGTCTTGCACAAGTTACTGAGTTTCACTGAATGACTATTTCGTCATCTATAAAACATAGATCCTACCTAATAAGCTTGTCATAAGGATTTGGTCCTTACTAGGACATGATATTATGCAATTATTATTATTATTATTATTATTATTATTATTATTATTGTTAATTTACCAAGTGCTATAATTCTGCAGAGTAGATCAGGAGGGATACTTTTAAAATGTAGATATTAGAAAGGAATTTGAAGTATGAACAGGGAAATATCAAACAAACAAGGAACTATTATATGTGCAGTGAATGATCAGTGCAAATAGAAGCTCACTTTATTAAGCCTGAAATGGTGAAGTTACACATTCGGGTGGGTAGCAGCTTTGCTAGTCTTGTACTGAAAGTAATATAAACTCAATGCCTCATTCACGGACTTACCCTGACAAAAGGAGTGTGTGTGCGTGTGTGTGTGTGTAAGTGTAACACTTAACTCTGAACTTGTTTGAACATGATCTTCAGGAAAATAGGAAGAATGTTCTTCACAATCTAGAGGTCATATTTTTTCACAGGTGCTTTACAGTACAAAGTGAAGCTGTTCTCAGCCAACAGGCAGATACAGCAGACGTTTTGCTGCATGTGCAACAAATAATTAAACTTCCTTAAATGTTAACATGTTATGGGTATCTTGAATAACAAATTACGAAAAGCACTTTCTGGTGCCAGAAAAATTTAACTGATATACCTTCATACCTAAAATTGGTGTTTGATAATGTGGAGATAGACATGGTGAAATTTTGGTTATATGTGTCTCAGCTCTGATCAGGATCAGTGAACATTCAGAGACATGATGGCATGGGACATGGGTGGAAATCAGCAGATTCAGAGACCCTAAACAAAAAAGACCTGGCTGGACTAGGATTGGTCATGTCACATTATGGAGAAGGTCCTATAATCAATCATCTCCACTTTGCCAGGAAAAAATATGAAACATGGGATCATTAAATAATTTGCTCAAGGTCACAGCTAGCAAGAGGAGAAAAATCAGGCTCCAGAGGGCATGTTCTTAAACACAATGTAGTTAGGATAGGATCAGTTTGGAGCACATTGCATTTGATATCTAGTTATAGGTGTTCAGATATATTGAGCTATAGAGAGCTGGAAATCTGGTTCTGGATGTTAGAATAGAGATATTATCTGGAGGTAGATTTGGAAGCATGAGTGTAGATGAGCTCCCCGCAAAAAGAATGTCTAGAAGGTTACACTTTTGACTGAAATAAGACACACTAGAGAAAAAAAGCATGATGTCCTTAGTTACAGATGATACCTGTGGTAGGAGATGGAATAGCACAGGGAGATAACCAAATGAAGAAGGATTGAAATTTAGCAGCCAAGTTGAGACGGAAATGAAAAGGTTGAAGAAAGTTAAATGGAACAATCAGAGAGGTAGGAAGAAAACCGGAAAAATGAACGTTTTAGAAGTCAAGTCAGGAAGGAATACTGAGAAGATGAGGGCAGTTGACTGTGTTAAAGCCAAAAGCAATGAGATCTAAAAAGAAGCCATTGAGATTTAATGATTAGTTGTCATTGGTAAGCTTTGGTGAAGTGGCAAAGACTGAAGTCAAATTATCGTGGATTTAATAGTGAAAGGAAGTGAGTAAAGACGTTAAATAAAATCAGACTTTATTCACCTGTCTGGCACTTACAATACCACCTAGATATGTCTCCATTGCCTATTCCAATATTAAGACAAAACTTCATGTATGCCTGGTAATGACCCTGCATGGACATCAGCCCGCTGTTGCTCACAGGTTCTAAAACTTGGGAAAGAGCCATCTGAGCAGGTTTAGAGTAGAAAGTGTGGTGCTCCACAATTCTCCTTCTCTCATCTCAGTCCATCTGAGTATCCCAGTGGGGAACCAGTGGAGAGTGCTTTACTGGGTGAGGCTGGGGAGTAGCAACTCTGAGTCTGAATCCAGCCGTGTGACTTAGAAACTCTGTGGCTTTGGGGATGTTTCTTAAGCTCTCTCAGTCTCAGGCTTCTCACCTATTAAATGGAAGTATTGATAGTGCTTATTTCACAAGTTGTTCAGATGATCAAACGGGCTACTGCAAACAAAGTATTTATCATTATGTCTCACATCATTAAGTGCTTAATTAATGGTAATTGCTGTAATTATTATTTATTATTATTACTACCAATTCTACTTTCATTTAATTTAATGCATAGTGACTTGTCATCTGGGAAATTGCCTGACTTCCTTCGTGGATGTAATTCAGTCATAAATACAGAGCACTGTTGTCATTTGGCATAGACAGACAGACAGACAGACACACACACACACACACACACACACACACACACACACACACAGTGTGTTGCAGTAATGGAAAGAGCATGGGATTTGAAATAAGGTAGATAAAACCCTGAGTCTGGTTACATTGCTTTCTAGCTGTTTTATCTCTGGAAAATGTCTTATCCTCCCTGATATGTAATTTCCTCATCTGTGTAATAAGAAAAATAATACTTTTCTTACAGGACTATTATAAAAATTGTATAAGGCAACGTTTATTTAAAGGGTTTTGTACTGGCACTTATTAAGTTCAATATAAAGATACATTCACATTCATTCATCTTCAGGATTAAACATGAAAAATGAAGTCTTAGGTCATTTTTTTTTTCAGGTGACACTTTTTTGGTTGAAGATATTTTGCTATTTCTATTTTTTTTTCTCTGTGAAAAAGCTCCCGCTAGACCCAAGGGTCAGTATCTATAGAGAGCCAGCCTGTCTCATGAAAATATATAAGCACAAACAACAAAATCACTTTCAAGAAGCTTTTATGTTGGGTGTGGGAAAAGATAACAGCTCTAAATAGATGAGCCATGTGCTTACCATCAGGGCTGGCACTGCCAGTGGGATCTCATGGGAATCTAGTGGCTTCAACATATTGTTACATTTTGCTCTTATTCTCACACTCTTTAAACCAGAACAAAATTTCCACTTCAGTCTTTTGATAATTTCATTTACCTAGTGGAAAAACTTATGTATGTCCAATATGCTAGGTTCCCTTCAGTAGTCTCCATTTTATTGCTCTGGTACTTGATAGAATTTCACTTTTAAGTAAAATGGTTAATAATTCCTCTGGTGTATTTGAGATTTTTAAAAGTATTTTTTTCAATCTAGTTTAATCTGTGTTTAATTTAGTATATTAAATCTTAATTTAATATTTTATAATTTGAGCTAATATATTTAAAATGCATTACATCTTAATTTTATATATTCAATCACAGTTTAATAAAGTTTCCTTTTAACATCTTGATTAAAAGGACTGTTGCACAGTAGTCATGCCTTTCAATTAAACTCCAAGCACTGTGTTCTCAGTGGGCTTCAGTATTCCATCAAGGGCTAGAAACCTGAAGTCCAGACAAGGAGGAAGAACACCAGTTAAAAAAATGTTGAAGTCTTATTATTGACATACCTCTCTGACCTTAATGTCTTCTGTATTAGTAAGGGCGATGCTAGTGGCTGTAACAGGCAAATTCGCAAATTTCAGTGGCTTAAAACAATGGAAGTTATTTGCATATTCTACCAAACTGGTGTTCCTGGTCCATATGTAGTTCTCCTCCAAATAGCGATTCCAGTACCCAGTCTCCTTCCATCTTATTGATCGACCATCATCAACATTTTCACAAGGTTATCCAGAAGGTGAAAGAATGTTGTGGATCTCATGGGATGGGATTTTGTGAGCTGGATCTGGAAGTGGCACATGTTACATTTATTTTTGTTCAGTTGGTCAGAACTCAGTGACATGAGCACACCTAATTCCAAGGGATGGTTGGGATGGTAGCTGAGCTGTGTGCAAGGCAGAGAGAGGAAGCAGGCTGTTCATATTTAAGATGCTATTACTGTATCTCAAAGTACATGAAACATTAGATATTTTATTTTTTGTATCATGTCTTTGCACCAAGCATTAAATTTAATACCTCTGAGGAAATTAAAACCCTGACCAGAAAAACTGCTATATGAGAAAGAAAGCCAACAAAGTACATGGAAAATGTTGTCATTACTTCTGTATGTCTGAGAATCAGAGCCTGCTTCCAATCAGTAATCTCCAGTAGCCAAAGTAAACAAACAGACACCAACCAGATATAACCGCCACACAAAATATTCTGAGAGAAACACTCAAGTCTTTCTATGTTTAGGTAACTATACCTTTGAAGGAATCAAACAGAAGGGTGCGTCACCTTTTCAGCCATTCAGTACAGAGGCAAGTACTGACTGGAAACAGAAAATATAGATGTCTTGACCCACCCATCTCCCAAAAAAGATAGAGGATTGTAACACAGAGCCACAGATTTTCATTATGAATGTAGCATTGAAATTTTGCTAACAAGCGTATTTTTAGTGATTTGTTAAGATCTCACGATATATGGATGACAAGCCCATGAAAAAACTCTCAACATTGTTAGTCATTAAGGAATTGCCAACTGAAACCCCAATGAGATATCACTACACATCTTTAGAATGGCTAAAATTAAAAAGTCTGACCCTACCAAGTGCTGGCGAGGAAGTGACCAAACTGGACCTCTCATCCAACGCTGGTGAATGTAAATTGACACAACCGCTTTGGATAACTATGTGGGAATTTCTTAAAGAGTTAAACATACACCTACCATATGATCCAGTTATTTTGTGCCAAAGTATTTCTCAAGAGAAACAATAACAAATGTCCACACAAAGACATGTGCATGAATGTTCATAGCAGCTTTATTTGTAATAGTCAAAAAATGGAAACAACCCAAATGTCCATCAACAAGTACCAACAACTGTGGTATACCATGCAATAGAATATTCCTTGAAAATAAAAAAGGAATAAATATTGATACATGCTACAACATGGATGAATCTCAAAATAATTATGCCAAGTGAAAGAAGCCAGACAAAAAATAGTGCATATTGTATGATTCCATTTATATAAAATTCTAGAAAATACAAACTAATTTACAGTGACAGGAAGCAGATTACTTGTCTGGGAATGGGAGAGGATTGGAGGGAAGGATGACAAAGGGCTCCAGGATACTTTGGGGAGAGTTATAGATAAGTTCTCTATTTTAATTATAGTAATGATATACATATAGGTCAAATCTTATCAAATCGTACACTTTACATATGAACAGTTTATTGCTTGTTAATTATACCTCAATAATGTTACATAGGATAATCCCATGTTTATAAGAAATAAAAAAGTAATGTAATTAGAGGTGATGAGGTTTCAGGTTGACAAATTACTCTCAAATGGTTGAAGACAACTATGTCTTTGGATTATTTTTAAAATTTTGTTTCAATTTGTTATTTCAACAGCAATTTAAACAATTGAACAGTTTAAAACAAAAAAAAAAATCTCTCAATAATAAGAAAACAAAAAATTCAAATGAAAAGGGCAAAAGGCTTCAACAAATACTTCATGAAAAATCATATGTAGATAGCAAGTAAGTATATAAAAGGATGTTTAACATCATTAGTCACTGGTGAAAATGCAAACCAAAACCACATGGAAATATCAGAAAACATGTATTAAAATGGAAAAGTTTGACAATGTCAAGTGTTTGGCGAGAAAGTGTAGAAACTGGAATTCTCTTACAGTGCTTTGGAGAATACTGTATGGTAAAACCACTTTGGAAAACAGTTTGGCAGTTTCCTAAAGAGCTAAATATATACTCACCATATGATCTAGTCATTTCAATCGTAGATATTTATCCAAGGGAAATGAAAACACATGTTCATTCAGACTTGTTCACAAATATCCAAAGATTTATTAGTGATATTAAAAATTGGAAACAACTCACATGTTCATCAGACGGTGATTGTATAATCAAATTGCCATGTATTTGATGCCATGTAATTGATGGACTGCTCCTCAGCAATAAAAAGAAATCAATCACTGATACACAAAATGTCATGGATAAATCTCAAAATAATTATGCTGAATGAAAGAAGTCAGACAAAAAAAGTACATACTTTGTGATTCTCTTTATATAAAATTCTAAAAAATGTGAACTAATCTATAGTGACAGAAATCATTCATTGAGGATGAGAGAGGGGCTAGCCAGAAGGAGGGATTAAAAAAAAAAGGCACCAGGAAACTTGAGGGTGATGGATGCATTCATTCTGTGATTGGGTGGATGTTTTCAATGCTGTTTATATAAGTCAAGATCCATCAAATTGTACATTTTAAATATGTGTATTTATTGTATGTAAATTATACCTCAGCAAAGGTGATAAAGAAGGGCAGTCAGAAGAAAAAAGGCTTAGTTGAATGCTAGATAACTTTAAGAAGCAGTGAGCGCAAGCTTATCTCCCTGGTGAGTGCCTGGACTGCTCAGCTCACTGTTACCAGTTGAAGGTAGACATATTTGCCTAACAGACAGTGAAGCTGAGATTATGGTTAACATTGTTTGGTGAAATCTGAGGAAGCTAACAGAATGCTTTAGAGTGGGCCAAGGGAATTCCCTTGAGCAAAGCCGAGGCAAGACTCAGAAAAATTTTTTTCAGTCTGCTCTACCTTCTAAAATGAATAATTATGAATAGTTTTAGATTTCCTGGTATGGAAGTATTTTACAGAGAAGCAGAAGTCCAAGGATGCCAGATAAATTCAGTTCTCCCACAGGAAATCTTAGAGACCTGGTACAACTAAATGCACCTTTAAACTTTAAACTTTACTAGCATTAGGATCTGTGCTGGGGCAGGTCAGTTCAGGGAGCTGCTGTCTCTTACAAGTGTCAGGGAGACCAAAGAATACCAACACCAGCTTGTCTTTGCTAACTAATCAAAGTCAAGGCAGAAAGGCAATGTGCTGCTCTTCCATCTCCTTCCTTGGCTTGGCAGCCTTTTTTTCTTCTAACCTTCCCTCAAGAACTGATCCCTCAAGCTAAGCCACTGGAAAGAAACCAGGTATCTGAAGCTCCATGAAGCCATCCAGAAAAACCCTTCAGGAAGGGCAGTTGTGTAGTGATAATCATTAGGGTGTTTATCAACATATTTCAGATTCCTCTTCCTTTAGGACACTTGTAGTGTTGTTTCCTGCAACTGGCACACAACCCGCATCCCCGTTCCTGCCCCTGGGGGTCATGTGACTACTTGTGACCAATGTGTTGTGACTGTGTCATTTCTGGGCTAGAATATTGTGATTGTTCCTTGCAGAGCTCTTTTTCCTTTGGCTCAGGAACTGGCAATGAGGGAAACGGCTTCTCATTCAGCCTGATCCCATATGGAGTCCAATGAGCAGGATGCCTCTTGACTGCTTTCAGTGCCCATGAAGCATGGGCAAGAATGAAGCGTCTGTTGATTGGAGACACTGCAATTTTAAATTGTTTGTTACCACAGCACAGTCCTAGCTATCCTGGCTCATTGTTTCAAAAGAACCTGCATTTCATTAGTTACAAATACTGGTTTCCTTCTTTTAAGGTCCTCTGTCGTAAAACATGGACTAAATGGTTGATAGAAGCAAACTGACCCTGAGTCCAAAGCTCAGCAGCTAGGATTTTCTGCTGCATCAATTAAATTTGGAATATGGAAAATGTCTCCATTATTACAGGAAATAGTCCGTAAGTATTCCATTGTAACATTTGCATTGAATTCTATATAATTCAGCCATAGAAGTCATAAATCACATTCTTCTAGACCTAAGATTTGGTCAAGAAACAGGTAGCAACAAAGATGATGTGGGCTACTGAGTATTAAATGTGCAAGGTTCACATCTGTTACCTAGACTGATGTACTGAATTACCTGTGGCCAAATTTAAAACAAAGGTGGTACCTCCTAGAGAAAAGAAAGTAAATGCTTGTTTATTTGAACTCAGTCTTAAGAATAACGTAGCTGTCTTAAGAAAAGTTTGAAGATTACTATGATAGAGGCCCAAGCAAATCCCAACAAATCTTTTAAATTTTACTGTTTATGGCGTTGGCTCCCCCAAATGTAGTAGCTAATTCTAAATACATGGAATATTTCAGAAAGATACCAGAGGGTTGGTTTTTTTTTTTTTTTTTCTGTTCCTCACTGAGGCATGATGTTATAAAATGCTCCTTTCAAGAATTTGATAGACTCAAGCTTTGAGCCAGAGAGAGCATCTGTTGGAAAACATGGCAATATTTTTCCTATTTATGGCTCTTTTCAGACTAAACCACAACCTCATTTCTGTTGTGAACATCCATCCCTTGAAAGCACAGAAATCACAATAATGAGCTTTTGGAAGAAAGGAATTGTGGAAATCACTCAACACCTCCCAGCAATGGGAAATATCTCCCTCTGTCTACTAAATCCAGACTTTTTTTCATAAATTGTTCTATGGAGTTGGCCCCGGCCATGGCTCAACCAAAGAGGGAGACTGAGACATGGAGCCAGAAATGAAATTAAAGAACACACATGAGTCACTCCATTTAGAGAGCATTTTCATACCAGAGAAGTTATTGACTGAACCAAAACCACTGTGTTCCACCTCAGAAAGATTAATAACTGACAACACAAGTGATGTTCCAGAAATTAGACTGGACATGTATGATAAGGACAGAAAACTAAACAGAAGGCCATGCATGTTTCTAATCCTCTTAATGTTACTCAGCTGCCAGCATCCAATAACTTGGGGGGAAAAATCAGAAAAAAATAGATTTTTTCCTTTTTCATAACTTGGAAGAATTTCTATGTTTATGAAGTTGTTTTTCTCACCAATTACAGTTTTTATAACTTATAATGAATAAGCCAGTAAGAGGCAAAAATGAAATATATCTGCTTATTATCTAAAATTACTGGATCACAGATATGCTTATGACTATTTAGCAACTTCTGAAAAGCATGAAAAGCTTCTGTAAATATTGCTGTCATCCATCTGGACATTAGGGTCTGGCAGCTCTAAATGCAGTGGCTCACGCTCTGGTTTCTTCATCAGAAGAGACTTCTGTCCTTTCCTCCATACAGGGGGTCAGAGGTGGAGCTCTGAATGTTTGCAGGAACTGTTAGTGACTTCGTAACTTAGAAAAAAGGGAATAGAGGCCAAGAAATAATGGGAAAATAAATTAGGAAAGACCAGGAGGAAAAGTGACCATGGAGTTTGGAGGATGTCATTTTTTTCCTCTATGGAAAGGCTCAGAGTCAGAAAGGGATCCAGGCTGCAGGCTGTACTGTTGTCCTTGATTCCCTGCTTTCACTCTTTTCTACCCTGTCACACGCTGCTTCATACCCTGGCCCAAAACACATCCCATAGTCGGCAAACAAGGTCATCTCCTAAAATTCTATGTTATATCACAATACTTTTTAGCTGAAAATCCTCCAGTGACTTCCTCCTAAAAATAAAATGGAATTTTCCTTAGAATACTGTAGGATACTGTCGTTAATTTGACCCCCAGGGTACTGGTCCTTTCTCGTTTCCTATCGCTCTTTCCTTTGTTCATTAGGTTCCCAGTGCAGTGACTTCCTTTCCCATCCTAGAACACACCAAACTGGTCCTGTTTTTGTACTGTTGTCCCTGATGGTTACTTCAGCAGTTGAATGTTCCTCCAAATGTTCACGTGCATTGCTTCGTCTTTCTCATTAATAAGTTCTCAGCTCAGATCTTTCCTCTTCAGAGCGGGCTTTCCATGGGTTATGTGCCCCCTACTCCTTCTCTGTCACAGAAACATTTTTTTAATTTTGGGGATCATAATTAGCACTATTTTAACTCTTATTTATTTCTTTTGCCTGTTTTAATCTGTCCTTACTCCAGGTCTAAAATAAGACATGGATTGCATTTTACCATTACCCAATCCATAGAAAAGTACCTCTCACACCATAGATACACAATCATTTTTGAATTAACCTAAACATTTTTTGTTCAAGTTGCGTTCAGGGAAAACTACTGAAATCCAGATCAGCATAAAATGAAGTTGGGAAATTAACAAAACAGCAAACTAAGGAAATAGAACATTTCATCAGGGAAAAGTAATTGTCTTTCTTGTTTCAGCTTGGTAATGTGTAGGATTTTCTGTTTCATGTTTGCCCCATTTGAGAATCAAAAAAATGAAATACACACAAGATAAACCAAATTGGCGGTTAAAAAAAAAAAAAAAAAACCTGCCTTTGCAGAGAAGGACAAGTTGAAAAAAAAAAAAAAGACATTCTTATAACCAGGAAGAATTTAACTCACGTGTGTGAGACACATTTGTCAACAGTTTCCACTCCGTGTTTTTCTAAGGAAGACTTGCCAGCCTCATCATAAATGTCATCTATACATTTAAGCCAAAGTTGTGTAGTGATGGTTTGGGAGCAGAGAACTTGAAGTTTGGGTACTAGTGAGGCCACAGTTAGAGTCTCATTTAATTTCACTGAGAACAACACCTCTTTGTTTGGCCATGGGCACAGCCCTTGAATCTTGGCCAGCTGTGTGCAAAAGGCATCTCCCTTCTCACAGAGCAGGGATCATGCCAAGGAAGGCAGGCAAGTCTCTAGTGATCTGTAACACGGGCATGGACATCCTGCTGATAAATTAGTAGCATGTTCTTAGACAAAAGTCAGAATTTGTATTGAGTTATTGGCGAAGACAAATACACGTAAAGGTCCTGAAAGAGTGCACACTTTTGGAAATAATGCTGTCTTTTAAAACTATGAAAGAAGACAATTATTTAAAAGAAACTTTTAGGGAATTCTTTCCTAAAAAGGAATAGGTATTTTGTAAAATGGCCAGGGGTTGCTTAAAATGCTTCCTGATTGGGTCAGTTTTGTTCAGAAATTAGGTGAGGCTGGTCGTACTGAAATCAGTGCCTGCAGATTAACAAAAACAAAAAGAGCAGATAGCCTTAAAACATGATGTTTTAGAATCTTTTTATGATTAGGATCTATTACTGACACACACAAAAACATGAAAATACACTCTTATATAGATGTTATGTATCCTTATACACGCTGAAGTTTATTTTGATCTGACATCCTTACACCATAGGTGGGGGGTCCCTGTATGCCATGTCATGTGTTTAAAGGGGCCCATTCTGGCCCTCATCTGGTTATATTTCTCCCTATAGGTAAGGGGTCCTAGGCTTCAAAGGTATGTGCTCATCCATAGCCCACTGATCTCCTGGATCATTCTGTAGGTTTCAGGACTCCTAAATTTGCAGCTCAAATGTCACTGAGATTGTTTCCAAGGCCTATGTGGGTCATTTCACCAGTTGTTGATGCTGAATTTCACCTTAGATGTGGGGCACGTGGATAAAGCATGGAAAGACTGGCTGGAGTGTCCTACTGTATGAGTGTGAGGCCTCTCTGAGTGGCAGAGAGCTGCAGGTGAAAAGAAATGGCCCATCAAAGCAGTCCTGGGTCCTGGCATGGGACAGCTTCTCTCTGCTCTGTCATGTTCTGAGGAGAAACTAGCCTCCCCTGTCTTAATGAAGATTTATTTGTCAAGATGGAAAGTTAGAGCGTATTTTATGTAATAGTTTCATGGCATGTCATAGCTTTTAAATATTTAGACATGATATGGGAGCCTCCATGTATATTGTTGCCTAGGGCCCTGCAAATGTTAGGAATTCTGTCGGAGTGTTTACTACGTTTGGAACTGTATTAGAAACTGAGCTTTGAAAGCATTTGGAGGTCTGACACTGGCTCGCTGCGTGTCTCCCCACAGAGCTGAAAGTCCTCACTCTGGTGTATCCAGGCAGATGTGACCGAGGGCAGCCTCTGTGTCCTGCTCACCTCGCCTAGGTGAGGAGGTACAAGTGAAAAGTGCATGTGGCTGCCTGAGAGGGCACTGCTAAAAGATTGGCCAGTTCTTGATAGGAGCCACTCCTTCAGACTGGATCCTGTAATAAAGATTGACACTGAGTGGAACTGCCATGACTATTAATGAATATACAGCCCAAGCAAGAAAGAAATCTTGTTATAAGCCATTGTGATTTGGGGGTTATTTGTTACTGTAGCATGACTTAGCTAAGCAACAGAGGTAGGTATAATGAAGACACACCAGGTGAACTCCTCAACTGGAGGCCACAAAGATCACGCGTGTCAGCAGCGCATGCCAGGCGAGCACAGGACGAACACATTATGCAACAGTGGAGAGCCCCAGGAAAAGAGGACAGCACGTGGGCTTGTGGACCAGACGCCCCGACCAGATGCCTGGACTATAATTAAGCACCAGAGATGAAGAAATGCAAAGGGAGCAGGTATGAAAACCTTAATTAACTGGGTCAAAGTCCTGACTTGAGTTCATTTTAAAACCAGATGTGAGTGTTACCTTGAACTGATAAGAAATTTAACACTAGCTGGCATCAAGGCTGCAGACCTCTGTTAACTTTAATTTTTCAAGAAAAAAATACTACCTTTTCACTAAAACAACTTTGAGACTGAAAATTTGAACTCATTATAATAATAGTCTCTAGTCAATGTTTCCAAGCACTTAGGAGTCATGACAACTAATGAAGAGGTTTTAGCATTATCTCAGTTTTGTCAGGGAGTAAACTGAGGTCCCCGTGTGTGTTCTCTTGCCCAGAGTCTCATAGCACCTGCCCACAAGCCCAACAGCATCGTTCCTTCTACCTACCCTTCGTGTCTATGTCCTAACCTACTGAACCCTGAGCATAGCCTGTTTGAGGCCTGGCCATTGGCATCTGATGTCGCCACCATCCAGTTGACTGAATTTTGCGTACAGGGTGCAGGACGGACATGGAGGGAGAACATCATAGTTACCCCGTACACATGGATAAAGATTTCACCTTGTTCTATTTAATAATAATGCACATTTATGAAGTCAGCGAGGTAGAAGTTACTACTCACATTTGATAAATTAAGAAAGAGGTTAAATAACCTACTCAGAACCATGCTAGTGGGCTGAAGATAAGAGTCCAGAGCACGTACTCTCCGAAGCTCCATGTCTTGAAAAAGGGGTAGCATTTTCTCTATTTTAAGATCATAGACAAAGACACTACAATATTCAGAACTAAGAGAGATTATGTAATTTCCATTTTAAAATCACAGTTAAAATCCTATTAGGAAAATGTGTGGGCAGCTCTGTAATAAATGACTTAAAAAATGTTACGGACTACTGAATCTGAGCCTGGTGGTAAGTAGGTCGGTATAGACTGAAAAGGACCATTGTTGAGATGACTCCTGAATCTAGCCCTCATTGCTCTCCAGAGCTTGCAATCTGCATTTCCAGAAGTTTACTCTGTAACTCTGTCTGGATACCTTGTCAGTACTTCAGATAAGCTCAGCCATCTTCTTCCCACAGCCTGCTCCTGCTCCTGATTTCCTAGGCTCTGTGATATGAGCACAATTCTCTCAGCTACACATTACAAGCACCTCAGGGTCATCTTTAAATCTTCACGCTATATCACCCCACAACATTTAGGGACTTGTCTTTAGGTTCTCTCTCTCCTTTGTGAAAAAGCCAAACCTTTCTTTCCAACCTTACTGACACCAGTCTAGTTCAAGCTTTCATTCATTCTCTTCTGGATCATTAAAATAATCTCTTTGCTGATCTCGACATCTCTACCTCCTCACTCTAGAGAAGCATATTTAGTATTACTGGGCTAACTTTGGTTCTAACCACAACACTAACTCTACCATGCTCTTTTTCAAACCTAATCAGATGCCCACTGTCTATGGAATAAAATACCAATTTTGTTTCCAAATTTAAATTCAAAGATGGGAATATTATTTCTTTAATGTGATGTCATTGCTCCACTGCGTGTGTTATCAATGCTAGTAAAAGCAAACTATTTATTTATAAGATGCCCTATAGTTCCCCACTATTCCTTTCATTCTTGCTATTTCTATAATTGGAAATCTTTCTCCCATGCCTGTCATAAATTACTGCACCTTCATGAAGGCATCCCTGCTTAGGAAGATTAAATATTATCTTCTTGTAATCATGAAAGATTATGTATTCTAAATCATCACCGATACAATCACAATTGATATCTTCATATAATCATGATTGATATAAAGTAAGTTTAACGTTAAATCAATCATGTGAAACTTAGCTATAAATATAAACAGCATACATTCTAACTTTGCTTTATTACCTAAGCCCACATAATATTGTTAGGTCTTAGAGAAGAGAGATTTTTTTTCCACTATTTTATTCCATGTAACATATTATAGCTAGATTGTATTTGAGAGACACTTAAAAACTATTTATTGAGATGAATTAAAAAACATTAACCTAAAATTGTGGTATACTTTCTAATTGCCCCAGAAATAGTTGAAACTATTATGTTACCCGCTGCCAATGAAAACATGAGGTCAGAGACTGAACTACTGAGAAACAAAGCTGCACTATTTTATTATTTTTAAAATATATATTCTCCATTAATAATGAAAAGACAATATTGATTTTGGATATAATCTTATAAGGAGGATGATTAAGAATTACAGAAACCTTTTGTTCTCGTTGGTTCCCTATGACTCTTATGAAAATTTGAAACTGTGTTTTATTATCATCAAATCATTTATAGAGGCCCACATAAATTTTAAGACTGGAGCCCTGTGCAGCATAGCACCAAGATCAAAGGCATATTTTCTAGTAAATTAGAATTCAGATCTTTATATCACAAGTTTACAAATTTATGGAAGTATTAGCCATGAAATCATCTGTCATCTGATCATTGGATTTCAACACTGAAAAACTGAAAAACTTAACCTGGGTAGAAAAGAAAGTTAATTAGGATATCAGAAAATAGACCTATGAGGGACATTCAAATTACAGTTTAGAATTTGGGTATGTTTATAGAGTGAACCTAACTGTCCACAGAGCTCTGTTTAAGGAAGCAGCATGTTCCTTGAGTTATATCTTAGTTCAAAAGCCACAATATTTAATGAATATGTTGTCAAAATTGATCAATGTTTGAAGTGCACTTATGCCACAACTGAAAATAAAAAGATACCACGGGTAAAAGCCAGCAGTCTAGAGGGTACAACTGATTGGGAATGAGAGGTAGCAGGGTTAAGGTAATGTGGAGCCCTGATGGGAGGAAAGATCAAAATCCAATGACTGCCTCTTGAGGACATAAACAACAGGCAGGTCAGTAACAGTTCAAACAGGGACACGAGCTGAAGCCCATCTGGGGGTCGGTGCCTTGGGCAAGACAGCGCCAGGTGCTGTTCCAGTGATCATGGTGACTGTGCTGCCTGACAGTCATTGCTGGCTTCTGTAGTATTCTCGACATCTTTTAATGTCTTCAAGAAGTCCACTGAAAATTCTACAATTAGAAAATGTTCCGTTGACACAAAACAACTGAGAAACACTGCCTTAGACACGAATGTAACAGCCAATAAAATATTTCATAATAAGATTGTAAATTATTGCAGAAAGAAAAGTCTGTAGACCTTATCTGGTTCGTTTTCTAGATTTACCTTTGGACATAAACTACTACATATGCCTAAAGAAAAATTTGATATAGACATTAAACTTTTAGATGTACTTACTATATGCTGGAATATTTCAATATTCCAGCAAAATATTTTATTTTATTAGAAAAGGTGTTTTTTTCCCTAGAAATTTATCAGTTTGCAAATGCTTGCTTTATAATAAGAAATAAATGTTTTATTTAGCATCAAGGTAATTAGGGTACACAAAACTTGGCTGAGATTTTAGAAAATAATTGAGGGCTTCTTAGTGAAAACTATCTTAAAATTATTTTTTTGGTGGCTAATTGCTTGCCAATAAAGAATGAGTCATTGGAGGTGCTGATAGATAAGATTTAGACAATGGAGATGGGGGTGTATATTTGGCTATTTGTATGTAGCAAAAATTAACACTGATAATTTTTTCAATGAGATATGTGGCCTCATTCAGAGTTAAAGCTTTTCTAGGCTATGTTGATGAAACTGTAAAACACTAATTCAATTCAATACAATACAATTTTGAATACAGAGCTATATAACCACTTCGGTGAATGAGCTTGGTGAAACTGAATACAAGTTATTTTAACGTTGCTTAGGCAAACAATGGAATTCAGGAAGAATGGTTTATTGAAGTAGGAGACCATAGTAACTTAAAAATATAATGCCATTCAGAAGTTGAATACCAATGATCCACATCTTTCAAAGCCCATCTTCTCATTAAGGATTTCCATGACTATATGAGCCTGAAAAGACTATATGAGATGAAATAAATTATTCTAATCCAAGATATCAATAGTTGCAAGTAATTTCTTACTAATAACAAAAATCAGGAAAGCTTATACTTTAAGAAGAAAAAAGATGATCAAGGGAGGTCCAAATTTATTTCTGTGTTGACAGTTCTCTCATTGACTAGTATATAGATAACTTTATTATACATATATACATATTTTAAAAACCTTAAAGAATGTGAAAGTTTTAGTGAGTGAACTAGGAATTATTTATCATCCATAATATTTACTCATTGGAGTGTCCAGCTTGGTGAAATCACTGTGTGTTTCATGAAAAGAATCTGAGAAATGCTGATGTGGACATTTTTGTTTGTGAAGGAAAGCTATCTATTTTTCAACTAAACTGTAAATTCTTCCAGGGAAAGATCCATACCTTTGATTTATTTAAATATCAAATATAGTGTTAGGCACTTAGCAGCCTTTTAAGAAACAATAGAACCAGATCAGCTAATACAGTGACTTGTTAATTACTACTAGAAACTCTGAATTACAAATAATCTATTTTATAAGCCTGAGGGAGAAAAACATGGTTATGTAAATACTGGAAAATAACAGAAGGTGCTAAAATCTAAGAAAAGTTTCTGGGATCTTATGAAAAAAATTAGAAATGTAAATTGGATGAATAATTGTAAAATGAAATTGGTAAATGTAAATTGCCTTTAAAAAGGTCACAGAAAACATTTAGACTAAAAAAAAATCAAGATTTTTAAGTTGAGTGTAATGATGATTATTTGCAATTGTATATATATTTATCCAATATAATTAAAAATTACCTGTTCATGTATAAAAACAGAAGTTGATAGGCTGAAACTACCTGAAGCAGCAGAGCATAGCAGTTAAGGACACAAGTTCGAGAGCCCAAGAGTCAGGGTGTGAAACTGAGTGCCACTTCCTGTCTGTGTGACTAGGGTAAGCTAGACTGACTCTCCATCTCTCTGTGACTCGTTTCTCCTCATTTGTAGAATGGTGACAGTGATAGTATTTAGCTCACTGAGGTGTTGTGAGGTTCACATTCGCTGATAAATAGGAAAGCATGTAGAAGAGAGCTAGACACATAAGCTCTACATGATGTTTTCTGTTCTGAGGATCATCTTAGGTCATTCCTCACTTAGCACTCTATCAGTGACTAAAAGAAGTACTTAACAAGTGGATACACACACACACGCACACACACACATATTAATCATAATATTTTAATTGGATGAAATGACTATTATCAATACAAAGCATACATTTTAATATCTCATGTTAAAAAAAAAAAAGGTCAGTGCTGTTAAGACATATATAAAGCACTAAATTTTCTTTCATTGGGAAGGCAGCTAGGCTCACCACTAAACCACCAATGCTTCTGCCTGAATTTTCTTTCATTTGAAGCGTAATATCTGTGTCAAAATTTTGTGAGAAAATAAAAAATACTCATCTAGTGAATATTATTTGATTGAATATTATTTTGACTATTACATTCTTTTGATTTTAGAGATATACTCTTCCTTAAAATGTGTTTTTGAAAATAACTTTTATTTTAGAATGTTTCTTTTTACCTTAACCATCACCTTTTTTCATCAATATGCAGTCTAAACACATACATCTTTATTTTCTTCCATATCATCTCTGAGGGAAATTAGTACATGTTATCTCAGGTGTGTATGTTTGTGTGTGTGGGGTTACATTTACTTGAAAATATGCACTTTTATTCATGTTAACTTAGAGCAAACACCAAAATATTAGCAGAGATTAACCCTGAGAGAGGAAGTTAAACATGATTTTTTTTTTTCCATTTTGGAGTTCTTTTGTGTTTTTCTTTATATTCCCAAATATGTATTATAATCTAGGATTTCTTCCATAACATAAAAAAAGGTTACATTTTAGAAGACAGTAGTTGTTGTCAAACTCATAGTTCATTCAGTCTAAGGTCTTCAGAAATCATATATGGTTGCAAAGATTGATCAACATCACAGAGAGGAATACTTTCTCAAAGTCTTAATTTCACTTATTATTATGTTTCTCTGCATCATGCATTTATTAAGCACTTGGGAAATGATGTATTTTTTGAGCCATACTTTAAATTATTGGCAATGCCAATCTATGAAAAAGACAGGTATTTTTTTCCCCCATGAAGTGAGATCATTTTCAATCTGTCATAACATGTGCCCACACAGCTTCACTTTGAAAATGTAGCATTCACGTTTAGTCAGGGTAGATTATTCCTTTTTGACTTTTACAACTTTTATGTGGCTGCCAGAAGTCTTCTCGGCATTTGCTTTGAATTCTGTATTCAGTTTATCTCTCACTGCTTTTCCACAGATCTGGGAGTACCGGAGGTAGCTGAGTCCAGCCTGTCACCAGTATATCACCATGGTGTCACAAGAATGGAGCGCCTTGGGTCGAATTGCAAAGACGTGGTCAATGTCTTAGTGTGCAGCCAAGTTTGGGAAATGGTATTTTTAGCTTGCACTAATACTTGAATATATAAAATTAAGTACATAAAGCACTTGGGAAAATTTGGTCTGTTAACTTCATGTTATACTTTCTTGTTACTTAATGATGGTTAAGAATTCTGTTAGCCTCATAAGTGTGCTACCCATCGGGTCAAGAGATCTAATTTGTTTGAAACTTAACTCCCATTGTACCCTCTATATTTTAGTATTCCAATACTTGGTGATGTTATAGCCCCTCACAGACAATATTTTTTTAGGTCAAAGAGTGCCCAATATGTTTATTAATTGACTTACTTGGCTATTAATTCTCAGGGAGGCAGGCTGGAATTAAACTGTGTTCACTCTTATCTACCTGTCAGCTGATACCTTGCGAGGTATTTAGTATTGACTCTAAGAATGGATGTTTCCATGTGCTGGCTTTCCTGATATGTGCCCACCAAACCTGATCCATCCGAAGTCTTCCACACCTCAATTAGTGGTATCTCCATTCTCCTATAGTCTTGGTCTTAAACCTGTGGATTTATTTTTAATTCCGATCTTTCTCTCATCCATCTCTAGATCCAAAATCTATCCAAAATCTGACTTCTTCTCATTGCATTCACTTTGGTCTCAGACTCCTCCACTCTCACTTGGATCACCACAACAGCCTCCTGATTTCCTACTTCCATTCCTCTCCCCCTGCATTCTGTTCCCTCTACTGCAGCCAGAATCATTCTCTTGAAATGGATATTAGTTCACATCCTTCTTTTTCAAAACCGTTGACAGCTTTAATTTCATCCAGAGTAAAAAGTCAATGCCACCCAAAGGTCTACCTGATCTTGCCCTATACCCCTCTGACCTTTCCTGCTCCTACTCTCCCCAACTCCCTCCTCTCCAGTGATCTGGCCTCCCTGCTCTCAGTGAAGGCTGCAGGAGCCTTAGCACTTTTGCACTGTCTGTATATCCATACAGCTAAATCCCTCACTTCAAGATTTTACTCACATGTCGCCTTCTCAGTGGGGCTTACTTTACCATCCTTTCAAAATGTCAACCTCTATCTCCTTGCTAGACCTCTTGGTTCCCTTTTTCTTGTTCTATTTTTTTTTTCCTACAGAATGTATGACCTTCTGGAATATTATGTATATACATATATACACATACATACATATATATAATTTAGTTAGTTTCAGTCTATTAAAATATAAACTCCAAATCAGGTTTTCCTCCCCTCCCCACTGATTCATCCCAAGTGTCTAGTACAGTGCCTAAAACATATTTGTTGACTGAATGATTGAATTGTGTTCTGTTGACTGTGTAAAGTGTTCTTTTTCTGTTATTTGTAGTTTGAGTGTATGTTTCATTAAGGTGTAATTACCACTTTATTTCATCTATGCCTGCATTTTGCTTCCATTTTAGTGCAAGCTGTCATTGACCTTATTTGTTTATTGAGTATTGATGTGACCATACTGACTGTGTCTTTGCTTCATAATAAAAAATACACTGGTTAGGAGAATCAGAGGGATATGAATGTCAAGGCAATCTCAGATAATGGAAGCAATATTTGAATATGCTCTAAAATAGCAATGATAGTCATGTATTTAATAATCTAAGGGCTATTTAATTGATAAAGTGAGATTCTAGGTTCTTAGCTCTTCGCTGATGGAAACTGCTTTTAAGGTGAACTAACAAGATGAGAATTATTGAAACTGTTTAAAATTCACTTTTGTGCATGATAAAAAGCCTCAAACCACATAGTCACTCACAAAAATAAACTGTTTTATCATTAAAATTAATCAGATTCATAAATCTAATCCTGAACAAGATAAATATCATAGTGGTTGACCTGTATAAACAAGTAAATAAATACATAAAATAACAAATAAATGTTTTTATGTAAAAGGCACATTCATGTTAGATGGTGATAACATTTACTTTCCCTGATTATAATGTAACAGAAATGTTAAATATTCATGTTGACTAATTTTAACAAAAAGTGTAGTGTACGTATTATTCCATTTTCAGGTGAGGAAATGAAGGATTTCAGTCAGTTCCCTAACTAATGAATGAACAGGTGAAATCTGCGTGTCCTTTTCTCCACCTTCATGCTTTCAAATTTACCATTACCTTTCAACAATTTTCTTCCAGTAACCATACCTTCCTCTTACAAAATTATTGCTTTTTCTCATTTTCAATATTCTCTGATATCTCAGCTGTGACTTCACTTCTTCTGATGACTTTTGTCGTCACAGAACTTTAAAAAAATGTATTTTTCTTCTCTAGTTTAGACCTTGTCGTGCTCTCTACCAATATAGCATTTAAAGCTAATGATTAACTGACATTCTGAATATAGTTCCTTTTTTAATTATAGTTTTATTGATGTATAATTGATACACATTAAAATGCTCACATATAAAGAATGTTAGTTGACAAAGTTTGACAAACATATGCCAGTGAAACATCACCATAATCACCATAATAAACGTATTCACCAACCTCAAAACTTTCCTTGTGTCCTGTGTCTACGTTGTGCCTCTCCTTCCCTGTCCCCTACCAACGACAACCTTGATCTGTAACTGTAGAATAATTTGCATCTTTCTAGAACTCTGTATAAATTGAAACAGGCAGTATGTCCTCTCTTTCTTCTTTTTTTTTTGCGGGGAGGGGTCTGGTCCTTTTCACTCAATATAATTGCTGTGAGATTCATCTGGGCTCTCGCATGGATCAGTAGTTCATTTCATTTTACTGTTGAGGGTTATTTCAGTGTATGGATGTATGACAATTTGTTTTCCATTCACCTACTGATGGACATTTGGATGTTGTCAGTTGTTGGCTGTTATAAATGGAGCTGCAATGAACATCTGTGTATAAGTCTTTGTGCAGACATGTATTTTCATTTTTTCCAGTAAATACATAGCCTGGATCAGAGCATCAGGTATGTTTAATGTTTTAAGAAACTACTGAACTGTTTTCCCAAGTGCCATTTTACATTCCAACAAGCAGCCTGTGTGTATTCCAGTTGCACCAGTCTGTATGATTGGGCTTTTTAACGGCAGCCATTCTAGTGGATGTACAGTGACATCAGCAGGGGGTTACATTTACATTTCCCTAATAACAGTGATACTGAGCATCTCTCCATGTGTTATTTGCCAACCGTCCATATTTTTAGTATCAAATTTTGCCCATTTTTCATTGTGTTTGGTTAATTGAAAGATTGAGGTCTTTATATACTCTAGTTGCAAATCTTCTGTTGAGGATATGTTTTGGAAACATGCTCTAGTCTTTGGCTTGTCTTTTCCTTTGCTTAGCAAAGTCTTTTAAAGAGTGAAAATGTTTCATTTTGGTGAAGTCTTACTTACTAATTTTTCTTTTATCTGAATATTTTGGTGTCCTGTTTACCAACTCTTTACCAAATCCATGTCACTAAGAGTTTCTCCTATGTTTACTCATAGAATTTTATAGTTTTAGCTCTGATGTTCTGGCTATGACCAACGCAAGTTTATATTCTGTATATAAAGCCAGGGTCAGTGTATTTTGGTTTTTGTTTCTGCGTATAAATTTTTAGTTATTCCAAGATCATTTCATGAAAAGATTATCTTCTCACATTGAATTGCTTTGACACCTTTGTAAAAAATTAATTATATATATAGAAACATCTGTGGGTCAATTTCTAGACATTCTACTCTGTTCCATTGACCTATGTGTATCTATCTTTGTGCCAATACCATGCTGTCTTGATTACAGTAGTGTTTTGAAAGGTCTTGAAATCAGATGTTGCGTGTCCTCCAAATTCGGAAACTAATCCTTTTGAGGCTTGCCTTTTAGCTCAGAACAGTTAAAATGAAGTAAGTGTTAATCTGTGGCTATTTTCAACCTTTATATTTCCAATATGACTGGTCTGTCAGCCTATATGTTTTCTCCTTCTAAACTGCCATAAAAATAATAGCATCTACTGTTGTTTCATGTTTCATATTTGCCTGATATTTTTCTAAGCATTTTGAATGTTTCGTCCTAATTTAATCTCACAATAACCCTTGATCTTGAAACTATTATTTTTATTACACAGAAAGAAACTGTGGTAGAGATGCCTGAAGCAATCCGGATAACAGGAAGCAGAAGTTGGCTCCAGATCTCTGACCTTGACTGTAAGCTTTTGAGCCTCATTGTAGGGTCTTAGGTCTCAGACTACTTTCTGTTGATTTCCACTTACTTTTCATATTTTTTTTTTTACCTCTGTTATATTCTGTGTTTATGCCTTTATATTATCTTCCATTTTATTAATTTTCTCCTTAGCTGCATATATATAGACTTTATTGAGTTTTCTTTTAAATGTTTTTCCATTATTTTTCTCTCTAGATTCAGTATGAATAATCTTGACTGGTCTTAAAGCACATTGATTCTTCCTTCTGATATGTTCCACAGTACACATGATGCCACGATGAAAGGAAATTTCTATCTAGTCTCCCTGTACTTCTATTTTCTGTTTACCTCTGTTATTTTTTAGCTCAACTATAAATAGTCTAAATAACGTCTAAATAACCAACCGTGCAAACATTAAGACCTCATTCTTTCTAATGAACAATTTATGTCATTTCCTTGTCCAAAAATCTCCAATGATTTTCTATTGCCCAGAAAATTATTTATCAACTCTTTAGCCTTGTGTTAAATGCCCTTCACAATCTAGTCTCAACTAATAATATTCTGGACTATCTCCTATTATTTATTTATTCATTCAACATATATTTATTTAGTGCCTATTAAATGCCAAGCATTGTACTATGCACTGAGAAGCAAATACACAAAATCAAATATAGTTTCTCCCTCAAAAATGCATAAACTCTGGTGGTTGAGTTATACACGAATATAATGATCACAGTAAAAAATTATAAAATTACAACTATAATTATAGTAGCAGAGTTTCATGGTGCAAAGAAATAACATATTATTTAATCACTATTATCTTGTAAATCATACCAATTTTGTCCTTTTGTGACTGGCTTATCTCACTTAGCTTAATGTCTTCAAAAGTCATCCATTTTGTTACATGTCTCATCTCTTCCTTTCTTTTTAAGACTAAATCATAGTTCATTGTGTCTACCTTTTATTTATTTCTTCATCCACTGATGAACATTTGGGTTGCTTTGACCTTTTGGTTATTATGAATAATGCTGCTATGAATATGGGTGTATAAATATCTGTTTGAGTCTTGGCTTTCAATTCTTTAGGGTATATACCCAGAAGTAAAATTGCTGGATCACATGGTGACTCTATGTGTAATTTGTAGAGAATCACCATATTGTTTTCTATAGCAGCTGTACCATTTTACATTCCTACCAGCAACGCACAAGGGTTTCAGTTTCTCTGCATCTTTGCCAATACTTTGCCCTTTGTCAATTTTTATTATTTATTTATTAATATATATTTTTATTGAAGTGTAGTCAATTTACAATGTTGTGTCAATTTCAGGCATACAGCATAATGCTTCAGTCACACATGAACATGCATATATTTGTTTTCATATTTTTTCAGCATAAGTTACTATAAGATATTGAATAGTTCCCTGTGCTATACAGTATAAACTTGTTTATCTATTCTATAAGCATTAATTACTGTCTGTGAATCTCGAACTCCCAATTTATCCCTTCTCACCCCCTCCCCCCACTGGTAACCATACGTTTGTTTTCTGTCTGTGAGTCTGTTTCATAAATAAGTTCATCTGTCTTTTTATTTTTTTTTAGATTCTACATGTAAGTGATATCATATGATATTTTTCTTTCTCTTTCTGGCTACTTCACTTAGAATGACAGTCTCCAGTTCCACCCATGTTGCTGCAAATAGCATTATTTTATTATTTTTTATGGCTGAATAGTATTCCATTATATAAATATACCACAGCTTCTTTATCCAGTCATCTGTCCATTTTTAATCAGGTTGGTTTTTTTTTTTTTTTGAGTTTTAGAAGTTCTTTATATATTAGGGATATGAACCCCTTTCCAAAAGTATAATTTTCAAAGATTTGTCAAATAACTTTTAAGGATAAAAACTTACATTGGTCTGAGGTTTCTACAAATAACACTTAATGCAGTAGAAAATAGAGTACAATACCCAAGACACTCTAGGAAAGTGTGAGCCAAAGATTTTTAGCCTGTTAAGCTGCCTTCGAGTATATAAGTACAGGGGAAAAAAATATATTAAACATACAAGAACTCAGAAAATATTCTTTCCACAAAAATGTCATAAAGAATCTACCAATATATTAGCCTCAGTGAACAAATGTATGTGATGAACATATTTACTTGCACAGTTGAGCTTAAAACAAATGTGAACATGTGAAAGAAAAAAGTAAAGCTATAGGTTATTTCAAGGTAGAAATAATACAGCATAAAAAATTAAACATTAGTGGGAAAAAATGGTAGGAAAGATAATAGTTACACTGATGACATTATTTGTAAGAATCAGTAGCCAAAGGACTTAATTTCAAGCTGACAAATAATGTTCAAAAAAGTACAGTTATACTTCATTGTAAAAAACAAACAAACAAACAAACAAAAACAATTGGAAAGCTAATACTTCCAGAGGGGTGCTAAAAATTGACTAATATTTTAATGTCCATTGTATGCTTACTTAGGTGAAAAACCAAAGCCTGCGTTAAGACCAGGAATGCAGAGATTTCAAGAAAAGAGAAAAACAATATAGGCATTTAGAATAAATAACAACAGCAAAATGGCATTTGGCATGTAAGTTGACTTAAAGTATAGTGAAGAAGAGAAAATAATCCTGTGGGCTTTAATTGGAGGGTTGGTAAAAGAATAGTGATGCTTTTTGAATTAAGGAAGATTAGCATAAAGGTAGAGTTAAAAAGAAAAGTGAACATTTCTGCTTTTCTATGTTGATGTTGATTTAGCTGGATTGTCACCTGACCTACTGGCTATGCCAATTCTGATTCCAAGTGAATCAGGATAAGAGTGCAGGACTCAGTTGAAAAGACAATTTCAAGGGGCAGATACTGATCAACTTCATCTTCTGTTTACCCATAGAAAGAAACAATGTAGAAAATTCTCAGAAAAATAGACAACTACAGGAAATCCAGGCCAATGGGGTGCATGGTAGTTGTGGGTAGAAACAACAGATGTCAGAAGGGTAGAGAAAGGCTAATTAGGTGGAACTGAGTCTTGATACTTCTAATTTTGAAAAACCAGTAGGAGTTGGAGATGCAGGGGTACGTCATTTGTCTATCAAGAAATATAGATGTTCTCTGTTTTCAACACTGAAATAAAGAGTATATTCCGAAGGAGATATATCACAACACATCAAGAAATATTTTTAAGCTCTGAGAATGAAATTAATCAAGCTAATAATATGTTGTAAAATAAATCTGAAATGATATAAGGAAACTTGGTTGAGGAATGTAGAAATAAAATAAGAGTTGCTATTAACATTTACTAAAAATGAAATGTGTGTGACAAACTGTTAGGCAGAATACGTATACATATAATTCTCAGTATATAATAACAGCTAGTTTACATGATAAGAAAGAACAGGGGTATTACCTGTTTGCGGTATTCTTATTAAATAAGAAAAGTGTTTTCAGACTTACCTGTGTACTTTGGGGGCTATTATGAAGAGAGAGAAATTTAAAGAAGGCAAGTATCTCTTGTATAAGACTAGGATAAAAAGGATTTTGAGAAAAGAGGAGTAACTCACAGGATATAAACTCCTGGCACAACAATGGGCAGCTGCTCTTACTATCGACTGAGAACAAAACAAGAGAAAAATAGTCTTACATTGTACAGAAAGGGATTTAAATTTTGTGTAAGTTAAAACTTCCTAACTCAAAAAGTTTTGAGATACCGGTTGGATGTCTTTTTTGTTTTTGTTTAAAAAATTACTCAGTATAAGTCAGACTCTCATTTGTGTTTTCAGCAATGCCAAAATTACATAAGGCTGGACTCATATTACTAATATGGGTGTTTAAGCATAGGAAGACTTCTAATGCCAAGAATGCTGGCCAGCTTATCTGTATCAATTTTAAACAAGAGAGCAAATGATCTTTAATTGTATCAGGAGAATTTGGTTAACTACAGAGAATTTCCTGCTGGAGAGGAATGTTAAATCTCGAAATGAAATCCTATGGGACCAGGCGGTAATGACTAGATCCCAGGGAGATGAGGTGCAGCTGGACGATGACTGAGTAGGAATTTCTCTGCTGAGCTTGTCAGCCAGGTGTGCCCAGAGAGTCTGGTTCAAGCACCCATTACCACTGGAGTGGCGGGCAAGTGGGAGAGTGGAGTCTCGTAGCATTGGGGCTATCAGAGAAATGGTTTGGGGATCACTTCAGATCTTTCAAGCCCACACTAGACTACCTTGAACCAGTCAAGGGCTAATGCTGTCATGTTCACTGTGTACAAATCTCCCTCCAAACCAGAAGGACTTCTAGGATAGGGGAGTGTGGAATGAAAACTCCCTAGGGTTGACCCCACTATTACTTAAATGCTAGGTGCCTTTTTTTTTTAAACAACTTTACATGCATTATATTTAATCATTATGAGGACTGTGGTAAGGAAGTGAAAAAAGTATTATTTGAATTTACATTTTACAGAAAAAGATATTAAGACTTTGGATATTAGAACTTTACCCAAAATCCCATAGCAAGTGAAGCAGGTCAGTCTTACTCTAGAGACCGTATTTTCACATATTCTCAATCATTATTCTATATATTAATTCAACTGTATTTTGAAAATGCAGCAGATTTCAGTAAATGTGGTTTTCAACAAGACAAATCTGTTATACTATGTTAATTTATTTACTGAGTTATTGATTTATTTAGAAAATTATAAATATTTAGAAAATGTACTCTCATTAATAATTACATTTAGTTATAGATAAGATGTCTAATTTCTCGTTTATGTTATGTTAATTTCAAATATTTAAAAAGCTTATTAAAATGCATCTATTATTTACTGGAGTTGAAAGATTAGCCGCTCCCCCTTGTGCATGAGAAAATGGAATACTCCTCTTTTCTGACAATTTTTGAAGAAACTGTGCTCTAGAGGAAAATCAAATTTCAATCATATAAGATTTGCCTTTCAATAACACATTTATGTCCTTTATTTGGCCTCCAGTAAAATATGATTATGTTAGATCACATTTCTTTAGATATATACAAATTAAGCATATTGCACAATGGCTAGGAATTATTTTCCTAATGTTTCACAATAGCTAGAACTAATTGAAATCCTTTAGGGTATATGAGGCCGGAAGTATGTCGTGTTCATGGTATAGTAGGAAATAATTAGATCTGTGGTGAAAAGACACTCCCAATTAAATCTTTGTGGGAAAATGATTCTGAAATTAGCTTTAAGGAGATTGAATGGAAGCAGATCATAGGCAAAATGTAACACTCATGCATAGTATTAACAAGTATATTTTATATCTGTGCATGGAACTATGTTATCTCCATACCCCTAGAATTGGGATATGATTTGTGTGACATTTTAGAGAAAGTTAGCTATCCCAGATGAACTGAAAAAAAGCATGGAAAACATATTTTTTGTCACAATGGGAAGTAATGTTTATAGCCAACATTCAGTGTTTTACTTACAAAGTATGAATGCAAGTTAATATTGTAGAGTTCATATAATATACAGATTGATAATATAAATTTGTTTTGTTTCCATTTTTTATTGAAGTATAATTGACACACAGCCCTGTATCAGTTTAAGGTGTACAGCATAATGACTTGACTCACACATACTGTGAAATGAGTACCACAGTAATTTTAGTTAACATCGAAAAAAATATCTTAATTGTTCAATTCTGGAAGTTGTTTCCAAATCCCTCTGTTATTAAATTTATTTTATTAATATATTGTTGGCTAGACCACATTAAAATACTACACAAGATCTTCTATTTCTGATTTAATTGTTAAGTTTTATACAATGAAACTGTCTTGAATTCCCATGAAATAGGATAGATTTTGAAAAAGTCCAAAGGAAATGTATGTGTTTGAGTATGTATGCTCCAATTTTTGTTTTATTGCTTTGTCTTGGAAGTTCTAAAACAACTTCTTTTTCTTTTATTTCCAACAACACTTAAATCATATTGTTTCAAAGCATAAAATGTTTGTATAACTCTTGATACAATTGAAGCACTCTAGATTGGGTGATGGGGGAAGGGGAACTTTCTAATTCTATAAATAAGAAAATGTAGAGCTAGGAAGTTTCAGTAACTGGAAAAATTCAAAAAGTCCAGTTGCTAATTAGTGACACTTCTGCAACTAGAATTGAATTTTTCTAGGTTGTAAATGTAACCAGGATGCTTCTAGTAGATATCTGCTTGCTTGTAATCATCCATCCTTGGACAAATGTTCAGTGTACAATGAATAGAAACATTTTTTAAAAGTTAAATTGCAGAACATTTATGCTCACGCTGAGGTGCAGCTTTAAATGTTTTCCTGGATCATTATTGACATTCAATTATCTTCTGGAAAGTTTGTGGCCTCCAGGTCTTCACCATAACACTCCAATTATAATTTACATAGTGTTTCCCGTGATTGGCAAGGGGACTGCAGTGCTATTCACTTGCAGAATTTCAGTCTTCGATGAGTAAGCTATTATGTATAAAAGAAAGCATTTTAAGCAAATTGATTTTCTGTGTAGACCTTTAGCCCAAAAAGACTTCTCTGTACAAAAATCAAGATCAATAGTTTTAAACAAAGCTAAATTGAATCATGTCACTGCTTCAATTTTATAATAGTTTTAATGTAAGATAAATAATAAACTTGCTCTGGAATCTCTCTTGTTGGTTGTCCTAATTTCAATAACAATCAATGCACGTTTTACTACACCTCTTGCTGTTGACATCAGAACCTTATGTAGAGTTTACGGCTGGGGAAGGACATGTTATGCGTGTCACAAAGGCAGCATACCTGACAGGCTTTGTCATCTGTTTAACCAAAACATGGGCAAGCTCAACTCTGCAATAACCAAACTGAATTTATGGGTGTCATATGAAAAAAATGAACAAAGTAATTCTTGCTACTGTAAGGGAGTTGAGGACAACGTTTGGGTAGCTTTATGTCAGTGCATTTGATTATGACTAATGGTAATATTTTTAATATAAGAGGTGTGGTATCTTCAAAGAGAAAGTGCTGTTAGGGGATTTAAATCATTATTCTGACAATTCAAGCTTAAAATGCATATTTTTTCCAATAACAGAAATATGTGGGGAGAGATGGACTGATATAAATCATTAGTTGAAGGACAGGGAAGTCTCACTTGTCGGGTACTCAGTGTGTGCCAGGCAGTGTACTCACGTTACCCTGCACACTCACCAAACTAACAAGACACGTATTTTTAAACTCCTACTATGCTTGAAGTCAGATGTTTAATGATGGGCAAGAAAGATATAGTTTGTGTCATCGTGGAGTTTACAATAACCTTGTATTGGGCATCTAAAGTAGCCCACTTTATGAGTAAGAAAACAGACTCAAAGAAGTGAAACAACTTGTTCAAAATCATACTTTTAGGAAGTGGCAGAAGTAGGATCCAAACCCAGGGCTCCCTGTCTTCAAAGCTTGACGTGTCTCACGCCATGGTGCCGTGAACAAATTCACGCAAACAGCGAGCGTGTGCTCAAACACGTAATAACAAACATGCCCACATCGATTTATTTGGCAGACTCTTAGTCCTCTGGATTTCTTGGGGTTAAAAAAAAAAAAAACACTTCATTTTTCAAATTTTGGCAGGTGCTGAAGTCTGGGCCTGAGTACATTTCACTACATTTCACTGTCACACATAAAAGCTTTTTTTTAAAAAAAAAAAACTGTAATTTGCACATATTTTTGAAAATTAATTTAATAAAATATTCACTGAAAACAAAGATTAATTACTCCAGGTTTGTCAGCCAACACACCAAGAGATGACTGTGGTTTTCTTTTTTGAAACAGTTGTTACTCAGACACAAATTATGATGCATTTTTGGAAGCAGATACTTCCTAAAGTCATATTAACTGCTTCATAAATCATAGGCCAACTGAAAAATTAATGAAAACGCTCTAACATGTAGGCGTGTGTAAAAGTAGGCAAATCTCAATCTAAAAAAACTAAACTCTCAAGACTTTTTATTTCTTCAAAAATTAGTTAACTGCCACTGTTGATCCCATTAGGAAATACATTTTTAGTAAGAAATTTCTGAAATAGTATTTTTTAGTCAAAAGAAGTATAATTATCTCCTTTTTAAGAAACTAGTTTAAAAATCTTTAAGCATGGAGAAATAACTGAAATATTTACTATTAGTACTCACAGAAAATTGTATAATTAACTCCTTTTTTGAGCTAGAAAAAGAATTAGCATGTAGATTAGGTTGAATTTAGGTTTAGGAAATAAGTGTTTTAGGGATATCTGAGTGACACAATCTATGTAGAGTCCCCGATCACTTCAACTATGAAGACTAATTTCCTCCCTGCAGTGCTTGGTCCAGATCAACATATTTGCACAATTTATTGGCCTTTACTATGTACCAGGCATTATTTCAGATGCCTGAGACATAATAGCCAAAAAAACTGAAAAAAAAAAAATTCCTTTCCCTCATAATGCTTATTTCCTCCTATTCTTCCCAGGTTTCTGCACATTTATTCTTTCCTGATTCCTTTCAATTATCGCCCTTCCTGCAAACCGTCCTTAAATGCTAATGTTCTGAGGCTTTATTAACTTTCATCTCTCTGTATACTGTTTCCTTGTGTAACATTCTCGGCTTCAGCTATCTCCTATACGTTGCCCTCAAATCTGTGTGTTCCTACATTTGATCTGTCTCTTGAGTCCCAGATCCCTGAGTCCAAGTGTTGACACAGTCAATCTGGAAATCTCACAGTCCCTTCACACATCCCCTTTAATTCAGTGTACTGAATTAAAGCACTGTTACCCTCCACTTCCCTTCCAAGGAGACTTTTCCTTTCCTTGGTGCCCTTTTTCTTCCCTATTAACATCACCGCTGACCAAGAAGTCACCCAATGTAAATGCTTATAGCCTAAGTGATTAATAGCTCGGATTTCCAGACTCAGGCAGCCAACTTTGCCAATAATTAGCTTAGTAATATTGGCAACTGACTTAACCTATCAGAACCCTAACTTGCTTATCTGTAACTTGGGAATTAAGGACGCTGGGAAGATTGACAGAGGTGATGTGATTAAGGATCCAACACCTAGTAAGATCTGAAGAAAAGGTAGCTTTTGGTATTAGTTTTCCTTTCACGATCATACTTTTATAACCCCCCACTACCCAGTCATTTCAAAGTGTGCTTGGCAAAGTCCCTGGATGGTGCAAAGCTTTGCAGATTTGAGCAGGTCTGAGCACCAGGACTTCCAGCTGTGCCTAAAGTCATGTCAGCCAGAGCCTTCTCTAATGTCAGGTGACTTCTTTAATAGAGTTCAGTTTTGAATTGTGATTGAAATGGATTCTACTGCTGAATACAGTTTTACAAACCAGTGATGTACTCCAAGGGATGCTCTTTTGTTATTCTATTCAAATCGACTTTTTCAAATCCTACACTTGGAGAGCCAAACTCTTCACTTGGCACTGAATTTTCCCTTAGTTCAGTCCTTTAAGTGTGTCATTTGGCTCAGAACCCTTATCCTGCAGGAAGAATTCTCCTGAGAAAATGTCGTGAAGGGTAGACATGCTGTGGAACGTAAGGAGGGGTGACATTGCTGGCTCCCCCGATACTGCTCTCGTTAGATCAAGTTAGAGCTATGCCATTAATTAAAAGGAGGCTCCTTTCGGCTTTAACGCATTATACACATTTGCAAAGCTACTGGTCTCCAACTGCAAAGCAAACTCAAAGAAAAAAAAACCTGCCTGTGTGAAGAACCAGCCAAGAATAATAATTAGCTTTTTGACATATCAGTTTCTAATGACTGTGTTTTTTATTTTGAAATGCTAGTGGCATGTCTACTAAATTAAAACCTCCAACTTTGTTTCTAGCATGCTTGTAATGTCTCTCCGTGCAAAAATAGTGTATACAGGGCCAAAACTTACATGCCGTATTGAACTTGAACACATAAATAAGATTAAGGGTTGAAATGAGTTATAGACAATGAGTAACTGATGTTCATAAATATATATATGTGGTACAAATTTCAGTCAAAATGTAGATGTACAAAATTGAACTTTCACTGTTTTTCTGTTACTCAACATAATTTATAACTTAAGCCCCTATTTCCAACTCACTCAAGTTTTCACCAAATAAATTCAAAATTAGTGTTAGTCATTTCTGGTTTCTAGTTTCTTACTCATCTCAGATTACATCTAAACTGGAAGGCCTGGGTGTAATCCACATGATTTACACAGGTTATGGATGGTGAGAGTGCAGGCATCTTCTTGACCAAGAGCGACTTCCGGCTATTTCTAGACTCTGCAGAGATGAAAATCAGGATGTCAGGCGTTTGATCATTGGTCTCGTTTCCTACAGCATCAACTGCTTCCATCCACAGTTGACCTTAGCCCTGGCTTCTGCGATCCAGGTGCTGACAGTGTCCCCCAGTCACTGAAAAGAGGCTTTGTCTTGTCTGTCAGCTCTCTCTCAGCTACTTTGGTTTCAACTGGCTCTCTAGAAGGCCTGTAAAACATTCAGAAAAATTACAGACATTTTTCTGGAACGTAGGAAACAGTTTCAGGTTCTTTTCCTAGGCACATTCCCTCTTGATTTCTACTTTTTGCTGACAACTTATGTTGATACAGGGATATTCTCTCTTTCTCTCTCTCTCTCTCTCTCTCTCTCTCTCTCTCACACACACACACACACACACACACACTTTTTGATTCTTGTTCTTATTATTCCTCAGGCGCAGAGAACTGAGTTCATTGCACTCTAACTCATGGCATGTTAGCATTACTGGTTCATGCAAAACTTTTCTGTGTCTGATTGATTTTCTCTCTTACCCCAGATCCCCACTTCTACTTCTTCCCTTAATAGTAACCCCATTAGCTGTTTGACATGTATCCTTATATACGCATCTATCCTGGTAAGATATGTACTGCATTCTTGTTTTTTTTTTAAGTTGTACAGATGGCATTATGCTATAAATCTCATCCTGTATATATCATTTTAACTTTAAGTTTTAAGGTAAATCCATGTTGCTGGAGGAGAATCAAGTTTTTGTTTGTTTCTATCTACTTCATAGATTATATCCATCACATTGTATTAGGCTGAACTGTACAAAACTGATGTTTTCTTGTAGTCAAAAAATGGTCAAATGTTGGCAATTTCATATGGTTTAACTTAAACTCACCTGTTTCCCCAGTGACAGACAAGTAGGCTATGGCTAGTTTCCTGCAACCACAAGCAACGCATTGATTAGCATGCTTGAGTATCTGGTATACACGCACAGGAGTGAGACGGTGGGGTGGTGCTTGCTTAATTTCACTAGGAGCTGCCAGATTGTTCTCCAGAATGGCTGTACTACCAGGTGCCTTCTCTGGAAGCTGTAGTGCCATCTCAGACATCACCAGGGTGGTGAGAAATAAATCCCTGTTGCTTTTAGACCTCTCTGAACCCATTTGGTGTATTTCCCTTTCCATCTAACCCAAGGCTCAGCCAGACGAGAGTGTGCTCTGTTCTCTGTTGAAGGCAGGAGGCGTGCGGATTGGCAACCACGACGCAAAAAAGACCTTCGTTAATATTCCTAAATTATGTCCTTTTACATGTGCCTTCACTTAGAAGCCTTTCAGTTCTAATTGTCAAAATCCTTACTTGAATTATTTTAGCATAAAAAAGAAGGGTTGAATGTCTAGACCAGAGAGAGCATAGATGCATTTGGAGCCAAAAAAATTAGAGACTCAAAAGGTAACAAGACTTTTCCTTCTCTAGCCCTTGTTATCTTTTGCCTGTCAGCTTAATTCTCTCTTAGTGTCGACCAGCTTTCTCCATATAGGAAAAACCATAGTGGTTGACGGCTTCTGAGTTTTGTGCCACAACATCTTTGCCCCTGAGAGAGATTACCTCTGTTACTCAGATTTATTTTGAAAAATCCTATGGGAGTTCCCTGATATTCCTGGCTTAGGTCAGCACTCACTACTAGATCATTCAACGTCAGCCAGGGTAGGTGTAGGGTTATGTACAAATATGTTCATTTTGACGGGTCATGTGAATGGGGGAAGACGTTCCAGGAGACAGGGTGGGTGGCTACTTGGCTCACTAGTTGCTCACGAGCAAGCAGCACTGTGAGGGGTGTATCGGATGCCCCCACCCCACACTTAACTGCTGGACAAACACTCATTACCAATTGCTCTTGGAATGATGATTCTGCCAGTACAGTTCTTTTGGTCTTTAATACAGTTCTTTCTCTTATTTCCCCTAACACAGCTGTGGAGCTTCTTGGACAAAGTTTTCTGGAATCTCTCCTAACACATAGTGTCTAAGTAACACCACGCCTGGCCAGAAGAGGGTCCTGTTTCTTTTAACCTTGTTGCTGTACAAACCATTGCTAAAGAGGAGGTGTGTGGAAGCAGTTTATATCCCTGAGATTTCCAGAAGAGTTCATACTGTGACTGAGCATGCTGGCAATGGTTTCCTTTAGGATATCAGAGGAGTATTCACTTTATAATCAACAGACAAAATGTAAATTGGATAAATCCTGTGAGTGCTGATGTGAAATGTACTTATTCCTACAGCAGATTTGAGAAGGAAGGTGACTAGGAGGGTAAGGCAGGCATCAGCCATCAGTGACTACTACGCAGGTTCAACTCCTGCCTGTAGTTACTAGCAGGTGTATAAAAGAACTATATTTTTCTGTATGTCTCTGTGTCTGTGTCTCTGTCTCAGTCTCTCTCTTTCTCTCAGGCTCTCTTTTTATGTGGCTCAGAATAACCTCCTGTGGCCAATTGTGGGTTGAAGATAATTAGCCTTTAATTATCACCAGTTACATTTTCACCTGTTCCACTTGCAAATTCCCAGAACTTCTAGTTTTCCAATTAGCGTATTCATCCTCCAACAAGCAAGTGTGGGGAAACAGCCTTTCCCTCTGGGAACTAACCCCTTCCCCACTAACCTTTCAAGTTATATTTTAGCTAGTATAAGAACACCCTTGAGAGGATCGACTTATTTTTATTTGCAGTATCTATCTGCAGAATCTCAGATCAAATGTGTGCTCTCAGTGCAGTAGCTGAATCCAGGTAGACTTTGGGAATATCATCTCTGGGGAGATCAGAATAATGAATATTACTTGAGAGAAGAAAAGAAGAATTAAAATTCACTCAAATAGTCAAAACCTTATTTGCAATCTAAAGAGTTTCCTTTTCTGTTTTCTTTTCTTTTCTTTTCTTGGTTGCATATGGATAAAAGTCAAATGCAAAACATTTGAGTGGGAAAAGAATTCTGACTTAGAATATTTTTTATCTTCTATCAAGGGACTGAGTCTTTATGTCATTCAGCAAGAGATAGAAAGGAACTTCAGCTCACATTAAGGAAGGTGACTGTGGCATAAGCCTGGAAGTAGTAAATATACATAAGTGTGTGTGTGTGTGTACATATATATCTACACACACACACATATATATAAAAATTGGTGAAAATCCCATAGTTGGTAAGAACTTGTTAGAAAGAAGCTGGCAAATTTTAAATAACCCATTCACTAATCCTTCAAAAGCATATTGCAGGGAAAAAAAGGGCTAACTTACTTCACAGATCTTTTGAGGTTCTACATCTATATATCGCATGGTGTCATATATACCTGATAGGAAAACTATAGAGAAATCTTTTGAAAGGCTGTTCTGGGAATGCAATCTCATTAGCATGCAAATCATTTATCAGGATGCAAATAATTTAACGATAATGTAGCCGAGGTCCCCAGAGTAAATAATTTCCATTTCCATTACTGTATATGATACAAATACCCATAATATTTTCCTTGAAAATTACAGTACTTATTTAGTACACTTTGATCTGACTACAAATTTTGTTTCATTAATCCTCCCTTTAAAGCAGGTAAGTGAAAGAGGTTATTTCGCCAACTCACAAATGAAGAAATAGAAAACAAAGGGTCAGCCTGATCATAGATAGAATGAATTTAATATATATGGGTTTCCAGGGCTTAGAAGCTACTGATTTGGCTTGCTGCCCACTGGCTCTTCTTCATGTGAATTTTAATCAACTTATCACACTTCATTCCAATTGTAGGAAATTAAAAAAAAAAAAACAGTGTTATTTGGCTCAGTATCATATAATGCAGTTTTAAAATTAATATCACAAATAAATAAGTAAACCTCACACCTAGCGGTATGCAACTCAGAGAGACAAGTATCTTGAGAAACTTCAGTGTGCAGAGATACATGTGATACTCCTTTTGAAGCAGTAGGATTTGCAAGGTACACAAAGAAAATTCAGTGACATGGCTTAATCCTGCTGTCTTCAGCATTTTTATTCTAAATTATGGGGAAGGAATGATATTAAAGAAAAGAAGCAAGGGCTGGGGGAATGAAAAGGACCAAAATATTTTTAAAAAGGAAGAATTGAATAACACCTATTTTAGCCAACTTGAGTTACTTGCTTGTCCATATAATCTATTAATCGCAAATGAGAGAGTAGTTTGCCTGCGGAAGGAAATCAGGATATGAAAGTAATGAGTTAACACAAAGTTTTATCACTTGCATTTGAAAATGCTGCAAAAGGGATTGTATTTTGTTGGCCTGACGGGTCTGTTTTCTATAGAACTCTGTGTGGGTTAGTTATATGTATAGTTGTCCCTTGAACAAAGGGCATTAGAGGCACTCACCCTCCACGCAGTGAAAAATCTGCCTATTATTTATAGGTGGCCCTCATATCCAGGGCTCCACCATGTCCTAGGATTCAGCCAATCATGGATCATGTAAGGCTGCATGTAGTATTTACTACTGAAAACAATCTGCATATAAGTGGACCCACGTAGCTCCCTGTACTTCCTACAAGTGACAGCAGGCTTGTAGCTTACAATCACCCCGTGTCGTGCATTGCTACTTTGGGTTTCATTGCTTATCTAACACATCTTTACAAATGGGACCAGTCTTGGTCATCAAGCTGAAGTACAACAAACCTAGGTGGAAGGGAGCACGTTCACACTGACTGGAAAGTGGACAGGAACCCTGAGGTTGCACTGCACTGAGACAACCGACGCTCAAGCTTAGTGTTGGAGGACACTGTGGGATTGCACTCCACAGGCCTGCAAGCCTGTAGTTGCCCAGCCTGGAGACCGAAGAAATAGCCAGAGACAGTGGCAGAGACTTCAGTGGCTTATTGGACAGGAGATCTTGCACATCAGAAGCAACAGGTCCTAGAGAGATGCCCCACTGTGTGTGGCAGACAGCAGGAAGAACATAGCAATAATCTACACTACTCGGGGGAGAGGGTGCCTACCACTTACAGCGGGAATTGAAGTCAGGTTGGCTAATCAGTTACCAGGGAGACCAGCAGCTGGTTTCTCTTAGCCCATCAGGTTAACGACTGTCACGAGGTCAGCAGGTGAAGCCATTCTGGCCTAAGGATTAGAATAATCACTAGCTGGGGCAGGGGGCAAACACGTTCGTGTGAGTAGGGTGCAGGTGAAGCAGGGACTGGTGGAGCATTGGATGTACAAAAAGCGAGAAAACAGCCATCCCGAGTGACCTGACCACAGAGACACAAACAAGGTAAGTGAGATTTAAAGCACTCTTAGGAGTTGTGTCGTTCTGATGGGAGAGTAATCTAGGAGGCAAATTAAGGAGAAGAAAGGACAGTAAAACGAAAGAATAACTGAGAATGGCAAATCCAACCATGAGACAGTAAATCCTTGCATGTGGGCTCACCAAAGGCAAGAATTACTCTATGTTTATACATTTCTGTATCTCAAGCCTCTCCCATGTGCCAGGCAAACAAGAGATACTCATGGATATAACACTATGATGACATGAATATAACACTATGATGAAATTCTAGGCAGTGAATTAGCTTAGGGTAATAGTATCTTTGCAATATTATATTTTGATTTGCCTTACTGGGTCCCTGTCTCCTGGCAGCTGTTTTCACTTTTACATTGATGTGTGTCTGTAAGTGTGTGTAGAGTGGAATCCAAAAAATACGACGCTCCTCATTTGTTCCTATATATCATTCACACAGAATAAAAGGGAACAGTGCATTTCCTATTTTCAGAGATTGAAATTGTTTGTTTATAGGGAGACACTCGTGAAAATGTGTCCAAAATTGATAAGAACTACACTGTGGTACTAGCTGCTACAATTTATTGCTCACCTATTACATGCCCGCGAGTGCACTTACTACATTTATTATCTCTTTTTTTCATCACAACATTTCTTAAAGTTAAGGCTATGGTTCCCAAATGGTGGTGCAAAAGGCAGACTCACAAAGGTAAAGGAGATAATTCTTGAGGGAAATACCGTGCTGTCAGTTGGTCACTGCACAAACCAGTATCTCAAGGTAGTTCAGTCTTGAATTAGATTGTTATGACATCATATCGTTCACTGGCACCATATCTTTGGGAAGCTGGATTTTCAGTTGTTACTATAAAAAAAATGAAATGTCACACACAATTCCACGTGGAACAGGAAATGATGGTGGCTGCTTTCATTATCTTTGGAATCAAACTGTTAATTCCAAACTTTGAGACATTGTGCTATGCCCAATAGGCACTATGTTGTTTGGATGTAAATATGTATTAAGTTTTGGGACGTAACTAGTTAAAAAATGGAATCTGTTAGGTTTTTTTTGTTTGTTTTTTGCCTAAGGGTGCTGTAAAAAATTACTGGGACACAAAGTGTGCTGTCAATGAAGAATATTTGTGTTATTGTGTCAGTTAGGAAAGCTTTGGCTACAAGTAAACTGACTCTGAATTATGGTCACTGAACAATAAGTGGTTATTTTTTGTCACATAACTTGAATTCTGGGGATAAGCAGTTCAGTGCTATTGTAGCAGTTCAGTAAGATACTAAATCCTGTCTGTTTCTGTCATTCCATTTTGCCTTCTTCCTTAACATTCCATTTCACGATCTCAAGGTCAAAATACATCTGCTTCTGCCCAGGTCTGGCATCCATGTTCAAGGCAAGGTAAAGGGGAGGCCAGTGAAATGTGTCTCTAGGATAAGGGAAGTGGATTTCTGTTTACATCTTATTGGCTAGAACTGTTTGCACAGCCACCCCTTGCTGCAAGGGGGTCTAGGAAAGGGAGTGGTTACCCTTTCTAGCATCTTATAGTGATGACGGGTGAGGGGGATGGGATGCGTGCTGAGTTACTAAGCAACAGTGTCTGCCTCATTTAAATATTGTCGTCTCCAGGGTTGTGGTGTCTTCTTTAGAAAAGGTTAATCTTACTAACTGGTTGAACTGGGATGAAGTTCAAATCTCCCTGTTTCCTAAGTGCATGAGTTTCCAATTTTACTGTTAGGTGCCACATCTACTTTGTTTTTAATTTCCCTTCAGTATGGGCCTCCTCTGCCTAAAGTGCATGACCTGTTTGGGGGCCACTGAAGAGTTCCATGGGGATGAAGAAAGGGCTACTTTAAGTAAGGGCATAAGAACTCTGGGAGCAAGCAGAGAAATTTCGGTTTTCAAGGACAGGAGAGAGGAAGAGGCGATGCTTTCTGAAGTGAAGACTGGGGTGACAAAATCAGGGTACAAGAAAAGCCAGACCGGCAAAAGTTGGAGTGTTGTCATAAATCCGTGGACGTCTGTGCTCTCTCTCGGCACATCCCCTGTGCCTGGGTTCCTCAGACGCTTTGTTACTCTGCTGACAGAAACATGAGATTAATATGATACATTTTGTTTCCTTTTCTCTGTCATTAGGATACAAAATGTTTCTTGAAATGTCTTCTGTGAATTAAAACATTAATGATACAATATGTTTCAGGACTTGGGGCTTTTTCTTAACAGATCCCTCTAACCTGGTTGCTCACAGACAAAGGCAATGTGGAAATGGAAAATGATTCTTCCCACAAGACTCTGAGGAATAGTATTAGCAAGAAATGAGGGAGAAGAGAAACAGTTGAGACCTGTTAAAAACAAAAACATTTTTTGTTACCAACTTCTGAGCAATGTTTCATTCCAAATATAGTGACATTAGACTCGCATCAAGCGTAGGATGTGGAATTGCACTTGTTCAAGAATTTCATTTGGCAGTAGCACAGAAGAGAATATAATTTGCCAAGAAATGCTTCACTCTGTCTCCCTTAGTAAATGGAGAATTCATTATAGATAAGAAGTCATGGTTACCCTTAGGAGTCTGCCCCAATTTTCATTACACATCCCTCTTTCCCCAGGTTTTAAATTTAGTCATGGAAATTGGATAAACTATAAAAATTGGAAAAACAAAGGTGTTTTTTGTATTATATCCATAACTTGAAATGGCCTGCATTTTTCCAGCAAAGAATAAAGGGTCTTGTGGCTTACAATTCTTTCTGCTTTAAGGAAAAACATTCAGAAGACAAGCGATATAGCAATGTGTTTCCTATGTATTGGAGAAAGCCACTACTGTTAATCCTTCTGATTAATTAATAAATTATTTTTTATTAAATATCCCCCATGACTTTAGTTTGTATGGGACAGTAATTGGTCAATTGGTTACTCTTTTAAAATTGGTAAAACAATATGTTTCCCTTAGGAAAAATACATTAATTAAAGACAATGATATTTAAAAGAGCAAAATATAGTGATTATACACAGCCACTGCTGCTTTGGGAAAATGCAAATTTATTGCTTTCAAACATATAATTGCTGGCATTTTTTCTCACAGCATCATATTGCCGAGCAGCAGTTAGCAAAACAGGTAATCACTCTTTTGTGTACACCAAAACCTTTATACAAGCCTTGACAAAGAAGGCATCCTGCATAAAGATATTTCTTCTATAAGAGGCACAGACCAACATAGCTTATACTCACACAGCTGGCCATTTTGATGAGTGGCACCAGATGACACCTAGTGTCTTCTGTTTTAAGGATTGAAGGCAACACTTGAAATAAAGCTTACCCATAAAGTTGAAGTATTTTAATAATCATTAGCTATTTCAGAAAGCATGTTAGGTAGGCATGAGTCTCCAAATTGACAAAATCTTACAGTTCATCTATTCAATTAAGATTGTTGAGTATGTACTTTAAGCCAAATGTTGGGCAACTTGCTGTATAGACCATATTGAAGAAGGTCAGCACAATCTCTATCTGTCATGGGCTTAGAGTAAAGGGAATGAAATGTGAAAAATATCATGATCAAATGAAGCAGGGAGAAGTTGGGGAACAGAAAGGGACAATGACATAGTCTAGAGGGATTTGTGGGGGCAGTGAAATCTTTGAGGATGAAAATAAAAGCCTGAATTAGGAGTTAGTCAACTGAAGTGTGTGTGAATGGTTGTGTGTGTGTGTGTGTGTGTGTAAGGTAGGAGGATGTGGGTAGGAGTGGGGAGAAAAGAGAGCAGATGTTGAGTTGTTTTGCTACTTACAAAAACAGGTGATGGACTGAATTTGGCCTGTGGGCCATAGTCTGCCAACTCTTAGGGAAGAGTTCATTTGAATAAGGGGGGAGAAGTCAGGGTTGTCAAAGGGTATTGAGGGATGAAGCAGGATGTGTACTGAGAAGTGTCCATAAAATTTAGCACCAACCTGTCAGGGGTGATTTCAGCAAAGCACACTTCCTGTGGAGTGTTGGGATGTTGCAGTATGCAGAAGGGTGAACGGGAGGTGAGGAAGCGGAGGCAGGTGTAGATGAATGACATGAAGGTGTTTACAGGACAGAAGTAGAGCTGCAACATGGGGGGACATGGAGGTAGATTATTTTTATTTGTTTGCTGCTTTGTGTTTTAAGATGAAAGAGGAGTCCGTGTATTTAAATGCCAAGGGGTAGAAGTCAGTAAAATGGGGAAAACGATTCAGTGTTCTGAGAAGATGGGAAGGGTGGGTATCTGGAGAGACAGAGAGATTATCTTTCAGCCCAGGTGAGGACACACCCTCATTTGTAATAGGAGGGAAGGAAGAAAGGAAGGGTTGCAGTTTGGTGATGAGATGTAGAGGGATTTCCCTAGTACTGATCACTATCGGGTACAAATCCTATTCATCTGTCAAAATAAGGAGAGAGATCATAGGCCCAAATATTAGAGGAGAGTGGAGAAGAGTTAAGTTGAAATAAGAAAATGTGAAAGGAAGACCTCCAGGATCCTGGAGACAATTTAGTCGGAATGGCACCAATTAGCTGGATTATGTGATTCCCATTCTCCACACCCACCCAATCCTCAGCATCCCAGATACAAGTACAGATAAAATGGATGTTGGATTGAAATAGGAAGGGTTTTCTCCAGGCAGATGTGATGAAAAGTCCTAAGATATGATGGAAAGGAACGAAAGATATTGAAAAGGAATTAACTAGGTGTTAAAGAGGTGGAAAAAAGAATCTAGATACGGAATGAAGAAAGGATTGCTGGATCATAAATTGGAACACACAGATATGTGTGTGGGGAAGATTCTCATGTGAAAGAGTACCTCTCCTCTAAGAATTCAAAATAAATACATACAATAGTTAAATCCAGTAAACTTCTCTCTCAAATCTGTGTCCAGAATGCTGATGCTACCGTAATAGCTTTTCAAGCCCACCTTTCACCAGTACAGTCCAGTTAACAGTAGTGTATATAATAGTTCATCAATTGTATCATGAATGATAAGAATGTCCCCTTGCTGGAACTTCTGCACACTTATTATTGGAGCATCAGAAGCTATGATAAGGAAAGGGACAAAGGGAAAGCCACGCAATAAGTTACGAAAGAAACAGGTAGAGAATCTTTGGAAGTGGTTGTCACTACAGGTGCAAATGCTGCAAAACAATTATTTATATTTCGGAAAAATATGAAGAAGATAGATTACAAATAAATGTTTTGAGGGGAATCTGAGGGACCTTGGTCGCTACTAGACAAAATTTATGAAAAATCAACACCTGGAATTTCAGAAAATTATGCAGCTTAGGCAAAAACAAAGGCAGGCAAATAATATCTAAGAAATTCATATTAAGGCATTTGCTGTATCTTTGCTTATAATATGTAGTTGAATTGTTCCCTTCCTGCATGTCAGTAACTGAGTCTTTTTTCTCATTTTAATTCACAGTATTGCATTGCCTTCTTGACTGTTTTAATGCCTCATTTTGTAATCATTTGATTCTGAAGCACTAAAAGAGTATTAGCAGAGGGTTGAGAATGTCACTTCAAAGTGTTTAAAAGTCATTAACATTTGTGGCACTTCAGATTAAGAAAAAATTTATACCAAATTAACTCTCCTTCTCAAATCACACAAACAGGGAATCTGTTGTATATACTCACTATGTAGATTACTGGATATATATTTTTCAGATTTTAGGAATGTTTTTATTCTGGCCAGGAGAGAATTATGCTTTTATTGCGTCCTCAGTTCACCTTAGGTCACTTTTTTTTTTCTTTTTTCTTTACTTTTTACTCCTTTAAAAAAATCTTAGGGACAATTTAATTCTAAGTCACTGTGGAATAAGTTAACGGAAATTATTTGACAAGACATAACCAAATCCTTTTAAAAATAATTAATATGAACCTAGAACACTCACATATGCAACATGAGTTTCTAGAAACAATATCATTTCCCTCAGGCATTTTGCTGTTGAAACAGCATCAAGGGAAGCTTTGCCGGTCCTGGTCATTTCTATGTAGAAGATTGATATGGTGCCTTAGTTCAGGACATAAGAAAGACAATTTACTGGCTGACAAAATACCAAGTTGTATGTTTACATTTCTTCAATGTGAAAAGCAGCCCCATAGCACTTAGGGTTTTAGTTTCTAGTTTATTAACCTGCTGTAATTCACATGAAAATATTTTCACTTATCAGTTATTTTGATAACACACAGTCTTCCTTTAAGAACAAAGTTTAGTTGCTTTTAACACAACTTCATCACCGAAATGTTACTTCAGATACAAGCTTGTGTGTTAATTTGGGTTGTGGTCTGTTTTTTTTTTTTTGTTTGTTTGGGTTTTTTTTGTTTGTTTTTAAAAATTATTTAAGGGCCAACTACAACCCCGTGTTAACAGTTCACTTCTTTCCAACAAACCCTAAAAGCATACTTATTTTGAATGGGTGTGTGAGAAAGGTGCATTAATGTTGAAAGCAATAATTAAGCTGCCTTTAGTCTATCTACAAGCTCAGCCTCATTATAAATAAAGACAAACAAGTGCAACATAAAGAACATTTATTCCTTTTTAATGGACTTTTAAGTTAGTTTCTCAAACTGTTGATGAATGTAATAAAATAAAATTAAATTAAAAGAAATGTCAAGAAGAAAACAAATTTAAAAATTAACAAAGCCAACAATAAATTTGCAATTACATGTCCATTAAAGGTTTTAAAGGGGGTTAATCTTGGCAAAAGGGGAAAAAAATCGACACTGTTGGAGCTTTAGCCGGAACAATTATTATCATTGCAAATTACTTAAACTATTAAGCTGAGAATAATTCAGAAATATCATTAGCAGTCAAATTACTGAAAAAACTTGTTTTCTTTCCCCCTTTGTTTAATTTAAACTTAATGTCTGCTTATTCTCACACAAGCAGAAAATGCTGATAAATAATTCCAGAGCATGCCTAAACATCTCCCTTCACAGCTAGCTTCTAATTTGATCTCTGGAGACCTTTCTCGGTAGCTGAATAAAATATTTTCATTTATTCGAGGAGAGCCTCCACCACCATACGTTTCTAATCTCGGGCCGCTTGGTAATACCTCTAGATGAGGTCCTCAGCAAATCATTAAAGTTGTTCAATAACAACGTTACAAAACACAGGAGACTTGCCGTTAGTGAAACAAAGAAGTTTTTCAAACGGGGGAAAAAAGAAACTTTAATAAGCCGTCTTGAGTTTCTAGGGCAAGTTGGAGAGATTATTTAACATTTTAAACTCTGGCCATCACAGTACAAGGAGACTTCACGCTGACAGTGTCAGAACGTTTCTCAGCAGAGCGGTACGTCCAAGCTGCGGAGCCCCAGCCTGCGAGATCGCTTTGCTGATACAGTGTAGCATCCGCCAGGGTCCCGTCGCGGCGTCGCCCAGGGCCCCAGTGTGCCCAGGACAGTATATAAACCACTGAACTCTAAACCTGTTTGTTTTTAATAAAAATACGTGTTTTGCTGATCAGATAATGCAAATGACTTTACCCAAACTGCCTTGATCTGTCAAGATGCAATTTGATGAAATGAAAGTAATTCAAGATAAGCACGGATAATTTACGCCATACAAGATACATTACCAATTACGAAGAAATGTTAGTAGAATGAAACAACTTTTTTAATATATTGAGGGATCAGATTCCACACCAGGATGAGGATGGAATCTGGCTGCCTGGGCGGGAGAAGACGCTGGGGAAGTAAATGGTTTTCAATCCCAGAAGTGAGGAGGAGTGATTCATGTCTGTTGACAGCTCATCAGTCTTGTTGTGTTGTTGGATTATTGTATTTTTATACATAAAAAAAAAACTTCCTCTGTAGAAAGTTTGTTGAGCTCATTGTTCAGTGTCAAAGTTTTCTTGTACAGAAGCAAGTAGGAATAAATGAGAGTTTACAGACAGAAACAGAGATGGCATTCTCTATACGTCTTCAGCCTTTACACCCAAACTTCCAGGGATATGAATTTTTTTTAAAAACAGTTCACACAATGGCAAAAAAAAAAAGTGTTTTAGTTAATCTTATTATTTTCATTTCATGTTCACATGATTTCCTTCGCTACCAGAGTGTGCTGTGCTCTTGAACTGCAGAGTTAATTACATGGTTTCTTCCTTTACCAGCCCTCTTACCGTCATCTTAACCTTCAGCTTCTTTTCTCAGTCTTGCCCCCTAACAACTTCCTTACTCACCTTCTTCATGTGGAACAGAATTTTCAGAGGATCTTATTGTGTATGAGAAACAATGAGGAGCACAGAGGAGCGACCCATCCCATGGTTAGTTCCCCACATCACTGCAGTACTTGCAAGAGAAGCTCATAGAGCTGTATTCTCAATGTATGAACTTTGAGCTAATGTGGTGATGCAGCATTTAGAACTATTGTTAGAACTAACCTAACAATTGCATTTACTGAGTATTCAAAACAACATATATTTAGACCAAAAAAAGGAGTCATATGTAAGTAGAAATGGAGAATTTGCACATTACCTTTAACAAAGCACAAATAATTATATAATTTTCTTTGCTTTACATGTATATATTCTACATGTTCTCGGTGTATACATGTGTATATACATGTACTATGTGTATGTATAGATGGACTAATTAATATCAACGTTATGGTTAATATTTGGAAAATATCTTTTAATACAGAAGGATTGTGATTCCACAACCCCTTAGGACCCAGAAAAGATGCAAATATTGGGCTAGTTAATACTTGAATTACAAAATGTTACTTTCTTTATGATTATCTTCTGGTGGTTCAATTCTAAACCAGAAAATGCCCATGGTTTCATTCGCACTATATGTAAAATTTGTTTTCCTTACCAGATGAGGTATTTTCATGTCTTTTATATAAATAATACTGTGGGGAATCATTTGCAGGAACAGACAGTAATTTAAAAAAAATCTGTGTGTACAGAGGTGAGGGGAGGTGTGTGCTGGCTTCATGGGTTTGATGCATAGAGACAAGGGGCTCTAACACACTGGGGGCTCATGATCATGGCCATGATGTAGGTTAGGGGTTTAGAGATGTCAGCTCAGGAGTCACGTTGCCTGGGTTTAGGTGCACATCTACCAACTACTATTAGCTGCGTGACTTTGGGAAAATTACTTAATCTACCTTTTTCTAAATTTCCTTCTATGGAAAATAATGAGCGTTGTACCTATTGTAGCTTGTGGTGTGAATTAATTGAGGAAAAATACAAAATTACTTTCATAGTAACTAAAATATTATAAGCATGCAACCATCATTTCTTCTTCTTATTATTATCATGGCATGGACATCAAAGTACAAGATGCAATCTATGATTGTTTAATTTCTGTTTCACATAGTATCACAAAATATTTTGTAATTTACCTACCAAATTGTTCCTACCGTACATCATCTAAATCAATGTTTTCCTACTTCTTTGATAGCCTTTGTATAGATAGAATTTTGAAACTAAAGAATGGAGTAAACCTTAGGTTTTCAGAGCCTCTGTACTGGGATCAGGCTGCTGCAAATGTGAATTTCAGCTCCATGACTTACCAGACAGAATAACACAGTGGTTAAGAGTGTGGAATCCAACTCCATTGAGACAAGAGGGAAGAGGGGAGGGCACAACCATTAAATGAATGACACAGCAATTGAGGGTAGGATATAAACTAGTTAGCACCAACTCAGCCCAAGCTGGCAGAAGATTCAACTTCCAGTAGGCCTTCAGCGTTATTTATACATCAGCTGCTAAATGACACACCCACAGGTGCCATGACAGTTCCCAGGATGACAATCAAAGGCCAAAAAGTGGGCAGGGGCCCAATTCCTAGAAACCCCTGCCCTTCCCCCAAAATTGTTGAAATAATCCTCTCACTCATTAGCACATGCAATTACCCAGCCCATAAAAGCTAACCACCCCTACACCTCAGGGCTGCTCTCCCTTTCCAAGATGACCCGTTTCCTGGGTCCAGCTCTCTCACCTTGTGAGACAGCCCACACTCTGTCTATGGAGTGTGCATCTCCCTGAATAAATCTACTTTCACTTTACTATGGCTCGCTCTTGAATTCTTTCCTGTTCGAGACAAGAACCGACTCTCCAGTGACACTGCCACCTGCTGACAATGTCTCTGTGGACTTGGGATAATAATACTTACCCATAACCCTGCTACAAAGGTGAAGTTACTTTGTATTGTAAAGCACTTAGAACAGCATCTGGCACAGGGCAGTGCTACGTGTTTCTTTTAGAGTCTCTGTCAGTGTGACCTTGAGCCTCTCTGAGCCTCAGTTTCCTCATTTGTAAGATCAGAAATAATAATTCCTCTCACTGGGTTATGGGGAGGAACAGACGAAATAATACGTAGACAACACTTGGCATATAATGAGTGTGCACTGAAAAAAGGCTATCATTATTAATTCTCCTAATTCTCTATCACGATTTTTCACCACTCTTCACACAAATCCTGTAAAGATGCTCTCCTAAAATATTCCTCGGTTAAAGATTTTTCCATTTCAACAACTGTCTGCTTCTCTCTTCCCTCTGGAGAATCTATCCTTGCAGGCCTAGCTTCATTTCCACTTCCTTCAGGTCCACACTGACATACTAACATATCCCCTCTTTACTATACTGTTCAGAGGGCTGTTTATCAATACCGACTCCTACTCAGGCACAGCGGTACAGTGGGAAGAACACCCGCTATCTCATCAGAAAACCTAAGCTTTCAGTCATCTTGTTCTAGATGAACCACCCAGCTGGGAAAGATACTTCATATCTCTAAAATTCCGCTTCTCCAAACATAAAACCTACGTTCTTAGTTATTTGGGGCAGTCACCTATCCAATATATCATGTCTCACGGGTGGTCACAAACTGATTTGAGCAAAGACGTCAGCAATGTCCAGACAAGGTCCTAATCAGTGGGTAGGGCCCAGGACTGCCTGAGTCAAACACAAAGTACGTTAAACTTACAGCAACACCACTTGTGTGTGCTTCTGAGTTTATAAATGACTTTAAAGAGACATGTAATACTCACTTGCCACATGGAAACTGTGGCTCTGGAAAGCTAGGACTGTCTGTAAGATTACTCAGCTGATGATCATTTATTGCTAGTTTTACTTCACCTCTTCACCTCACAGCAGGCAACAAGCAGCCCAAAGTGTGAACGAAGAGAGAGAGGCTGTCTTATTATTTGGTCTGGGGCCTAACAGGGAAAGTGCTAGGAATTAGATTTATTACAGCATAAACTAAGCCACCTCATTTTGTTCTCAGTTTCGACTCTAACATGTTGTGTCATGTTTATCTTCAGCAGTGGAAGACCACTGCGTTGATTTACTGTGCCCCAGGGGACCGCTTTGGACATCATAAACAAGGCCTGTTTTCTTTCTTAATGTTACTCTCCAAACCCCCCTCCCCGACCACTCTATGAAGTGTTCGCCTGCCCTCCTCTTCTGTCACGTAACTGAGAGTTTATTTTCCTATCTGTCCGCAAGCATGGTCATCAGCAAGTCCCATTCACTAGTCTCTAAGTGTGATGGTAACTAGTCAAAAACATCTTTTCAGTTCTTTCCTTTATTTTGCTGCTGGAGGTACAGATCTCCATCCCCACACCCCCCACACCCCCATTCGCTCCTGTATTGCCAGATTCTAGACTTTCCTATAGAAAGATTGGGCCAAACATGGTGCAGGGTATCACCTAGTTTAGATAATGGCAATCACTTAACTTTTCTTCAATAATCTATTTCCTTTAACGTCACTGATGATATTTACGATCGCTGAAAGATGGAAAGAATGATCATCCTCTTGCCACTTGAGCAAATCAGAGCCACATCTTCCCTTTGTTTATCACTTGCAGTGTCTCTGTTTCTTCCAAAATCAAGTGAGTGACTGTATCATTTATGTCTCTCTCCTTAGTTCTGCTGAGAAAAATCCAAATAAATCTCTGTTAGGCTTTAGGTATTCAAAATTGTTTTAAAACATTTCCCTAAGCTTGTCCTGTGGAATTTCAGCAAGTTTTAGAAATATCATAAGCATTTATCTTTACTGTAAGACATATCAGAGCTTTATTATGCAAATACTCATCGTGACTCAGCACCGTTGAGAATATATTTTTTGCCCAGCTTTTACTACTGTGTCTTCTTTTTCCACAGATGCATCACATGGGCTCAATGGTCCATGAACCACACTCTGGGGAACAATATTAAACAAACAAACAAAATATATATATACTTATTTCTTGCTAAAAATATATATATATAAAAGTATATAAGTGTGTGTGTGTATATATACTTCTAGCAAGAAATAGGCTATATTAAAACTAAAGTTGACTGAAAATAGTTAATAAATTTTACTTAATTATTTAATATTTGACACAAAATTTCTAAACAATACTCTGGATTTGATTATCCTTGTTTTAAAATTCAGAAAAATTGAATAAATTGTTAAAGTTAATTAAATTTGTGATGCTGAAATTTGAAACCAGGTCAGTCTGGCTCCCATATGTCATATGTCTGAGGTTTGTAGCCGCTCTGGTCATTTATCTCCAGAGATTTGGGAGGATAAGTTATGGTCACAAGTCCATGTAGGACAAAAAAATAAGGTGATTAAAAACAAGTCATAGATTGGGGAGGAGATGACAGAGCAGTTATAACAGGGACAGTTTCCTTACTAGTGAGAATCATGAGATGAGAGAGAATGGGAGAGGGAGAGAGAGAGAGAGAGAGATTCTGTTGACTTTTCAAATTTGTTACCTAAATTAGAGAATTTGTCACTTACTTTCCTTTGAAGAAGCAGAGAAGTCTTTGATCCAATTGTCTTGGGATGTCAGTATGATTATAACTCTTGAGATCTCAGTGTGAAGGGGAAAAAGGGTTTCCAGCCCTGGCTCAGAATATGCTGTAATTTGCCTACACAAATGAAAAATAATAGTAAATAGATATATAAATAAGTAAATAATAGAGACAAATTACTCCTTTTAATGCCTGTATTCATTAGCCAATTTATATTTGCTGATATTAGCATTTTACTGTATTTTTTAAATGGTGATTTTAGCTTTTTCATAATTTTTAATATATATTTTAATATAAAAATACGATCTCTGTAGAAATTTCCATGGAGTCCTTGATAACTATTATGAATAGTTATGTATATGACTATTAATGTCCCATAAGAAGTGAGCAATACACTTTAAATATAATTAAAGCAAACTCTCAGTCACCTCCATCAGCCCGCTTGGTAGATTAACATCCTCCGACAGCTCTGTGAATCCAGCTGACTCACGCTCGTAGACACTGTGCTGGGCACAATTCTGAGATAACCCCTGGACTCTGATCCCTTGGAGTACATGTCTTGTATAATCCCTTCTCTTTCTCTATGGGTGGGACTGTGACCATGATGGATTTCACTCCAGTGATTAGATTATGATACATGACAAAAGTGAAGTACTTTTGCAGATGTAACTCAGGTCGCCTATCTATTGACTTAATCAAAATGGAGATTATCTTGGGTGGGCCTGACCCAAGTAGGTGAGCCCTTAAAAGGAACTGGACCTCCCTAAAGGGGAAGATTCAAATTATGTGAGATTCTCCTGCTGGCTTTGAAGAAGCAAAGAGCCATGTATGGAACTGCCTATGGAGACAGCCAGGTGACAAGGTGTGTGGCTTCAAGTTGTTGACAGCAGTGCCTGGCTGTCAGCTAGCGGAAAAATGGTGCTCAGTCACGTAGCCACAAGAAAATGAGTTTTGCCAACACTCAGTGGGCTTGGAACTGGATCTCTCTCTCATGGAGACTCCAAATGAGCATGCAGCTGGCCAATGTCTTGATTTCGGTTGTGTGAGACCTGCTCAGAGGACCCAGTTAACCTGTCCCAGACTCCTGACCCATGAAACTTGTGAGATAACAAGTATGTGGTGTTTCAATCTGCTGGATTTGTGGTGATTTGTGGTAATTTTTTTACTCAGCAATAGAAAACTAGTACCGCCACCAAACAGTAGTGCCTGGACTACATGCCAGTAAATCCACACCATCGTGCTCTTGCCAACTGAGATGTATGCGTGAGCAAAGGTCAGTTAAAACTGTCTACAAAGTCATTCATCCTTTTTGTATTTTGTATTTAAACCAATGAAATATGAGAGCATAAATTAGAGAAGAGTTCTTTCTATTGAAACCCTTCAAACAATTTGAGACCAAAACTTTGATTTTAGGAAAAACAACTTTAGGTAAAATTTTAGGTAAACACTTTACTTGAAGTAAAATTTAAGTTAGAAGAACATAATTTCTGTCAATTAGTTATAGGTGAGTCAGCTCTAAAGATTAGGATGGGAGAAAACTACCCAGATCTAAAAGGAATTTGTAAATGAGATTGGCTTTCACGTGCCTTTAAGTCCTCTTTGCATTTTAAAAAGACGTAAGATAGCTATTGATATCTAAACACATAAAAGACACATAATTTGATGTATCCCCATTTGTATTGATTTTATTTGGTTAGCTGTATGAGTATAAGGGATTTCCCATATTTATAGAAATACAAGTAAACAGCTATTTAATATTAGAAACTGGAGTTTCAGGGTCATGATAGACTCAGACTCCAGCACTGGGTCAGTCCACTTCAGGACAGCCTCACAGCAGTGAATTGCATAGCACTTATCACTAGTAATATACCAAGAAGTCTTTCCAAGCAACACGATGTTTTATATATAGGAATCAGTCACACACAAAATAACAGTACTTAAAAAAAATTTCAGTTCTACTTTCTTTTGTAGGAAGGTTATTGCTTGACTATAACCCAAATATGAGTCTTAAATTCAACAAAATGACTCTATTAAATATGGGAGTTTCACCAGTTGTGTTCTTTATGCACAAGCAAAAATTATATTTCTATTTATTTTATCTATCATCTATTTATCTATCTATCCTTCTGCCTGCCCATCAATATACAAAGACATATATGGTCACCACACTCAAAAGAAAATAATGTGAACAATTGAATCCTACACAAAATGAAACACACACACATACAAATTCCCTTGTTACATTCGGGTTCATTTGTCTATTCTGAATTTGAGAATTTCTTCAAATCGTGGCTACAACCATAAATGGGAGGACAAAAGAAAATTAAAAGGTGACAGTATTAATTCTTAGAACTTCACAGAGTACTTGCAGTGAGGGAAGCACTTTATAAAAGTGCTTCTCACAGTAGGCTCTGTAGATCAGCAGCATCTGATCACCTGGGAACTCGTTAGAAACGTAAAATGTGGGGGCCTCATTTTAAATCCAATGAATCAAATCCTCTGAGGGTAGAGCCTTGAAATCAGCCCTGTAACAAGCTATCCAGGTGATTCTGAGGCACCCTGAAGCTTGAGAACCATTGCATTAGAAATTCTCAAAATCACTCCATCCGTTCCTGATTATTAGTAACTCCATTTTACAAGTGCCGACTTGAAACAGTGGTATGTAGATGTAACTGTCAGGGTCCAATCAGAGAAACAGGAATCTCTCAATATATTTCAAAATGAGGGAATTTAATAAACTCGATTACATAAATAATGGGAGAAGCAGCAGCTATCTCCAGCTCCAGAGGTATGCAGACAGTACCTTTGTCTGGATCTGGGGCTGCCTTGCAGAAGGCAGACCACAGTGGGCCTGCCACGTGGATGCTCGGTGAGCCAGTGGCTGTCCATGTAGGGCCTGGAGGCACAGACTTTGCCGGAGACGCCACACGAAGCAGGGAGGAAGACAGAGACCCCAGGCACTGCGCTCTCATTCTGTCCTTTCCTCTTCTGCAGCTCCACATGCTGCGCTTGCCCAGAAGTCAAAGCAGCGGCGTCTGGGAGATGTAGTTCCCTGCGGCAGGAAAGTAGAGGCAGAGCCCAGCCAGGAATACACCCGAGGCCAGTAGGCAAATGACTCACGCAAATGGTTATTTAATTCAGTGTTCCAAAGTTAGTTTGTAGATGGCCGAGCTGGGACTTGAAGCAGGGAGTTTACTTACCAGATTCTGGCTCTCTACCACCCAACAGTGAAAACAGAAACTACTACCAATTCAGCAATAACTGAAAATATTCCAGGAGAATTCGTGGAAAGAACATATTACCCAGTTCAAATATTGAGATCCGGCTGGCATCTAGAAATACGTAATTAATAGTTTTTACTAGTTAAAGCCTGAATTTTAGCCTTTCCTTTATGTTTGGCCCCCTCATCCCTTGGCCCGCTTACAAAGAAGCAGGTAAGATAGAATTCCTGCAGTGGCTTTAATACAAACAGGAAATGATCCGATCCTATGACAGTGGATGGTATGTGATGATAATGAGGACATAGTCACCGTGATCTCTATTTCTTACCCTTTGATTGATGCTGCGTCAGTAGAAACATTTGTGGGTGTTAATTCTGGTGAATGTGTTGCGCTGTTAGCATACCTTTCAATTGTTAATTGGCCTTGCTCTTCCTGAATTACTTTTGTGAGGGTAATTATCGGAGACCATGTTGGAGCAGTTTGGTCCTGCAAGAGAATTGTTTTTGTGTATCACTTAAAATAAACCTGGCTTGTTGAGCTGTTGTTTTACCCACCCTCTTGCTCTCTTTCAATTTAGAGAGAACTCTCAAAGGTAAACCACAGGAAGGCTCACACACGAAAATTCCCCGAGGTCAAAGCTAGTAGCTGTGCCAAGTTGGAGACTCCAGGCATATGACAGCTCTTTGGGAGTTAGTTTTCACATTGCCTGCCAAATGGGAATTTGAAATAAGCAATGTGAACACTGGGCTTCTAGCAACTCTACTTGTGAAGGTGAAAAATGAAGATGCTTCTAATTAGCAAAAAATGGTTGGTAACAACAGTTCGAATTCCAAATCCTGTGGTTGGTAAAGCATACATATGGAAGTACAGTTAGGCACAGTTGCCAACATTTACAATCCATTTCCTTTCTGCAATATTGGAATCCATATGGGTATTAGGGAGATCCAATTATTGTCAAAGCGCCTTCCGCATCTATAGGACAAGATAGTTAAGCTTGGGCATCTTTTTAAGATGTGTTCAGGTTTAGTCTCAAAGTCCATAATCCACTTACTTAAGGCAGAATACTGATAGGTGATTGCCTGGAGGTGATTTTTTTTTTCTCCCTTAAAATATGATAAAAGTTACAAGTTAGACTATCCTAAGGCAACTCAAGAATAAAAATTTCAAGAGGAAGCAAATTTTAATATTATTTTTAAATTTTGGTAATACTTTGACCAAAAGAAAATAAATAATCCAGAGGAATAGAGATTTGCCTGTTATGTCTCTGTTACAATAAACACAACACATGGATTTAAGTAAGACGAAGCAACAGTCATTAAATTTATGTGTCCTTAGAGATGAAGGTTTAACTGTGAATCTAAGTTTTAGTAATGTAAATATTATAATTTTATACATACAAAGTATAGGATGAACAGTAGTAATGTTTTTGAAAAAAGCAGTATAAACATGCCTTAATTTCTTTAGGGTTTTTTGGTGATATATATTTTAAAATTTATATGATTTCATTACCCACTATAATTTTCCATATAACTTTATTTTCAAAAAGGCAGGGTACTTCACAATAAGTGGATATTACTGCAATAATTTCTATGGTTCTGAGTGCATATTAGTAAACATAACAAATGAATATATGTATATTTATCTTTTTAGTATATTTTTATTGAAGTGTAGTCAGTTTACAATGTTGTCAGTTTCTAGTGTACAGTATAAGCTTCAGTCATACATGAACATACATATACTTGTTTTCATATTCTTTTTCACCATAAGTTACTATAAGATATTGAATATAGTTCCCTGTGCTATACAGTATGAACTTGTGTTTATCTATTTTATGCATATTAGTATCTGCAAATCTGGAATTCCCAATTTATCCATTCCCACCCTCTTCCCCACCAGTAACCATAAATTTGTTTTCTATGTCTGTGAGTCTGTTTCTATTTTGTAAATAAATTCATTTGCCTTTTTTTTTAAGATTACACATGTAAGTGATATCATATGCTATTTTTCTTTCTCTGTCCGGCTTACTTCACTTAGAATGTAATTATTTATCTTTGTTTTCCAAAAATTTCAATCAATAAGAATTTATAGTAGTCTCTATATTTTGAATAAGCAAAAAAGTATATTTAATGGTTTGTACATGTTTTAAAATTCAATCAGAATTTTAAGCTTAAATTGTTATATTTGTAGAGATTTGTATTTTTTAATACTACTCAATTGCTAATGAATAATCTGACTACAAAGAAGACATCAGCAATTATAACTTTAGGGATTTATTTGTTAACATCTGACTTACTACCTGTGGTATATGGCAATGAACATTAGCTAGCTGTGTTATCCTCATCTATGCAGTTAAATTTGGGGTAGAATGTACAAAGAAAACCTTTGATAATTGTTAAATACTTATAATTGCTTCTTCTAGCTCATTGGGAGTCATATTCTTTTACGCCAGTTCAGAGTTTTGTGAATTCATTGCCAAATTTAAAGTACATATTGCCTTGTTGAATGGTGAACTCTGAATTGCTAATCAAGGGAAGGACCTGGCGTGCCTTTATCACAGGTAAGTTTCCCTGGGAAGCATCCTAAATTAAATACTAGTATGCGGGAGGTTTGTTAGGATTTGCTCTTGGGGTCCCCACCTACAGGAGGAAAGGAAGGGAGCAGTCCTGAGCAGTGAGGAAACCCGGCTGCAGCCAGTCTCAGCAGCTGACCCCACGCTGAGCTCTGAAGTAAGGAGGTTGGGAAAGGGGCCTGAGCCTGTATCTCCTCATGTTGATTATTCGCTGAGTATGGGCTGCCTAGAGAAGAGGGCACCATCTTCAGTGAGGCGGCTCTCTTTAGACAAGGCAATAACAAAAAGGCCTACAGTTGAGGGTTGTCTGCTCAAAGCACTTCATGTGGCTGGAGGAACACGTCCACCAGTCTTGAAGGGGACTCTGCCTGATGTAACATGCTGTCCACCACCATGTTCTGTGAAACTTTCCATAGGGTTTATCAATGAAATATGAAAGCATCAGATGTTAACCTGTAGTTCATTCACTGCTTTATTTATTCACCAAAAATTTGAGATATTTTTTATTCATTAACTCAATACTTGGCACATATTAAAAGCTCAATAAGTATTTATTGAACAAATGCATAAATACATAATGGTTACTTTATAGGAGAGAAAACACTTATCCTTGCTATTTAATTTTAAATCTTGTTCAAATTACAATAGTTAACATGAACAATACATAAGAAAATTAAACTGTTAGTCAAATGTTCTTATAACAGTCATCTAGAAATTGCTTGTACACTCCTTTTGACTCTTATTATTACAGAAATGTTTTAGTAATAGTTTAATGTATTTTTTAGCCAACACTTACTGCATATTTCTATTAAACTGAACTTTTTGTAAATTCAAACTTTGACAGTCCTGATATCCAGCTCTAGCAGTATTTAAAGGCAAGATAGTAACCTACAGGTAATACACCCTGAACATTTCAATATTTGTTTCTTTAGTTAATTTGTGCCACTTATTCTCTGAACAGCTCGTATTTACTCCTGATTTGAAGTCCGCTGTATTTCTGCTGCCCCACTTTTCCATCCAAAGACCACCAGTAATTTAAAATTCAGCTCAAGCCGCACCAGAACGATCTTCCTCATTGTTTCAGCTTACATTTTATTTCCCATATCTCTTCACTTTCATTGCAGTTATTATGCACAATTTATTTTGGCCCTTAAAACTTATTACCTTAAGGTGCAAAGATAATAATAATAGCTGTGGTGTATTCAGAGCCTGCTGTGGGGCAAGGAGTGAGCTAATTGCTCTCATAACGAATTCTAACAGCCCTGCAAAGGGAAGAGTGATTGTTCTCTGTTTTACAGATGAGGAAACTAAGTTTCAGAGAGTTCAGTGATTTGCCAAAACTCACATAATTAGTGAGTGTTAGAGTCAGCAATTAATGAGTGTTAGAACATGGGTCTGGCTCCAAAATCCATGTTCTTTCCATTAAAAAATTTAAAATATCAAGTATTTATTAACTAAAACAGGCTGCAAGATTCTGAAATACGGGAACCAGCTTTTAATTTGAAAAGTCCTTTAGCTTCCTCTTACACTGCTGTATTTGCTTTAATCCCAGAAAAGACTGATTTTAAATGAACAGACTTAGTTATTCTGTCATTTTGCACAATTCCATTTATTATTAGTAGAAAAGTACTCAAAGTGAAGTAGATGTAGTTCTATGGTTTCTCTTCATTAGCCAGATGACAACTAATTTGGGGTTAGCTTTTAAGATTCATGTTTCAAATTTTCTTTTGTGTTTTCAAGGACTTTTTTTATATATATAATGAACTCCTAATTATCTGCACTCATGGGGGAAAATTCAGGTAAAAATAGTGAATGAACACATGTAAAATAATTTACGTTTGAACTCTATGTTAAATGTACATACGAATAAATATATTTAATACTCTGGTGATTTACATTAAAACGTAAGACTGAATAAAACAACAAAATTGAAGTGATAGGAAGCCTAGTTTTCTGTGTTTGATCTCTAGTAACTCGGGCCATGATAAAAATCAGATTCTCTTTGGTATATGCCGGTAGCACCAGTGTGGAGGCTCTGTCTCAGTCGTCCTGTAGCAGAGAACTATTACATGTTTGGGAAGGACTTGCTCACTGAGATCTGCATTCATCTCTTCTTCCTTAGCACTTTGCTCAATTATATTTCATGCAAATGAGGGCAAATGACTACTTCTGACCACCTTCAGTTCTTATCTCTAAAACCTCCTACAAGTTCTCTACACTTTTCTTTCTTTGTCTTTAGGACTTACTGAATGATCTACCAGATAGAAAAGAATAGAGCCCTGAATGACTGTGTGGAGCAGACTCCCTCCCACCCCTCCAACCTGCATTCACTGTTCACTAAGAAGTGAGCAATTAAAAGCTCAAAAACAAAATCCTTGCTAAACTTAGGTTAATGAAAATTAGGGGATATTTGTATTATGGTTAGTATACCTTGACTAATGGAAACTGAATGCAAAGTCATAGGAAATTAGGTCTATGGATTGACAACAAATATGTATATAGCATATTTCAGATACTAATTTTCAAAGAACAAAACATGATATTTATTACAAGTAGATCAATGTTTATTGTCTGGAAATAATTACACTATAGATTTTACTGACTGAGGGAGGTTCACTATAAATTTGATTTTTACTTAGTCCAAAAAAAAATTGGACTAAGTAAGTAATGATTCAAGCACAGTCTAGTTTATGATTTCCATTTTGTCTATTTAAGAAATATTTCTTGATCATCCACTACGTGCTAGACACAGTTCTGGACTACAAAGGTATGCCAGTGAGCCACATGGGTGACCATCCTTATCCTCATGGAGTTTATCTTTTAGTGGAGAGAAGCCATAAACCGCATAAAAATTGATCAGTTACTATGACAAGTGATACGGCGCTATAGGGAAATTGTAGCAAGTTATACAGGATGAAGAGTGTGGGGATGTGGTGGGGGGGGGATGCACTTCTAATGGAGGTGGTCAAGGGCAGCCACACTGAGGAGAAGACGTTTGAATAATACTTCAAGGCAGTAAGAGCATGAGCGCAGAAGATTTAAGGCAGAGGAAACAGAGCAAAGAACCTATGGGGAGGACATGTCCAGATGTTCGAGGCAAGCAAGAGAGTATTAGTTTCGGAAGGATAAAGTCAGAGTGCCCAAGTTTGCTCGGGCTGCCACAGTGAAATGCCACAGACGGGGTGCTTTGACAGCACACGTTTATTTTCTCATGTTTTGAGGGTAGAAGTCCAAAATCAAGGTGTGGGCAGGTTTAGGTGCTTCTGAGCTCTCTCTCCTTGGCTGGCAGATGGCCTCCTCCTCACCATGTCCTGGTATGGTAGTCCCTCACTCCGTATTGCCTGTGTCCTAATCCCATTTTTTTATAAGGACACCAGTCATACTGGATGAAGGACCAGGCTGGGTACCAACCCCATCTTGTCTTAATTACCTCTTTAAACATCCTATCTCCAGATGCAGTCACATTCTGAGAACATTGGAGTTAGGGCTTCAACCTATGCATTTGAGGGGGCACAGTTCAGACCACAGCAGGCAGGTATTGCCTCCTCTGTATGCAGGTCTTTAAGAAACCAAGCTTTTACTCCCTGGAGTGAGATGGAGAGCTACTGGCATCTTTGAGCAGAGGAGTGACAGAACCTGACATATGTCTTAACTGTATGTAGCCTGTGTTAGAGGCAGAAACAGAGACAGGGACATGAGTTAGGAAGCTGTTGATGTAGTCTGAGCAAGAGATTAGGCAGTTTTGACTCATCTATAAACTGTTCAGTAATGGTACATCTGAGCAAGGGACTAGGAATAATGTTTAAGGATCTTAACATTTGGCAGAAAAAAACAGAAAAAAGTATTTATTTTACAGATGGGGGAATGGAGGCCTAGATTAAAATACTTTTCTAAGTTTTCACAATTTCTTAAAGGTAGAGTGGTTCGTAGATCAGTGATCTTTCCATTATCCTTCACCTCCATCTCAAACTCCACCTTTTTACAGCAGATTTTACGTTCAGGAATATTTGCCTCTTCTCCCAGATTTGTGCATGACCCGTTCAATTCCCTTCAGGTGCCAATTCAAAGTCACCTTCAGGGAAGACTTCCCAGACCACTCCACACAAAATCGTGATCAACTCCCTCATCCCTACCTGCCCTCACCTGCTTAGCTTGCTGTATTTTTCTCCATACTGCTTATAGCATACGTAATTTTAATTGTATTTATTTGTTTATTGTCTAAATATCTCTTATGGACTATAAACTCTACAAGGTCAAATACATTTTTAGTGATATATGTGTATATGTGTGACATACATACATAGATTTATATATAAAATATTTATGTGTGTATATATTTATTCATACTGTTATATAAAATAATAGCCAACATATATATTTTTAGTTAGTAGTATTCTCCAAGTTACTTGGGTTTTGCAGTAGTGTTTTGACTTTCAAGTAATGTTTCTAGTAAAATTTTTAACATGATTATTTGACCAGCAACGCCTTCTCTTCTTCTGGAATCAGACCCTTCTCTTCCTCCTCTCCCCCAACACCAGCTCCTTCTGGGAACTGCTATCGCCCCAGTCCTCTAGTCTAAGCATTTGGTTCAGGGGGATCAGCTGTATTCAGACATGTTCCTCATCACCAAGCTCATTGGTCAAGAGGTGACAGATCCAAGTTGGAATAGTCAGAGTCTTTCCAGTTCTTTAAATCTAGAAATGAGAATTATTTCTTTTTTCAGTGATGAAAATGGACAACACTACTGGGGAGAAGTTGGTCTTCAGTGAAAAAAAAAAAAAAAGAGGCAGGTGCTTAGAGATCCTGATATAAGAGTATCCTGGTGAGATTCGATTCCAGGCCTCCAGTACCGCTGTATCCATGTCCTTTCTGCAGTCTGGCTGTTCTAACTGTCTTTGTATTCTGGAACTAATCAAGTTTCCTTTTGCCACTTCAGTTTGCTGTAGGTTTTTATTATTAGCAAATACATGATTTCAGAGTAATACACTGTGGTAAATATCTACTAGACTTCTAATTAGGGTGTTATAATTCCTTGCTAATACAATTTGCACCATTTCTTATCATATTTAATAAGAAGATGTGGAAATACACATGAAAAGGAATCATCCACAGTTTCACTTTTTTTCTTACTCCTGACACTTCTAGAAGGGACGTTACTATTATCTTCCTCAAAGGACAGGAAAACAAATTATCCTTTGGGGATGAACCATCACACCTGTGTGCTCCTGGCAGGAATCAGGCACTTGTCACCACGGCTTACAACACATATTTGAACAAGATTCCTAAAGAAGGGCTCAATTGGTAGAGAAAGAACCTTTTTTTTTTTTTTTTTTTTTGAATCTGACCTTTAAACTAGCATAGTGGGCAATAACCATTAACAGATCAACTATGAGAAATGTCAGGTGTGGAATAAGCCTGGACAGGAAATATTTCATCAGCCTGAGCCCTTGAACAATCACGGCCGGACCTCAGAGGCCATTCGGTAGGCACCCTTCTCCTTACACAACGCGATAAGGATGATGGGTTACTTCTTTTATCACTGCCCTCCTTAGCTCAATGTTCAGCTAAAAGGAGATCAAATTGACTCAAGTGTACCATAATTCTGAGAAAATTACCATTGTGAGCTGACCCAGTTTTTTCATTATTGCCATAGAGAGGGAGTCCTGATAGAGAAATAAACTTAATATCTTTAAGTACTCAGTCCTCTATTTTTCTAGGCTATGTGTAGTGTGTAATGGCATTGTATATTCTTTTAGCCAGAGGTATCTTCAGCCAGGTTCCTTAAAGCTACTTATCCAATTGTTAAGTACATCTCACAGCTTCAGGTTTAAGGTGGCCATGGAGCTGGTAACTGGAAAGCAGGAAAAAATAGTTACTGGTGTGGTATGCACAGTTACTAGTTTAATACTGTTCACTGACCACATTTTGACTTAACAGCTCTGATGCTTTCTTTAGATACAGCTGCCAATTAACCAGCCTATGATGAAAGAAGAGTAACATGCCTACTAACATAATTTAATGAATGACACACTGTATCTGCAAAGACCCTTCCTGTTGGCAAAGTATTTCCCCCACGTGTTTATTTCCTGTCTTGTGACTGTATCAGCTAAAGATCTGGTTGTGGCTGAAACTAGAAATCCCACTAGTGACACATTGGGGAATGTCTTTAATATGCACCTCGGTTCTGAATAGTGGGAGGAAAATCACTGGGTATTGCTCTGTCTGTGGCCGCGATCCCTGAGCTCTTTTAGTGAGCAACCCATCAGCATCCGCGGTGAGCAGGGGAACATAAATTGCGTGTATCATCTAGCACCCAATAAACAGTAACAAGTAATCATAAGGAAAGTTGAAGTGCAGGTTTGTAACTACAGGGAAATGAGACTGGGTACTAAAAGGGAAGGAAACATTTGAATTTTCTTCATAACAGCTACTTCTGTCTTCTTACTTATGAAGTTTTATTTCCTTTGCACTCTTGTACTTTCATCCTGATGACATGGCTATTATTTTATAGCAGTTTTAAGCAGTTAATTAATGAACTGCACACAAGTGACATGACACCACCTTGCCCAATTATCTCTAGCATCTATTTTTACAGTGCAAAGCACTGCCGCTTTGTGAATTGTCTCCGTTCGCAAATTGGCTCAGGAGGCAGTTACTTTAATAGCCAAAACAATGCTACAGTAGTGCCACACTGGTGACACAGAGTAATTGTAAATCACTGTGTGAGATCTCATAAAGCTCGCCATAAAAGCCTGGTGATATCATGTAATAAAAGTGCTCTTTTCTACTGAGTTAAGCAGCTATCGCTCAATTTGCCAGGTAATCTCATGAGCCCGAGGCTCATTAGCGCATCTGGGGTTGGGTGTGGCACGAGGGTGTGATGACCACCTAGAACTGAAGAATCAATGATGCGTTTTTTCCCCCTTGGTATACTTTATAAAATAAAGAAATCTATGTTGTCAGGTTGTTATATTTCAAATTTGTTCAAGTGCTTTATATCCACACCGCTTTTTGGCTCTACCCTGTTCCTTCTGGTCAGCAGTGTTCCTGGACTTCTAATACACTCACACCTGCAGTCTGTTCAGTGTGAATGTCCACGTGACTACACTGATTTTCTTTTAGATTTTGTTGGAGTAGTTTTTGTTTAATTAAACATCTTAAGTATCAAATACTACCAATGTTGTGCCCAGAAACAAACATGTTAGTTTTAACTAAACCACAGGTAAATTTTACAATTTATTTTTTTGCCCAAGCAAAACTCACGATGGTGACAATATATTTTCCTGACACGTGTAATGACACAGCGTAGGTGTGCTCTGGTTGGTATATTTAACACAATAGGTGGTCATAGGGATGCTCGTCCTGTCATTGGCAGAAGTAAGAATTCCAAATTTTCACCAAAAAGCACACAACTAGTAGTAATTGTATAGTCTGTGCCAACTGCAGCACAATTTTTAACTACATTTAATTACATTCTCCATAGCTATAGGACTAAAACATTTCATTGATTTATAAATCATTAAGATTATTCCCTATGAAGCAAAATTGTTTGCAATAAAGAGAGATCTGGGGTATAATATCCTGCCATCTACCAGACAATTGATAAAAAAAAGAGAAAGCCACACATATATTTATTTCAAAGTGCCTGTGCGCTCTATTATTTAGTCTTATCATTTGTGAATATTTCTGCCTATTCTCTGGTAAGCTCCTTTGAAGCCCATTTAAAAAAATTTTTTGAACTCTCCCTGTCTACCTTACTCTGTCTACCACAGTTTTTAAAAATTTTTGTTTATAATAATTATCAGATAGACATTTATTAAGAGTCTCTTTCAAGTAAAAGTACCAAACTTGCTTTTCTAAATACTATTTGTATTTACAGATAGTCACTTCAGAAGATATATATGCCAATGATATTGCTGTGAATTTTTGAAACTCCTCTCTTGAACGTATCTTTAGAACAATTTTTAAGACATGTAGGAAAGCCACACTTAGCTTTTATTTTTAAGTCAAAACAAACATGAATGCCTAAATCCTTTAGATAGTCATGCATTCCCACGGGACTCTGGCTAATTCTAAAATCTAATCTATTGGCAAAAAAACATTTGAAGATATATATGTGAATGAGCCAAGAAATCGATGGTCAATCAAAAGTGGTATTGAAATGACAACCACGTTGGAATAAACTGGTGGCCTAGTAAGATAGGACAATTTTCTATTTCAGTTCTAATATAGTAGTTAAAATTACTCAGAACCATTATTTTATGGCAATGCCTTGAATCACTATTCCACCAGGAAGCACTGTTTTATTTAACTTCCTTGATGAAAGGAAACAAGAAATTGTAATACTACATTCATATATGTTATACTCAAAATACCAAGTATAAAAAATATTCACGCCTAAAATGTTATGTAATATATTTTATCTACGGAGAAAACTTCAGGAACAAAAAGGCAAAACATACACTACATGTTACATAATTTGACATAGAATTCTGAATCAATTGTGTTGCACAAAAATATGACATTTTCTTACCTGCTAAATATGATGTGCCTAAAGTTTGTTCTTACAGTATAGGTTATTTACTTATAACATAAGTGGATGTAGATGTGTGGATTTTAACTTGGTTGACCTTCAGTATCTAAACTTGTATGTTAGATATACTAGAGTAAATTGCTGGTGTCTTATATTTTTTCCTGGGAAATTTCTGGTGGCAGCAGATGCTAGCTTAAATTGAAATAATTTGCTGATTTATTATGCCAAAGCCACATCAAGTATTAATCTACTTGGCCAGTACAAATGTCAGGAAAGATAAACACCTAATTTGATTAAACAAATTGACAACTGATTATTTATTGAAGGAGGATGGACTGCAGCAGTAGGATCCATGACAGACATCATGTTCTGAATCTGATATAGATCAACTTCTATGCCATGGTGTATTGTTTCTACTGACCTTGGAAAGAAATATTACAAGAATGATGATGCCAGGTTGTGTTGGGTGGAAGTCTTGTAACTGTCAAGGATGGTGCAAACCATCTGTGCTTTACACACTACTTGAGAGAGGAGTAATATATTTGCTCCTCTCAGTCATAAAAACAAAAGTGGGGTCACAAAGTAGGTCCTTGTATCAGAATATCCATGTAGGTATACAGTTGTCAGAGTTTGAAACATTATTGGAGGTTCCAGCAGGTAGTGGGTGAGGAACCCGGGCAGGCTAGATTTTAACACATTTACCAGAGATCTCCATTAAGAATGCAAGGTGAGAATACAGGAAAGGGAGCCGACTCCCACTTACAGAGCCCTGCTGAGGGGTTTAGGTGCGTACTCTGTTGACACCTATCAACCTGGTTCTGCAATCTACCCTCCTCTGATTAGTTACATTCAACAGATAGTTTCAAGAAGCTACTTTATGCCAGTCAATGTTCTAGCTCTTGGGGATTCAACAAGGACTTAAACAGTCATTGTTCTCATTAATTTATGCAAGGGTTTCTCAAACTTGGCACTATTGACATTTTGGGCCAGATACTTCTTTGTTGCAGGAGCTGTCTTACGCATTTCTAGGACGTGGAAGAACATCCCTGACCTCTACCCACTGGATGACAGTAGCACCCATGCAAGTTGTGACAACCAAAAAATGTCTTCAGACATTGCCAAATGTCTCCTAGGAGACCAAATTGCCCCCATTCGAGTACCACTGATTTACATAATAGTGGGCGGAAAACAGCAGTGCATCACTCGATAAGTAAATAGTGCAATTTCAAATAGTGAGAATACAATACTGGGTAAAGAGTTACTGGGGGTGGTGGTGGAGAGGATAAGAGGCTTTGTACAGAATATACACGTTACTGGAAAGATCTCTCAAAGAGGGAAGTCTTAAAAAAATACTGAATGATGTAAAGATCTAAGAAAAGAGGTTAGAGGCAGAAGAATAGCAAATACAAAGGCTGCAGATCTGAAAAATATTAGCCTAGAGAGGTTTCCTCGTTTGTCCAAGGTCACAGAGAACTGGGATGCAAGTCAGATTTGTCTGCTTCCTGGTCCTGTGTTCTTTGTGTGACCTTCTATCACCTGACTTTAAATCAAGGCAACTGCAATTCAAATATCCTGGAGTAGAAAGGTGGTGAGTTCTGCAGGTGAAAGAATGACATGAATGCACAGCCAGAACACATAGTGGCTGCATATGGTTCGAGGGTCTGGGAAGGGGAAAACGCTGATGATATTAATAGACAATTACAGCTGGGAAAGGTAAATGTTTCACAATAACAATAAGAATGTTACTATGCAAAATACTAATATGATGATTCATGTCCCTTCCCCCTTTGCCTTCCTTCCTCACAACAGACGCTATCAGAGACATATTCGTTCCAAAGAATAAGTTTTACAGGAAACCCCACTGGGTGACATACTAATACAAAATTAGAAAGAGAGTCTTTTTATCTGGTAATAATTCATCCTAAAATATAGTGTATCTCTGATATCCATGAATTAAAATATACGTTGACAAAGAGAGAGTGCCTTTTATACTGGGTAATATACTTGTTATGGATTGATGGTTTGTACATAATACTAAGTGGCCCGGACAGAGGGATTTCATTGAACTCTTGGGAAGGACTGCAGCTTACATTTCCTGCTGACTTCTGTTTTCCATGGTTCCTTATTAAGATCTATGCACTATCTTGTGTCTGATTCTCTAATTATGATTGGCAGGTGTCCCCTAAGCTGTAAAGCGATCAGGAAGCCTGTAGTTGCTTTCTTACAGCAGCAGTGCGGGTGGACTTGATTTTTCTAAGGTGTTTATCATGCCCTGTTTCTTCTCATTTACCATTCCAGACTGAATCCCTCAGGAACAGCTTCCTAGCTGCGACCAGCACCTCAGGGCACAGATGAAGACAAGGAGCCTGGAGAATGTACAGGTAGGTTTATTGCAACTGAGATCCGACCATCAGTGGTAATGTTCAACGCCTTACAACATCAGCTTGTTTCTATATTGTCTCTAAAAGTGGAGGCCTCCTTGTTTTAAAAGCATTACAAATTTCAACTCTGTTAATACTTGAAGCCTTTTTTTATGCAGAGATAGTAAAATGTTCCACAATTTAAAAGCCTTTTAAGTGATAAAATTGTTCTTTCTAATTTATAGAATAGAATTTTTAGACATCTGAAAAACAAACAAAAAAATGTATTTCCTTGACTAACTCTACAAAGACCCTTTAAATCTTTTTTATTTTAATTCAGGAGGGACTTTTATATTCCTCAAGAAGTTTATATGGTTTTCCTTCTAGGAGGGAAAGATAACTCAATTCGTCTTTTATAGGATTTGTTATTTATATCAATATTTTAAACTGGGTAATAATATAATACATGCTGAATATTCTTAATGACATGTTCATTGATTCTGTAAAAATATTCTTTCTCTGCTTCTGTACACCAGGTACTGGATATATATTGGTAAAAAAACAATTCTCTCATTCTGTTTATATCATTTAGGAGGGAACATTTTATTTATTATTTATTTATTGAATAAATATTTGTTGTATCAGGCTTACTTCTGTGTACAGTGATAAAGAAGACAGGCGAAATCCTGAATTCAAGAAGTATATATTTAGTTGAGAAGCATTAAAAAAGTAAACAAATAAATATATAATATAATGAAGACAAGTAAGTCACAGTAAGCAGATTGTGGCACGCAGCCTGAGCTCTTAACTTACACAGCTGTTACCTTTTGGTAAGCTTAAGTATTGTATGATCATCTTCATTCCAAAGAGTACATGGGAAGTATGGGAGTTAAAGTAATTTGTCTCTAATTTTTAACTGCTTGACTTTGAAGAGATCAAAGTGATGGAGAAATCCAGGAGGCAGATATATGGGGTCAGGTGAAACATTTTAAAGATGGAAGATACTCAAACATGTCTGAATATGAATAAGAAGGAGACAGGAGGGAGAGGGAAGTTCAGAATGAAAGTAGACAGAGGGGGTTCCTAGAGGAGCCAGTGCTTGAGAAGGCAGGAACTCACAGAGATCTTACAGAGCATTCATGCTCTGGAAATTTCTTTTATCCATGTATTCATTCACTTATTTGTCTATCTAATTATCACATATTTTGCTCAAATATGTGTTGGAAGATTTAAAAAAAAAACATCTCCACAAATGAAGAACTTATAATCTAAGATATATGACTAGAAAATAAGTAACAATACATGAAAATATGAATTATAATCACAAGTATTGCTATGGGAATTCAGAAGAAAAGATCACCATAGGCTGAAATTTTAATACCTGAAGTTCCTGGCTTTTCATAGGCACTTGGTAAATGGAGTCCATGATCATTTTTCATAGAAGAAGCTGTACTTGCTTTAGTCTTTGAAGAAGAAGAATGTGTGGAAGTAAGAGGAAAGGGCAAAGGATTTCCAACATAGCAGAAATGGCATGAGCACATGCAGAAGCAGCAATGGTATCTTCTGTATTGCATGTTATGTGATACACGTGTCCCCACAGGAGGATATGTTGGAGTCCTAACCCCTGTACATCAGAATGTGGTCTATTTGGAAATAGAGTCATTGTAGATGTAATTAGTTAAGATCAGGTCATACACGAGAGTAGACTCTTAATCCAGTATGGCTAGTGTCCTTATGATAAAAGGAGCAAATGGTACACAGAGGCAAGACAACAGGCAGAGATTAGAGAGATGCATCTTTAGGCAAGGAAGACCAAGGAATGCCAGCAAACCCAAGAAGCTGCAAAGGAGAAGGAAGGATATTTCTCTGCAGGTTTCAGTGGGGGCATGGATGGCTCTGCCAGCACTTTTATTTCCAACTTTTAGCTTCCAGAGTGCTGAGATAATTTTTTGTTGTTTCTGGTTTGTGGTACTTTGCCATAGGAAACTAACACACATGATAGATAGCATACTTTATGTATTATTTTAGTTGCATTTAAATTATGGTAATTTTATCTTTTAATATTTTTACATTTTATATTTCATCTCAAAATATATGCTATCTAAATAACAGGAAGAAACTTTATGAAACTCTGATAATTATATCACATTTGATCCTAATTTTAAAATGTATGCTTAAATTCAACAATATTATTAGGATAGGTTAGTACGGTAGACTTCTAAAGCTGTGTTTACAATAAATATTTTAAAATATGAACCACTTACAGCGTAATATTAAATGGTACGGGCGTATATAAGTGTGGACATATCAGGAGTATTTAATGGATACACCCCTACCCACATACACATACCGAATAGAAATGAATGGAGGGAAAGACTAGAAGAAACTATAGCAAAATAATGATAGTAGTTATAGCTACATTTGTCTTTTATTTTTGAAACTAAATCTAGAATGATTTACACATTTTGGGCAAAAACAATCTTCTCATCCATTTAAAAACAAAAAGTTAACTCTTCTCTGTTGACTACCATGATTGATGTTGGTGTGCTCAGTGAAGACTGTTAAATGCCCCTATTGCTTTGGACCTCGTGTATGTCATACCCACTAATACCTCACTCGGCATTAGTCTTCTCAGAAGAAACAACAAAAACTCCCTTCTACCAAGTCAGTCCGGAAGTGTGGCGAGCACTGGGGGGGCTCTGGGATCCTCAGACTGGTTCTGGGCCGCCCAGCTACAGGGAGGGTGCAAGGTGAGGCCATGCTCTGCTGAGATAACCAGGAGACAGTGATTTGCTGCCTAATCCCCAGACTCAGGGCTCTAGATAATTTCATTTGCAAGCTGAGAAAGGTGTGGGTGGCAGAAACCAACTCACACTCAGGTGACTGTGAAAGACTCTTGCGTTTTCTACATGTGGTGTTTTTCTGTTACGTTTCCTGCTTTCCTGTGTTAGCTCTTGCTCTATTAATGAAGTTGCTGAGAATAGCACGGAACTGCAGTGTGTGGTGACACTCTAGGTACAGCAAGGCTAGACACTGAGCAGTTAAATCCAGAATCAACAAGATGTGTTTTTGCAAACTTCAGGCGAGGCCTCCCTATACCTAGATGGCTTACTAATGGATTTTGGCTTAAATAATAAGTTACTACAGTTTTAAAAGCAAACCAGAGTTAAAATTATAGCTCTGTGTTAAATTTAAAATGCATTCAGAGAATAATTGGGTTTTAGAGCATGAAGGGACTGGAACTTTAAATTATCTCGTGAACTCTATCTTATATATGATGTACCGGAGGCACAGGGAGGTAAAGTAATTCCTTAAGTTTCCTTAGAAAGTTTGTGTCAGATCCGGAATGGAACAAAGGCCTTCTGACTCTCAGGTGACGGCTCCTTCCATTATACCGTGCTCTGCTGTGATGATCTGTCAGGGAGATTCACGCACAGGCACAATGACTGTCAGTCAGCCTGAACCCAATCCACTAAGTTATGCTAATTCCCATAAAAACTAAGATGACACACAGCTGAAGGAATCCCCACTAGGATTTCACTCATATAAATTTGCCCATTTATGGCAAATTTATCCTGCTCTTTGGAATCTTTTTGTTCTCTTTATGCTCTTCCTATTGTCATGAACCCAGAAATCTCTAGGATTAAAGGGAGACAAAATGAGGAAAAATGAAACAGAAATGAAAGGGGTGCTCTTCCCCACATAAGCCAGTATTTCTGCGATGAGTACCTGCAATGAAAGAATTGGGGAAGATAGGACGTGACCTGCCCTGGCATCCAGGCAGCCAGCGAGTTTCATCCGCACTGGGTGCTAAATGGAGAAAAGGCCTGTCCGTGAAGAGGTCGGAGGAAGAGGAAATTTGCACGTGGTACTACGATTCTGGTCACAAGGGCTTTTAGTAGTCTCAAATAATTTAGCAAACGCAAGGTTATCATGGATTCGATGAGGCCTTAAATGTAATCAAAATGTGAAAAAAAAAACCCCACTGTTTTGAATATTCGATAACTGTTATTGCTATTATTTTCAGTTTCAATTTGCTAAAAATGCTTTCAAATACTCAAAGAAGACAAAAAAAAAAAATCCTTGGTTTCTTTAGGAAAACTGGTTTTTGGCTTAATGAACATAATGCCAGGGAGAGTGATTCGAAGGGAAGAAGCAGCTATCAGATTGCTGGCTGGAATGCCTGGCTCTGTAAGGACTTTTGTTTAGTAATCAGAAGGCCAAATTTAGGAGGGAAAGAAGAGAAGCGATTTGGGTAATCCTTTGCAAAAAAAATGTTTTTTTCAGAGTTTTTTCCCTTGGTCAGGAGACTAAACAGGATGTAGGAGCGTCTCCTTCTGAGTCATCCTCTGATTTTCTGCCAGGCTTATTTTTCCCTGATAGGTAAATTACATTACCTTGTGTCACCACTTAAAATTCATCTGTGACTCTCCATTCAAATTCAAAATAAAATTTAAAATAAAAAAAGTCAAAAGGTAAAAACTTCCAGTTATAAGATAAATGAGTACTAGGGGTATAATATACAACACGATTAGTATAATCAATGTATGTAATATATGAAAGTTGTTAACAGAGTACATCCTAAAAGTTCTCGTTACAAAGGAAATTTGTTTTCCTTTTTTCTCTTTCTGTGTGTATATGAGATGATGAATGTTCACTAAACTTATTATGATAATCGTTTCATGATGTCTGCTACCTCAAATCATTATTCCCTATGCCTTAAACGTATACAGTGCTGTATGTCAATTGTATCACAAAAAAACTGGAAGAAAAATTAAATTAAAAATATTAAACACTTTCAAATTGCCAGACTGTACCCACCATCCAGGGTTTCTCTCGTGTGGCTATGTAACAGCTGGATTTTACACCCATTGGACTCCTTGTCACCATATCTCCAGCTGTCCTCGTCTGCCTAGTAACCCTTGTTTAAAGTCCAGTTCAGTTGTGTACTGTAGGACCTTCCCTAACTTGCTCTGAAAAGTCTTACTTATTCTAAGTGCATATGTAGCATTTATACATGACACTACGGATAGGTCTATGAAAAGGGACTTCGGTTACGTGCACGTAAGTGTAGAATTTATGTCTTGGTCATCTTTCTATCCCAAGCACCACCTCAATGCTTAACACACAATGTGTGGTCAATGGACAATTTAAGAATGAATAGGTTAAAGAATGCATACCCTTGTTGACGCTCAACCCAAACGCAGAGAAACATGCTGGAGTAAGGGAATGATGTGTGCTTGCCCACAGACCTTTGCAGGTCAGTGAGTGTTACTAAGCTAAAAGTAACACCAAAGGCAGCTTTAACAGCAAAAGGAAGTCATACTGGAAGCGGGTATGAAAAAAAATAGAAACAGCTTCCTAACATTTTTGTCTTAAGTGTTATTCCATGTATAGGGTATGATTATGGGCTGACTGTATGCATTTGTGTCCTAGGTCTTTTAAAAATGAAGATATTTTTGGAGAAAATTGATATCCCCATCTTCCTTTGGCCCTTATGCCTCCTCTTCACCCCAATCGGCCTCTGACCTTCCTAACTTAACTGGTCCCTGTCACTGTTTTCTAAAGATGCTCTACCTGTGGAGAAATGTATTTGACCCTAGGAGAGTGACCCCTCAGAAATGGACAACGTGATTAGGCCCAATATCCAAAAGCCTTTCTTAACACACAAGCAAATAGAATTGTTTTGCCCTCGTAAGTGCCTAAAATACTGCAATTAAATTAAATGCTGTCCTTTACATACATTTTGCTTCAAGTAACAGAATAGCCATCTAAAATCTCTTTAATAGTTAGGAATCAATTTATCTCATATATGAAAGAGTTCAAAAGTAGGAAAACATTGGCTTAGCTATTCAAAGATATCAAAGACCAAGGCTGTCTCTCCTTTTTCTTTTCTGTCTCCTGAATATTGCTTTTTCTTCTTTTTTTAAATCTTGGCCTAGTTGCTTTATTGTTAATCTCCGGAAGTTCCTTCAGGTATCATGACTTTTAAATGCAGAAAACTGGAACCATCATTTGTCTGTGCTGGAAATAAAGCCTACTTATTGGTCCCAGCTACATTAACACACAACAGGGCCCTCATCAGCTGGCAGCTTCCAGTATTTCCATTACGGTTATTGAAGCAAAATAAAAAGACACAGAAACCTGAACTTTTCATTTATCAAGCAATATGGGGCCTTAAAATGAGTAAGGTATAAATAATTTAACATAAGTTAATTTTGCAAACATGAAAGACAATGATTTAAATTTTTAAAAGAATAATTTTAAAAATTATTATAAGAACAGACATTTATAAAGTAAAGACTAGGTCTCAACTGCCTGTGTTATTATAATTAAAGTAATAGTAACTTTGCCTTAATAAAATTCTCTAAAAATTGGTTCGTTTTTTCTTTATTAAAATTTTTCCCAAATATTTTCAAGCTGAGGATCTAAAGCCACTAGCTATAATGAATTAAAATAAATCAACAAGAGATACTAAATGAATTAGTTCTTAAATTTCTAATACTTGTTTCCTTTGCCTATTTTTAAGGGAAGTTTCTGGGAAGACCAACCCAGACTGGAGAAAAGATCTTTCAATTATATGAAAATATAAGACCTCACTTTTCTCCTTCCTCTTTACCCTAAGAAGGCATGTTTGTTTTTTTCTTCCTACAGAGACAAGACTTAAAGTAACTGCTGTTCACAGCTTGAAAGAATAAGACCTTCACTGCTTAATTCTTTCCTCCCCAGAGGTGGCCTTTTACTTTAATAAGTTGAGGCTTTAACCCCAAAGTTTTTTTTTTGTTTTTTTTTTTTTAATTTGGTTCAAGGGTAAAGGGGAGAAAGGCAAAACCCAACAGGTGGTATTATTTTGTTGTTATGTAAGCAACTTATCAGGATAAACATACGTTGCATTGATAAGTTATTCTATTTCCCATAAGCAAAATCATAAAAAGGAGAAAATAGTAAATATCTTGGAGTACATGCTGGGTGCAAAATTTTTTAACATTTCTCATAAGAAAGCTACTTTTCTCATTAAAAAAAAATATACTTTTATAATGATAAACTTCCAGGCTTTTAAAAATCAAAACATGAGATCGTGACCCTTCACTTGCATCTGGACTGGCTGAGTGATCTGTAACTCCAGGAGAGCTACGGTAGTGATGCTGGATGGCTTTCAGGGCAAGATCAGGAAAAGGTCATGGGAATTCTGCCTTGTTCTCTTGGGATGTTCACTCTGGGGAAAGCCAGTTGCCATGTAAGAAGTTCAACTACCCAGAAACTGCCATGCTGGAGTAATTTCAGGTGGGCACTCTGGCCAACATCAGCTGTGGCCATGTGAGTGAGCCATCTGGACATCGAGCACAGACGAGCCTTCGGATACAGCAGCCCCAACTGACACCTGACTTGTCAACACACACGGGACTTGAAGCAAGGTCTGGCTAATTCCGTCACGAATTCCTGAATAGTGTCCAATAAGCCCATTCAAACGCCCGCCTTAATCCACTAGTTTTAGAGTAACTGAGCAACAATATACCGTTAGGAATGTTAGTTAAAATTATTTGAAATCAGATTTAAAAGAAGGACAAGTTGTAGATCAAACTTGTTGAAAATACATGCCTTTCAGGAAACAAAGACAGTTCACAGGGGCTGTAATTCAGTCTCTGTTTCTACTTTAGTTTGTGTTTTAGGAAAGAGAAATCTGCAGCTGATTTTTTTTTCTTGTTGATGTACAGTTTAATTTGGGAGGATGTTAAATCTTCGAAGTCATTGTAACCTAGTCATAAGAAATGATGTTTTCTGCTTTCCTGAATTTTTCCTGTGTCAGATAAGAGAGGGTCAAACACAAACATGAGTCCCATTAGGAGATTCTTCTGTTATTTTAAACTAAATTTGTATATTGTCTTTGAAATTTCTAATTCTAACTTCAGATACAGTTAGACAAAATACAAAATTGAGCCTAAATATTAGAAAATACATGAAGGTGGTGAAAGTTCTTCTCAGAACCCAGAAGATTATGAGAAGTTTTAGTCACTGGTCATAGGAAGAAGGAAAAGGAGAGATTTGTAGGTAGTTGGAAAGAGAGACATCAAGATAAATGATGTAATTTTGTTTCTTATCCGAAAAATAATATAAAGCCATAAAACTTTCCAAGAAGTAAATGGAAATAAAAGTACATATAAAAGTACATTATGATCAATAAACATATATACATGATAAACATTCAATAAATATTAGTTTAAGTTAAGAGATTGAAGAGAGCTCTGAAAAGAAGGGAAATTTTTGGAAACACCTCTTTTTTTGGTTTTAAACATCACTCTTACCTTGCTTTCTCTTTGCCTCTCTGCACCTCCTTGTCAATCTTTGTGAATTCCTTTTCTCTACCTCCCCTTCCTGGATTTTAATCTCTCTTCTCCCTACATGTTTTTGTTCAATTTCTTTTTCTCTCAAATAACAAGTCTGGAGCTGAGCATTGATTGGAGCACCATTTGTGCTGTGTCCCCAGAAATGACTCAGGCTCCTTCCATCTTCCTGTTCTACCAGCCTTAGCATTTGCCTTACAGCCTCATGGCCATAAGGTGGCACTTCACTTGGAGGCTTTGTTACATCACTGTTTCTCTCGGGAGGATGTTGGAAGGTGGAACGTGAGGGGCAAACATGCAAAGAGAACACGTCTGCTCAGTTAAATCTCATTCTTAAATTCCATCCGAAAGACTCTTCTTTACAGAATTTGACCATAAGGATAATCACAGCTACCACAAAGTCTTAGGAAGTAAGTAATATTATCTGAACACAAAGTTATCCATTCCAAGTTAGAGCTCTAGACGTTAAGAAGAAGATGGGGAAAGATATTGGCGGGCAAAGAACAGTTTCTCCTTTATCTCCCAAGATGGACATCTAAGAGTCATCCTCAAATTTTCAGTCTTCTTTAAATTACCCCAGGGTGTTCTTCAGTGCATCAGTTACTCAACGGGTTTTATCAATCTCCCAGCAAATCTGCCATCCTCTTTGTTTTCCTTTCTATGGTGCTGCTGTAGCAGATTGAATGGTAGCCTCCCCGAAAGATATGTCCACATTCTAACTCCTGGCACCTGTGAATATTACCTTATTTGAAAGAGTCTTTGCAGATGTGATTAAGTTAAGGATTTTGAGATGCAGAGATCATCCTGGATTATCCAGGTAAGTCCTACATCCAATGATCTGGGTATCCTTGTAAGAGATACACAGGGGAAATCTGAAAGATGGAAGAGTATTAGGCCATATGAAGACGAAGGCAGAGACAGTAGGGATAAGGCCATAGCCAAGGAATGCTAGTAGCCATCGGAAACTGGAAGAGGCCAGGAGCAGAATCTCCTACAGAGTCTTTGGGGAGAGCGAGCGTAGTCCTGCCAATACCTCAATTTCAATTTCTGGCCTCCAAAATTGTGAGACAGTGAATTTCTATTGTTTTAAGCCACCAAGCATGTGATGATTTATCACAGTAGCTTCAGGAAATTAACACAACTGTCTACATTAGTTTCTGGCCTGGATTGTGGCAACAGTGCTAATCTGTCTTCCTCCTTCTATTCTCGCCCTTGTCCCAATCTTTGCAGGCACTAGATTAGACTTCTTATAACATACTTCTGATTATTACTTTGTGTTAAAATTTTAAATAGCCTCTCACTGACTATTGGCTAACATTTAAATTCCTTCATAGGTCATACAAATGCCTTCACAATGAAGCCATCTCTATCCATACAAATTTAGCCCCTCACACTCTTAACTTGAATTATACATGGTTTCCTGCAGTGCTATGAATTCCCCTGATATATACCATGCTTTGATTTCTCTGTATGCATCCTTTTTTGCATGTCCAGAACACTCTCCATCTTTCCCTATCCAATAAGCTTCTCTTTGTGTGCAGGTAAGTGCTTATTCTATGATCTCATGAAACATAGTGCCATTATGTTTTAATCTCAGTTTTTCCCAATTAAATATGAACCCCTCAAAGGTCTAGAAGTCTTTGTATTTTTCAGTTTAGGGAATACCAGCTGCCTAATAAGTACCTAATAAAAATTTTGTCAAATAATAAAGAAGTGACATATATTGTGGTCATTACAATTAGATGCTGCAGAGAATGTGAGTCCACGGAAGAGACAGGAAAGACCATTGGCTTCAGCTAAAAGCAAATGACTGGATAACTTAGGGATAGTGGTTTTGGTAAAGATTTGGGAGCTGATGGCTGATTGCTGGAAACTAAAAAGTGACAGGTATTAAGGAAGTAAATAGAGTGACTATAGATTCTGAGTTCCAGATATCTGGCCACAGAAAAAAAGAAAGTTATATGTGTCTAGCATTTTAATTAGCTTCTGATATTATATTCATTTTTTAAAGAGTTTGGATTGTGATTTATGGTACCGGACATGTCTTGTTACTTCTGCAATTTTTTTCTGCCTGATACCCTCCCTGCCTTTGCTAAGAGCATCTTGTTTTTATTTAGAATCACCTTTCTCATTTTATAGAGACTTAATGAGACTGGAAATCAAGATGTCTTGACTTATACTAATTGAGGTATGGTATGTGACCCAGTCTTGGCCAATAGATTCTCATTGTTGGTACTTCGACTCCTGAAAGAATCAATAGAGAAAATGGCCTAAGTTCATTCATTTCCATGGAGAGCTTTGATAAGCTAGCTGAGTGGTTCCTGACACTTACACACCCACAGCTGATCTTTTTCCTGTTTTTGTTTTTGTTTTTTTTCTTTTTGCAACCTTGTTTATCCTTCCACTGATTCTTGGAACTACCTGCTCTTCTTACAACAAGTTTTCCTGCTTACTTCAGCCCAAGTCAATTTCTATAACTTACAACCAAAGAATCCAAACTGCCCTAACTTGTTTATCTGAAATTTGTATTGATATTAATGAATGGGAAGCAAACTTAGAGAAGGAAAAAAGAAAATCCTTTAGTGGAGACAAAAGCTAATATTTGCATGATGGCTACTGTTCTTATTCTACTCCTCAATGGCTCGTGTTAAGAAAGAAAAAATTTTCCCTTTTCTTGGAGAAATTGAATTAGGAAGCTTAAAAAAAATCCTTTCAGACGTCTTTGTAAAAAGTTAAATGTCACAGATTCAAGATTATTCAAATTTACACAGAGAAGTACTTAGAGGAGATCAACTAGATAAAAACTGTGATGTTTGTCATTTCTAATTCCGGTAATTAAGTGCTGCTCTCATTCTACTTGAAAAAGTCTCTGTGGAATTATATTAATGGCATAATGGAGAGTCAAAGAAAAAAATCAAAACTATTATGAAAAAGAATGATATTGAAAAATTCATGAGCTGGAACCTTCAGAAAAGGAGAGAGTTTATGGTGATAGATGATCAGGATTACTGGAATGATATGTGGTCTTTTGTCCAGAAGGACATGCCACCTCTTATAGTCCCAAAATCTGTCTAATGCATTAGAAATACTCTCATCAGGAAGATGACAGTCGAGTGCTTTAACTTGAGTTCTTCCATTACAGTCCTGCCATTTAATTCTTGTTTCTTCCTAAAATGATGATTGCTTAATTTCTATTATACGATGATTATTTTTGAGACTGTCAATGTGATCATTGGCTCAATACTGTCAATATTTTATCATTTTTTGAAGTGAGCAAAGTATCCTGCTTGGGCTGCAGAGATGTGCATCTTGGAAGGGGCAGTTATTATTTGCCTGTGCTGCCCTGATTTGTCTGCCTTCTCCTGCTCAGACATTGATATTCTGACTAGGGACTCTATTCCGCCCTTTGTGGCAGGGACATGCAGAAATGGAAGGCAGGAAGGTCTGAGAGGGGTTTCAAAGAATGATAATTTGGAGAAACGGATTTAGAGCCCTGGGAATTCAAGTAATTGAATGACCTTAATCAAAATACTGAACTTTGTTATTTCTCAGTTTCTTTATCTCTGAAATGGAGATTATTTTACCTAATCTTCTTATCTCATGGAATTGCTGTGAGGAAAAGAAATAAAATGTGAGAAAAACTTGAACTAAAAAACAATCTGTATAAATGTAATATATACTATTAATTCAGTCACATGTGATATTATATAACAACTTAGTGTGTTCCTTCACAAAGAATAAAGCACATGCATTTGTTAAAAATCATAAATTAGACAAATAATTAAAAATAAAGATATATTCAAAAGCAATAAATGCCATGAAACGTATAGAACTTAAGAAGCTATTATATACAAACGGTTTCAAAGAAGAGTGAAATTCATCCATCCCGTACATCCTAATACAAAAATTTGTTTCAAATTTTAAAAAGAAATTAACAAAAGAATTTCTAGCAATGTTGGGAACAATGTGTAATAAGATGTTTATCCTTTTTAAATTTTACTATGAGGTTTGCCCTGTGTCTGTGGCCTGCATTCCCACTGACTTTTACTCCTATTAAACACTGACCCATTTCTATTAGTCATAGCGCGGAGGGTCTCATGTAAAACCCAGAGTTCTCCACCCCATCTATGTGGCATTTTCTGTTCTTGTTCTGTAGACGTTGCAATACAATCTTTTTCAAGTGTGTATTTATCAAAATATATCAATGAATTAAAAAACTTCACATGGTAGGTTACGTTGACTGATACTGACTATTAACAGAATATGGCCCATTTTTCAATAATTGCATTTTAATTGAGCCGTATAGAGCATAAAAGAAATCTGCATATGTGTTGTCTACTTGAATAATATTTCAAGGTACATCTTTTCATTTTGCTGCTTTTATTGATAGTGTTACAGTTTGTGATTTCCCCACAGCTGTTTTTATTTCATGAAAATCATTCATCCCGCGAGCATGACTATAGCTCTAAGCATTTTATAATAAATTGTTATGATCATTAAACACATGTAGTTAAGGACTTCTTTGCATCCATTTCCCTGTTCTTAGTTTTAATTTTTCATCATCTTTATTAATTTTATATATCAAATATAATTTTTAAATCCCCCAATTAACAAGCTACATATGCTCTGTCTGTGCTCTGAGAGCTGTCTTTCCACATTGTTTCCACACACAGTGCACATCTCCTCCCTGGTACAGACTTCCCAGCAGCACGTTGGCTCTCTTCCTGCTCATGTTGCTGATTGCCTCCCGTTCCCGCTATGTACTGTGGTCCTTGGTGATTTCCCATCCCCCTGCTACATCTTCTCCTTTTCTGGTCTCTCAAACAATGTTCCAATTACAACGTCTCCCCTGTAGCTCCCCTGATCATCTCTTCGCCTTGCTTTTGCTTCCTTTTGATGTCATGCCTGTGATTGTCACAAGATGCTCACTTTCCCAGTGGGCACTGGTTATTATCCATTCATTCATTATTCACTCAATCCACCAGCATCTCTTTGGGGCCTACTCATTACCAACACGGTGCCAGGGACTGATGTTACAAAGATGAGCGTGCCAGTCACTTCCTTCAAGGAATTTTGAGTTGTGTTCTAGATGGGAGATTTCAGAATTTGATGACCCAAAACAGTGATCTCCATTTAAAAAATTTCTGGACCCCAAGCAAAATTTCTTCTGGAAAATAGCTCTTATAGGATTTATTTTCCTTCCATGAATTCCTAAGTGATATAAAGCTTGCTTTGGTGAGAGACAAAACTTCATGGATCTGCAAGTCCAGGCTATTGACTACTGATATGTAACGACCTGTGAATACCTGTTAACTTTTACTTTTACGTTGTAAGTTGAACCTCTGGAAAAATTAGTTCTTCATAAGTAATGAAAATGATAATTAGATTTTGCAGGAAACAAACCACCATAGTTTGTATTATACTTGTGTCAGTAATTTGCAAAGTTACTTTTGGGCTATGTGAAGCTACATAAGAATCAAATTTAAAAAAAAAAAAAAAAGCTTACACAATTTGTGTGCCAGGTGTCCCACGGGACAGCGTTTCTGAGGCAATTACAGCAGAAGCTAGACCCCAGAAATTATAAAGGTGTGTAGACTCAGCTCAGTATAAACAAAACATAAAATCTAGACTAAACAACAAAACCCGCAAACAAGAACAACAGCAACCTTGCTTTGACTTTCCAGAAGGTTTGGGGCAGAATTTTCCCTTCTTCGGAATCAGTTTACCTTTATAAAAATAAAATTCTGTTTCATCGATTGTGTTTTATATGCAGTGATCCCAGAGACCTATAAAGTGTACACACAGAGCCTGCATTCAGTAAGTGGAACAGTGTCACTCGACATCTGAGTGAGATTCCTACTCATAATGGTTTTTTTTTTTAAAAAAGCCAGATGGGAAACATTTTCCATGATATTAATGAGGAAATTCTATCCTTGCCGGGATGGGAGGGTGGGAGCACAAGGAGGAGGAGTTCTGTATATTGTAAATGCCTAATTAAGCTGGAGAGAAGTCAAATTATAAAGATCTGACAGAAATGCCACTACAATGGGCCTCATAAGGAGCTAAAAAATTACTGCGAATGTCGACAGCAGTAATAGAAACACAGTGTTCAAAACAAGGAAACTGAGAGTCCCAGTGAACTGTGCCGTGTGAGATTGCGTTCTGGCTGCCACAATTTTCTGATAGACTTTGAGTAACTAGATGCATTCAGGGAAAGAAAGCCAGAATGGCAAAGAGTCTGAGAATCTCATCTCATCAAAAAAACAAACAATTGTTAGCTTGGGAAAGAAAACATCATAAGGGGATTTCAAGAGCTGTCTTAAAATACTGGAAGGCATATAATCTTTAAGACTATAGACCTATTATTTTTTTTCCAAATAGTAAAAGAGGATGCAGTCCGTTGAAAGTTCTACTGAAGCAGATTTTAGTTCACTATTAAGAAGATGTAACTGTTAGGGCCATCAACAAGAGTTTCTGAAAGGCAGGTCCAGTGGCCACAGGCCACTGGCTCCTGGGGGCATTGCCAGGTTGGGCCTGAATGCACAAAGGCTGAGACAAACATTGACATATGAGGCTGTGTGAAGTAGATTGTTATCTGTCTGGACAAGACAGAGAAGGCCAAAGAATGTGGGCAAGGTAGTAAATAGCTACTGAAACCTTTGGTTAACAGACATGTAACAGTCTATTTTTTAAACTTAGAAACTCTTTCCGTGTTTCTTTCCCTCTTGCATTTAGGATAAATGCTGTATATTTGAAGTTTTATATTTTGGGTCGCTGTATTGAGCAGTCAGAAATAACCCTACATGCTAATTTGATTGTAGATCACTAATGTACTTAACATAAAAAAAATTTCCAGGAGACTATCAATTATTCAGTCAACCAACAAAAGAGCCAGTGAGTCAAGTAAGTAGGCATTAAGCCTCTCCATCTCCATAATTGAGTTCCTGCCTTTGAGAAACTTATAATCTTATTGCAGAAAAATCTTACATTTGTAAAGCAGTTAGAAGTCATTATGAGATGTTAACCTGTGTAGACAAGACTAGTGGTTTCTCTTGTTTGTTGTTTACTTTTGAGAATTTCATGCAGAAGTTCTTGCAAGGTTGGGTTTTCCAGAAGCAGACACAGCACTGAGGGAAGTTTGGCTTGTAGCGTATTCATGAGGGGTTAAGGACACCTGTGGAAGGGAGGGGGCGTTAGCAAGCCTTGGCAAAGGAAGGAACTCAACTGCGTTGTAGGCCAGACAAAGGCTTCCCTCAACATACAAGTTGCTCTGGAGAAGATAAGGCCTATCAGGACTGGCCAGCAGTGGGTAACAAGGCCAGGCCTTTATACCTCTGCCACAAACAGCCATCAGATATCCTCCTGGCAGGGACAGACCTTTGGCCGAGGTAGCTCTTCGCAACTGAGGCAACCCTTGAAGCCTTGATCTAGTCATTTGTCCAGCAAAGAAATCAACAAGTAAACTGATAAAACTGGAGCCTCTTTTGCGAAAGCTAGGGTAAGACGTCTAGAACATCGCCCTGACAGCTATGAAGATCATTCAGAAATCTCCCAGAATCCCATAGAGCACAGTGGCAGGATTTCAATAGCTAATAGTTAAACAGGAGGTAGGTACCACACACTCTTCTAAGTGTTTTATATGCATCGCTCTTTAAATCCTCCCATTAACTGTGCAACATATATAGTACTAGCTCCACTTTAAGGTAAAGAAGCAGGCACAGAGAGTTAAGTGATCTGCCCAGACCGTTTGGCTCCAACCTCTACACTTGTAACCACTACACTCTACTCTGCATGTATGTCTTTATATAAAGTTTCATGGATATAAAGTTTCAGGAAGGGTTTAAGAAAGGGGGTGTGCTGAAGGATGTGCCTTGAAGACTTGTGGCGTTAGACTTGGCATAATCCTCATTAAGCAGTGATGGGTCCAGAGGGAACAGCAGCCGGGGACCATCGTCACTTTTCCCTCTGCTGTGGGAGACCTGAGCCGTGAGTGGTCATGGCCACCACAGGCTGTTTCGTCTTAATGAGCTTTCAGCTGCACTCTGCTCCTCTGCCTTCTTTGTTGTTAGATGTGACAACTGACTTCTTATCAGCTGAATGTGAGCAGAACTGAGCTTCAGTTTCCAGATGTGACCAATAAGAACGTACCCTCAAAGCCATTCGTTCCTTCCAAATGCTTCCCTGAAAGCAGCCTTGACAACCATGCACAGAAGAACATGGTTCAGAGCAGCTTGACAAACAGAACTAATTCTGAGTGAGAAGTATGTTTCTCTGATATTGAGATCACTATATGTTTCATTTACTTGATTCTGCCATCTAGCCTGCCTTAACTTTAGATATTCTTCCCACTCAGAGAGTTTTAAAATATCTCCAGTATCATTACTACATGCAGAGAATGCTCCTCCCTTCCCTGTCAGGACAGAGGCTCTTCCTTTGCAACACTGACTTACCATTAAGGAAGAGAAACTCTTTGAGGAGGAGAAATTCCAAATTAGCATCTGTACGTATATGTATCATCGTAGTTCTTGTGGCGAAGCATGTATTTGGGAGATACAGGGCATCTGACTCTGTGAAAGGCAGCAGACTCGAGTCTGGCATATGTGTTGGGGGAGGGACTGCGCAGGATGTGCAGGGTGGGAGGGTGCAGGGAGAAGATGAAGTATGCCCAGCCATGTTGGTGGTGTTTCAAACCTGTCCCAAACTGCTGACCACCAGGTTCATGCTGATACCTGGTTACCTGAGGCTGATGGTGAGAGAAGTATGAGGGTATCACAGTGGTGAGCTCTGCCGAGTTCAGCCTGCCAGCTGCGCTTTGGGGTTGGTAAAGTTTCAAAGCTGTTTTCCAAAGGACAGTGTCTCTCCGTTGGCCAGAGGTCTAGTTGCACAACTCAAGATTGAAATGAAAAGGCTTGATCCCTTTTTTGGAGTACTTGTCACAAGTGAATAGAATAATTATTGTTCACATAGGACTAAAACTAATGAGTATGTGTTTGCTCAAAACATTTATCAAGTTCCCACTACGTTCCAGGCACTGTTCTGGGCACTGGGGATAGGACAGTGAACAAGGCAGAATAAAATCCCTGACTTTCAGTTCTACTCAGAACTGAAGTCTGAGTGGATCGTAATAATGGTGAATGTTGTTATCCTAGACCACAAAATAAGGAGGAGACTTTCTGACCTAAGATTTAGAAGTTCAGAATAGGTAAAAACAAGAACGAAGCAATCTTGGGATTTTTTGTTTGTTTGTTTTTTGTAGGGGGAGGAGGTAGTTAGGTTTGTTTATTTATTTTAGAAGAGGTACTGGGATTGAACCCAGGACCTTGTGCATGCTAGGCATGGGCTCTACCACTTGAGCTGTACCCTCCCCACAAGAATAAAGCAGTCTTCTTAAAGACATCCTTTGAGAGTGCTCTGCAATACAGCAGTTTTAGCTATTCACCCCAGAGCTGAGTGGCAGTCCAGAATCACTGAGAAGTATATTTACAGAATCAAAGCTTAATTACGCTTCATGAAGCAGATTTGAAAAAAGTGTTCAATAAAATTAAAGAACAAGCTGAGATATACAAAAAGAAGACTACATACAGGTATTAAAAGAAATAATGCCTCTACTATTTGGTTTGAAACAGAAAACAGGCAAAACATGTTAAGGAAAGACGTAGCATTTAAAAAACAGATTGTTACGTATGTGGCAAATGACTTGTAGAAATTCTAATGAAAACATATGTACAGATTAAACTTCAAGTATGTGGCGCAATTCACAAATTTGGTTTTTATGTGATATAAAAATTAGTACGACTCTTGAAAGTTTATCTGTAAATATTATTTGTGTTGAGTACCACTGTAAGATCAAACTCCTCACAAGTGGAAAACCCAACAGGGAATTTAAAGATACACACGGCCCATGTGTGTTTCTAATTCACTTCACACATTCACAAACCTGATTCTTCACACTTTGCTATATGAGTAAATCTAATTCAGAGGGAAATGAGATGAACTTTTGTGCCTTCTCCTTTGGCATTCTGGGAGTGACACAAGGGAAAGCAAGTGGCCTTTTTTTAGAGAAGTGTTCCTTTCTGTCCTGAGCATTCCAACTTGATCGCACTTACTTCATTTAGCTTTACCTAAATTTGAAATTAATAATTAGTTCCTAAATCACTCCTCCTGCATCAGTAAAACAACTCCCCATTGAAGCATCTTGTTAAACCGTGAAAACTGCTGATCAAATGAAACCCTTTGTTCTTTGCTACTTTTGCTGGCCTGCAAGTAACTCCAAACAAGACTGGAAGTCGTGAGAAGTTGTGCAACATTTTTTCACTCAGATTGAATTTACCCTCCTTTAATTTGGTCTGGAAAAAAACAATAGTGATGGAAATTCTACAGAGACAGATTAATTCAGAGGTCAAATAATAACAAAATAGGGAAGAGAAGTTAATGAATCTTTACCACGTGAGCCAAGGTGCAGAAGGTCCCGGAGAATCCATAAGCCTAGTGAGCAAAGCATGAGTAGTTTGTTAATGACACAAGGGCTTTGAAATTGAATTTATCTTGTATACTCAGCTGTTTGGGGAGTACATCATTTATAAGACATTCTTGTTATTAATATTTTCCATTCCATAGACTCTCTTGACAAACTATATACTTTTTCACCACATTAATTTTAAATTTAAAATGAACATCTGGTAACTGCATTTATTCATCTGATTCTCAACCATCCTACTTTCTGATTTGCCTCTCTTGCCTTTCCAAATAGCCAAAGGGAACTTGAACTTGGGTACTGTAGATTGAAAGTCATCAAATGCCTATTGTTTGGGTTAGAAAGATGATAGCTCCTTCCTTTCATCGCTCACTCAATCAATCATTTAATCAACATGTATTCTGCTGACCATAATTCTGGTCCAGAGACAACTTGCTTATCTTATTCCAGCCTCAAGTGGCCTATCTTTGCATTCCCAGAGCACTGTTAATTGTTTTATTTTGAGTTTACCCAGAAGCAGAGCCCGAGACAAGACTTGATGCAGGTAGTTTATTTGTACAGAGAGAAGGAAAAAAGAGTGAGACATGGAAGAAAGAAAAGCTCATGTAGATGTGTATTATTGAGAATGCCACAGAAAGCACCAGGAACTTAATTCTCTTGGAACCTCTGAGAAGCATGCAGAAGTTTTCCCAGAATTGTCCATTTGATGGATGGAGGCTAGCTTCCATTATTCACTGCCTGCTTCCCCTCCTTGGTTGAGTTGCCCCTGGGAGCGTGAACTCCCCTAAATGTTCAAGCAGAGGCTTCCCTTGTGTTGGAGAAGCTCCCAAGGTCAAAAGTAGAAAGATAGGGACCAGGAGCTTGAGATGGATTCCTATTATGGTGATATGAGTCTGAACTTACTTGGAAACTTCTGCATAAATGGGGCTGAATTAGGAAGCGGGCTCAAGAGATGTGAAGATGGGCTGTCAGGGGAGTCAGCTACATTCTTCAGTGTACCACATCTTTATTTCTGAAGTGCAATTGTCTATCTCTTTCTCTAGACTGAGAATTATTAAGGGTAGGGGCCCTATTTTTTTCCTCAGTGCCAAGAAATATGCCTGGTTTATGACAGAGTTCCCCAAATTCTTCTTAAAGAATTAATACTTCCCCATCTCACTGTACAATGGAAATGATTGCATACACAGTATCACTTTTTTGAGAACTAAAATAAAGTTCACGTGTACTCAATTATAGTATGTTATTTATATACATGTGTTCGATTATTTATATATTAAGGCATGGGAGACTAGTCCCTGAGAAAAATCTAAGCTACACAATCATTGTTTTACATTATGTATTCCAGCATGACAAACTACCCCAAAACTCAGTGACTTAAACCACAATTACGTATAATTTTCATAATTCTGTCGGCTGCCTGCACAGTTATTTTGATTCATGTGTTATTTTCTGGGATGCTAGGCTGACTGGAAGATCCCAAAATGGCCCCATCCACGTGGCCAACAGTTGGGGCAAGATTCTGCATGAGAGTGGAGTTGCGTCTGTTAGCTGGAAGCTGCGGTGACCTACACTTGGGCCTCTGCACCTAGTTTTGGGCTTCCTCACAGAATGGTAACTGGTTTCCTGGAAAGAGTGCTCAAAACAGACACTGAAGGCCTGGCCTTGAACATTACGAAGCATCACTTTCTTCACATAATATTGGTTAAAATGGTTCACAAGGCAAGCCTGAATTCAAAGAAAGGGGAAATCAGTTATGCATCTTTATAGAAGAGTGGCAAAATCTCACTGCGAAAGAACAGATAGGAGGAGAATACTGTTGTGACCGTCTTTGGAAACATAGTTTACCATCACCAATGTGTACCTGGATGTGTTCAGACATATTTACAGTAAATGGAAAGACACTTGACAGCAGAGCCCAAATCCAATTCATCTTTATAGCCCTGGAAACAAACACAGGATGTGATGGGTACTAGTTCATTGAATATATATTTGGAAGTCAAGAAATATAGACATGGCAAAAAATGATTCCCTGGCTCTGAAGACATTGGGTTTGAAAATAGGCCTCCCTTTATGTACTAGTTCTCCACCCACAGTCTTCTGGTAGGAATCAGTGTTCAAGGGCCCTCCCAGGTAATACACCAGAGAAGAAAGGAGCTCACCTTGTCAGAAAAGGGTTTTAAAAGGAAAAGTTGAACCAGGAGTGTGGGTTGGGGATGAGAAGAGAGGACCATTCAACATTTTTGCTTCAGATCTTCGTCCTTTGGTTCCTGCAGAAGGGAGGGGAAAGGGAGCTGCAGACAGGGGGCAGGAAGACAGGTCAGGAGCCCGGGAATGAGAAAGACAGACTGATGTTTAGTTTGGTAACTTAAAGTCTCTACGGTGGTTTTTTTAAATAGTATTTCTCTGAACATAGGACTTCCCAAAGCCTTCGTGAATTTCCCCATTTGGGAATACTGAGAGTGTCAAAGCTGGCATGAGGGTGAGAGCAACACCTTGAGACTCTCAGAACCAGTCACATGAACACACAAGCTCACAGATAAGCCTACTTCTCATTGGTGTAAGAAGACGTGTGTTCTCATGGGAAAGAAAAAAATTGTTATGACTGTTAGAAAGGGTCAACAAAATATACCCCAGATGAACCACAGCAATGATTACCAATGTGGTGGCTAGCTTTCTATTCCTTTCTTTCCTTTCTGCCATTGAATGTTTCTGAGGGACAAAGATACCTTGTGTCTTCATATAGATTTAGTGAATGCCTGAATATTGCTTTAAAGACTGCCTTTTTAGAGCTCATCTCATTTGCATATGTAAAGACCTCCATTGCACTTAGTAGAGAATATAAACGATTCTTCTAGTTTGTACATCTCATATTAAGTATATAGGTGGCTCTATGCAAAATCTATGCAATTTTTGGAAAACTTGCTTTATCTCCAAACTTTTTAATCATATTGAAAGGAATAATAATGCAAAAGTGGTAATAAAAGTATTACCATTTGAAAAACTGTAAGCAACAGAGAGGCTTGAAATACCTTGCTTTTTAAAGATTATTGACCTCTTCTGAAAAAAACTGAATATATTAATATATTTATTTATACACCTAAAACAAAGATCCTGCACTCTGTACATTAGTCATTTGCAAGTTTTTGTTTGCTTGTTTGTTTGTTTGTGTATGAAACTTGCTCTTTCTCTATTTTGTCTCAAAGATTGTATCACAGCTGGATTGCTCTGCTCCAGCTGAGTTGTTCTTTTAGGGTAGAGTTGGGTCTGTTAGCTGGAAGCTGCGGTGACCTACACTTGGGCCTCTGCACTGGGGCCTTACCAACAGCCCTCTGTGTTTCTTCATTAGTCCCCTCTCTGGATGATCTAGAGTGGCCTTAGTGATGCCATGGATTAAGTAATAATAACTTGATAGATAAACCACCTATCACTTGCCTTTAAGCAGTAACGTAGGCCAAAGGCTCTAGATGTGGAACTGTTTGTGAGCAACCACAGCATCTCTCAGTCTGCTCTAGCAGTTCCTGTCTGGTCTGCATGAGGGAGGCATCTGTGGGATGATACACAGCTGAGGCTTTGATGCGCCAGAATGAGTGACTTTTCAGTACATTTTTTAACCTCTCTGCAATTCACATTTCATGAAGCTCTGAAGATAATAAAAGTACCAAAATCATAGGATTTTGTACTTATTTTTAAAATCATTTATGTAAAGGATTTGGTAGAATCCTAGGCATGGTAAAAGTTTAAAGATATGAACTATCAAGATTGTTGTTATTATGCCAAACGACGGCCCAAAGCATGGCTGTTTCTGGATAATCTTAAAAAGAATGAAATAAAACAGGTTCTTCACTTCAAATGTACATTCTAATTTGATCCATTTCTGGATAGCTCCCTATAGCAAGAGATTTATTTCATCTTAGTTTCAGTTTCCTCACCCTTAAAATTTAAAAATAACACCTCATAAGGCCATTTTACAAATTAAATAATATAAAAGAATATTTAATCCAGTGCTTGAGCACATAAGCGATGAAATTAATTATTCTTTTTTTTACCGAAGGATAGTTGATTCATGTTATGTTAGTTTCTAGTGGATAGCGAAGTGATTCAGCTACACATCTATGTATTTATTATTTTTCAGATTCTTTTCATTACAGTTTATTACAAGGTATTGAATATAGTTCCCTGTGCTATACAGTTGTTGAAAATAATTACTCTTATTGTTATGTAGCTGTTGTCATAGTATAGAATTTGGACAAATTTAGGACTTTTAAAATATCACTAAGAATTCTAGTATTTTCTTAAAAGGGTTCAGATGTATGAAATCATTAAATTAAATTTTAAAATAAAAATTATAGTTTGGATAATAATAACTCACATATGTAGTTTCCTTTAATAAAAAGAAAGGTAAACTTAAAATTAGTAATAATAGTCAAAAAGAGCAATTAAAGCAAAATCTAGAGCATCAATTTTCATTTCCTCCACCACCTGCAAAATTTTGAGCCTCATCCCCTCTCTGTCCCTATTGGAAAAAAAGAAAAAATTGAAATATTGTGTGTGTGTGTGAAAGAGAGAGAAAAAGAGATTTTAAGTCAGAGAATTGATTTTTAAGTCTTTGAGAGTAGGATATGGTATTGGTTTCCTTATTGGAATATCTGAATTGCAACCTCAAAAAACTCTGAAACAAAACCAAAGGATATGGAATGCATTGTTGATTTTCTTGCTCAATTCACTAAAAGCCATCTATAAAACAGGAGGCACCCGTTAGTCTGAATGATCCTAACCACCAAACTCAGAGAAGCACTGACTTGCTGGGAAGATAGATCTACACCAGGAAAACACGTTTGCTTTGTTCTCATCCTCTTCCTTTCAAAAAAAAAAATTTACATCCACAAACAAACACATACACATATATACACAGTGACTCATCTGTGTTAGCAGGACTTGTACTCTATTTCTGTTTGCTGTGTTTTCAGTATTGTGTTAGGCAATCTTCTTAGTTCCTTTAAGAACTTTTCCCCCAAATTTGGGGGCCAGCATTTTAGCAGCAAGTTGACTTCAATTAATTTTGGAAATGAGAAGTTGAAGAGGACTTTAACAGTACTTTAGTTATTTTGTAATGGCCCTGTGTTAAAATCTTTTCACCTAGGATCATATTTAAACCTTGTCACAGGACTAGGACTTGGGCTCCAAATGAGACTCATTTTAGATATGAATTTAGTGAGGCTCAGAGAGTTGAACCCACTTGCTCACGGTATCTAATCTGAAAAGGGGAAACGCTGGCATACAGATACAGGTTTGGTTTTCTTCAGAGTTTTTGAAATCTTGCACTGTGTATTCATAATTTTAGGGAATTCTGTTTCAGAAATTTGTTTATTTAAAAAGAAGAAAATTAATTTTTATTCAAATATATAAATATTACCCAGGACTTATGGACAACTGATATTCTCTTATTCAAGAATATTAAAGAAAAGCTTCTCAGGTACATCTTTATAAATTGGATTTTATCCCAAAGCATGTTGTTTCAGAACAGGCTGTCAACTTCTGACAAGGTGAGACAATGAAGACACTTCATTCAAACGCCATAGCCAGTGGTAACCCAGGATGGTTAAAAGGCCTTTAATTAAAAAGCAAAACAACAGAACCTGAATTCCTATTTTAATAAATAGGATTTTTATTGGGTGTCCAAATAGTATAATATTCTAATTTAAACATTTTTACCTAATTGTAAATCTGTCTTCAGACAAAATCCTCTTCAAATTCGTATAGCTCCTAAATCCATCTTCTCTTCATTAAGAGCACGAGGCAGCAGATTACGGGAAAGGGTAGGGAGGCGGTCCTGTTAATGAGTCCCAGGGTTTTGCTGAGAGTATACCATCTTTACAAAGAGGATTGGCTTCTTCAGATACTTTTCTTAAATGGAATGTTGTTGTTGCTAATTTTCACATATCCTCCATTAGGAGGTTTCCTTTATTTATGTGAGTCATCTGTGTGTTCGCACTGGCTCCTAGTTAGCGCCTAAGTGCAAGCTGGTTGCACTGAAATATTGATTTTAATCCATAAAGTCCTGTAAGGTTTGGGTATTGTCTGCCCTCACTAATATTACTTCCTAGAAGTTGACAGTGAACTAGAAAGAGCTGTTCACTTTTTCTAGACTGTCTATCTGTCTGTGTGCCCCAGTGACAGGGGCAGGTCCAAGTTTTGTGGGACAGGAAGCTTAGGCAATCTGTGGGGCCCTCTTTAAAATAAAATACAATTACAATGAAATACACACAATTATATGTAAAGTTGGAAACAAAACAAAATCATGAAAAAGTAAACATTTTAAACTAATCACAAATATCACAAAATCTAGAGAAATAAAAGTATTTTTTAATTCATAAACTGCCTGAGATATTTCTGTTATACATTTTACCTACATTTTTTCCTGACATCTGGCTGCCTGTTCTTTGATTACTTCTTCACAAGACGACATCTTGTATTACAGAAATAATAGTAAGAGGACCCAGTTTTTCCCTTAAAGAATTCAGTCTTTGGTTGACCGAAATGTTTTATTGTCGATAGTTTTAGAATAATTGCTTTCAGCTTCCCACCTTATTACTGGCAATTTTAAATACATTATTAGGGTTATTGTCAATTTCAGGAAATGTCCCTCAAGACTCTTTTACATGTGAGCGGTGAAATAGCAAAGCATTTCGAAGGTTCTTTCTTGTTTAGTAACTAATGTTAAGGTTTTTTGGAAACAAGCTCAGTAAGCGTTAGCCACTTACTGCTGATGTCAGATGCCGTGAGACACTTTCACAGCGATTCAGGCTTTGACACTGCGGTGTCAGTCCCAGTCCCAGTGGGTCAGCAGTGGGTGTTCTGAAGCCATTCCTGCGTCTGGGCGGATGGCTAGCAATCCCGGGGCTTTGTGCAGAAATGACTGCTCACCACAACGCCCAGACTAAAGACAGTCCCACCTTCCCTCACAGTTACTTGTGCCTGTGCAACACCAAAGCCGCCGGACAAGAGAGGGAATTACCCAAGAGGATATTGGAGTATAAGAGGATAGCAAATATAAACAATTGTGGTTAAATAGCACTTCTGCAATTAAAAAAAAAATATATATATATATATATATATGTATATATAAATAACTGTGTGAAAGCATTGGTGGAGCCCATGCCAGGGCCTTGGAAGTACATGATGCAAATGAGGGTTCATGTCTGCCCGGGGAACCCGTGATCAGAAAGCCACTTAAAAATTATTACTCCCCCATGGATATGATCAGTCTTACATTCCAAGATAGATTCAGGCTACTTTAGACTTAGTTAAATCTTGGGATTTTACTCAAATTTTGAGTAAAATAGCTATTTCTATTTAATCATGTTAACAATTATAATGTATCTAAGAGAAAAAAAAAGCAGCCTGGAACAGTTGGGGCTGTGGCAAATTCAACTGGACACACATACTGTGGGGTGGTGTTTTCTCTGCCGTTGGTCTTTTTGGACACTTGCCTGAACACATTTGAATCATTTCAATAGGTCCAGACTAAAAGAATTTGGAAGGATTAAGTGGTAAAATTTATAATGGGTCAGCCAATACGCTCAGCTACTAGGCATTTAAAATAGAAAAGGGAGGGCCCATTCTCGTCTGTGGGTCTGGTCCTGAAGACGGGTGTGACCGAGACATATTTGTGCTGAGTTGAAAGTGTGAATTGGTCCTTTTTCGTTTTTTTTTTTTTTTTTTTTTGCTTTGTTTTTGAATGAGAGCTAGAAATTTTGCATATTAAATATGAGTTTTCTATCCCTTGTCCTATCATTTTCAGGAAAGGAAAAATTTTGTAAAGGAAAAATAGGAAAAAAAATATACACATCAATGTGCTTGTCCTAAAATGACCATTGCAGGCTAAATCCTAACCATTTCTTCCTGAAGTTAGAATTCTTAAGAGCAGAGTAAATAAGGGTTCCCAGTGTATTTCGGAAGACAGCTGGCAAAGAGTCAGGAGGGAGGTGACAATTCGTGGCCCCGGTCGAGAGCCGGGCAGAGAGCGTGACAGCAGGAGGACTCCAGGCTGGGCTGGATGTCTGAGAATTCGAGGAACCAAGGTGCAAAGCAAGGCCAGAAAGTGTGTGTCAGAACTGAGATCACCAACCCGTTATCCCGCTCACGAGTGGGGCACCTAACAAGGCAAGGAGCTCCGTGGGGCCTGGCAGTACCGACCTGGTGGTCTTAGAAGAAAAACATTCCTGAGGGAGTGAGCCTAAGAGAACCATCGCAAACAGCGTTTGGAAGCACAGACCTCTGGTTAATGCAGAGATGGAACAGTGAGCGAGTCTCTCAGAGATTAACGCAGGTCGCCCCCATCGCGAAGGACGACGGAGTCAAAGAGGAGTCCCGTGTCTCTCTGATTAGGCGGAGGAGAGTCTCCTGGTGCGCGTCGTCCCGCACCTACAGACGCGCACATCCACACGGAAGACACAGGTGAGAACTAAGGCGCAACAGCAACGGTTCCTTCCGAAGTCCTGCTGCGTCAGAGATGGAATTGATGTGGGCAGAGGGGAAGCGTGCTAAATAAATAAATACTTAAATAACAGGCTGTTCGATCGGCTCTTCCCATTTAAAGCACTGAGGCACTTCTCTTCCCCTTGCTTTGGAGAAGGGAAGGAAGGTGTTCCCACACCAGTCAAACCAGGGAGGAAGCTAGGAACCGCCCAGGAAATAGTAAGCCGCTTACCAGCGAGGAAGCTCTACGTCTTAACTCCAGCGGGATGCTGTTCACACTTCCAGAAACCCGTGGGCTCTTCTCTTGCTGCTCCCAGAGCAAAACATGGTGAAGGAGCCCTTGCAAGAGCTGGCCTTTGTCTAGGTTTTGGGTATATAGGAACTGCCCTTGACTCGTACTTTAAGAGGCTAAAGGAAGAGGGTTGTGTGACGTTGCCTCTGAAGACAGTGAGTCCCAGGATTTGGTGGGTCAAGGTTCTTATGGGTCAGAGTGGTCAGTGCAGAAAGCAGTCAAGTCTTGCCTTCCTGAAAGGACCACACTCGAGAGGATAGTTGCCATGTAGAGTCATCCTAGGAGAAAGAGGTCGTTGTTCTAGGAGCAGGAATTAGGGGTGCTAGGTGTGTTGAGGTCAGCTGGATAGGAACTGCCTGTATTGGGGAACCACGATGGTGCCCTGCCAGAGAAGTAGCTGATACTTTAGTACCTGCCACACCGTCGGCAGCAAATCCAGATCACAGCAGCACCAATCAAAAAGATCTTGCCTTTTCCTCACTTTTAGTCTCCCCATCTCCCTTCCCATCGCTGGAGGATGAATACATTCACCCTTTGCCCCTTATCCAATGCTGATGGATGGAATCCGAGATTCAGGTTAAACTCAGGGAAAAGGAGAAGCTTTAAATTAGATGTGAAAGAAAAACTTTGATTCAATTCTGATTGGATTTCTTGTATCTAAAAATGCTGCTCTTTTAATACGTGAAAGCTAGGGGATCCACCCAAGATTCATCCAATGTGTAGGGAGGAATGGACAGTAGAAAAGCAGTTGTAGGAGAAAAATGTAGACCAGGGGGTCTATTTTATCTGCTCCCAATAAATCAGGTGATGTAACTAATTCCTCTCTTGAATCACCTGTCCACAAATCTCTACAACCTTCTCTCATGGAAAGTAAGACTGTATACAGAAGAGCACAAAGCCCTCTAAGAAATGAGAAGAAATGTTGGCAGAGTAGGAAGAAACAATAGAAAAACATTAGGAGACGAGTGATTAGACATTAGTATTGGCAAGAATAGCGAACACTTTGGTGTCACTCTTTGGATGGGGGTGAAAATACTTTGCAGGCGGGGGAACGTGAATACGTTGTGACTACAGGACAGTCTCTCACTGTACAAGGGTCCTTTGCAATGTGCCATTCCTACTCCTCCATGAAGAAGCAGGGCTTAGCCAAGAGACAAATTTTGGCCAGTGGAATATTCCTAGATGTGAAGAAAGTAAAGTTTAGAAAAAATCGCACTTGGGGGTTGGTCCTGTTTCAGCTCCTGTGAGACGGCCACACAAAGGAGCCTGGGCAAGTTTATTGAAATATGAGGGAACAAATGACCCGATTGTCTCCACAGCCCCAGCCAACAGCCAGCACTTAACCACTAGACGTGTGAGCGAGGTGATCTGAGATGATTCAATTCTAATTAAGCTGCCAGATGATGGCAGCCACCTGAGTCATCTCAGGTGACACCATAGAAGAATTTTTCAACTGAGCCCAGCCCAAATTGCTGACTTGTGGAATAATAAGCAAATAAAATTGTTTCTTTAAGCCATTAGGTTTTTTTCCCCCACAGCAAAAATACTTGAAAGAACTAGTATCTATTTAGCTTGTAGTATTGTTTACTGTTCTGTTTAACTTCTTTCTTTCGGCAAGTTGTAAGTCAAAACCTCTCAGTGATTTGGTATCAGTGCACATGCAGCCACCTATTTCAATCACAGTGACTACTCGTGGATTTTGCTGGTTGAAACCTTCCTTTGAATCTTCTCATAGAGCTTACAACGGACCTGGGAACTTTTCCTCATTTAAGCATGGAGCACAAACAGTGCATACATAGAAGCTCTGCTGAGGTGAGCCGCAGATACGAGAGTATTTCAAAGATTACCTATGGTAAAAAAGAGAAAGGTTAATTTGTGGGATTGATGACAATTCTTGCAAGTTTTATAAATAACAATTCCTGAAAGAACATTGTTAAGAAATGAAGAAATTCTTTCCAGACATAACAGTACAACTTTTTCTGAAGTCACTGAACTGTACACATAGAGTGATTCAGGAGGAGGGTGGGAACTAAAATTTTGAAACACATCCAGGTGGTATAGTTGTCTGCATTTTGGCCTCTCTTGAGGAAATTGCCATTCTGATCACAAACAATCTTTTCTTTAAGTTAAACATTCCATTCTCTTGGGTGTTTGTTGCTAATGGAGACAGAAATACCAGTCTCATCTGGATTTAATGCATTTCACACACATATCTATCAAGTGCACTGTTTTCTCAGCAGAAGTAGAATTGTAACGGTTTTTTGTGACTTTTGACACATCATCACTTACAAGGGGCCTTCCTTCAGGGGGTTGTGCAGAGAGACCTGGTACAAAATCCGGCGGTCTTATTCACAAATAGATAAACAGATGTCATTTATAGATTTTTACTAACCCAAACCAAATGACATCACATAAAGGGACTGTCACAACCAAGCTTCTCTTGTTTGTTCTCTATGAGAACCAAGTTTTCTTTGACATGACCACAGATCAGTTTCCACTACCTCCTCACTTTCTACCCATAAATATGTGTATTTAAATACTTTTGTACCTTTCACAAAGCAAAGCACCATTTAGAGAGGATTAGTAAGACTATGAGTTTCTATACTACCCTCCGCCATCTCCGCCCTAGGATTTGTTTTTCTGAGTTTTAGTACATGAACTCCCTTGATAGGAATGATGAGTACAGCAAGGGCTTACAAGTTAGAGCACAGTGATTTGGAAGTGGTGTAGACTGTATCATTGAAAGTTAAAGTGATATAGTAAAAAGGTTTGGAGCCAGACAAACCTTGATTTGAATCTATATGTGGGTTTCCTTTCTATATGGAGTTCAACTGATGATTCAAGCAAATTACTTAGTCTCTTTGAAACCCCCCCAATTTTTAACCTAGGTAATAAAGTGGGGCACCTACCTTGAAAGTTTGATCATGAGGATTAAATTCTGTAACAAAGAAAATGCACCTCTGGCATTTAGTATGTGATCAGGAAATGTGAATTACTTTTACCACTTTTAAAGCAAACAATTGCTTAATATTAAAAAGAACAATAATGACAGCAATTATTTCATTCTCTCTGTAAGCATAAATTGTATAACTCCAAGAAAATATTCATCAGTGATTACTGTTAATTTAAAATGTCATATCTCCGTTTTGTCTTTTTGCCACAATCTGCATGTTCTGCCAATATTTGAGCCTCTATAAGCCATCCTGAATATTTCCCAGTGGCCCGAAAGGGTTTGGGCCAGAGCTGGGCCTGCTGTGAAGCAGACTTTTTCTACCCTGTACAAAAAAATGAGGGAGTAAGCCAACACATATGCAGAGAGGTTACCACATGGCAAGGGCTAAACTAGAACTTTCACGCTTCTAATCTCATTTAATCCTCATAACAATGCTGGGAGGCCAATGTTAACCACATTTGCAGATGAGGACAATAAGGTTCTGAGAGGTTAAGCAACTTCCTCATTATCACACAGACCCTGTTTCAAATCCAGATCATTTCTAAATTATTCTTTTGTTCACAGAAGCAGGGTATGATTAAACAAGCTTCCAATAAACAAATTGTTCCTGGAGTGAACACTTTCATATCTTACAGTGCCATGCTGCATTAGATTTTGCAATCATTTTAAAAAATTGTCTATACTACCCTATTATTTTTTGAGTTGTAATAAATGAGACAGTAAATAGGTACTAGCTCAGGATTATATCAGGACTAGAGCTCAAGTCTCACAAAGCCCAGAAAAAAATTGAAGGAAAACAAAGCATATGGTATAATTTTTCAACTTCCTTAATTTTATCCTCTGTTTTACAGAGAAGAATCTCTGTAATACTTGAGCCCTTCTGAATGATAGAATCACAGAAGGACAACTACGGTATGATGCAGCTTGGGTGATCGTTTAATCTAATTTACAGATGTGGAAATAGAAGGAGTTCTAGTTCTAGGAAAAGTCACTTGTTTATGTCACCAGCTAGAATTAAAAGTATCACAAATGTAATTAATACCTTTTAATTTCTAGTCCTTTACTATTTATACTATACTTTCCTATCTCTTTCACTAAGCCTGGTATGTGGCATATAGACTTCATATATAGAACGTAAAAACTTCGTGGTAATAGAAGTCAAGTCCATTGAAGCACTTTCTTCAACTCAACAAGCCCTGACAATCCTTGAAGGGAAATATAACATTGATAAGAAGCTGGAAGGTGTCCCTTAATGAGAAGCTGGAAGGTGTCCCTTAGGCTTGTATCTTTCACTGTGTTGGTTCACGCATGCTAGGTCAAAGTAACAGATCAAGCTGCATAATGGCTCAAATACCATAGAATCATGCATGTGTTCCACTTAACATCCTGAGATGTTTATATCTTTCCAATAACAGTCCAAGGTGGTTGGCCAAGTGGTAGACAGTGGCCATCAAGGAGGGACTCAGTTCTATGTCAAGGATCTGGGTTAACAACATCTCTGCCATCGTTAACACAGAGATATCAGGGCCACCACAGAACTTACGTCCACCACATTCAGCCAGAGCAGAAAGCATAGGGGATGTCATTATGGTCAAAGCAAATAGAATTCAGTCACAGGACCACATCTGTAAACAAGACTGGAAAATAGCTTCTGTGTTCCCAGAAGGTGAGAAAGCAGATGTCAGTGAATATTTATAACACTTCTATATGATTTTCAAATCCATTTTTCAGACCTGAGTATATTTCCTTTTTTCTGAATGCTTGTAGTTTTCTGAATGTCTGTGGGGGTCTCTGTGTGTATGTACCTTGCTCTGCTCATGGATGTCTTTCTCAATGTACATGTGAATCTTTTTCAGGATACTGTACTTCTCTCAACATGTATGTACTGCCTTTTCGCTGTGCCTATCTTAATATGTGAACATGGCTCATTTTGATATATATGCTTTCTTCCATTTGGAAAATAGGCTTTTGTTAAATACAAGAAGCTGTGGGGATTAAATAATTGTTAAACAGTAACTGAATGTCTAATAAGACCTAACCACCATTTGTGGACTGTTGAAGCATACCACAGATCGCTTTCCTACATTTGTTGAATTTTAAGCATTACAAAACCTGTCTTTTGCTAATAAGAACTTATTAGCTCAGCTCATTTGCATAGTGAAACTAAATATGCAGTTAATTTGCGCATTTAAAAAATGTATAAAAAAACATTTTCCCTTGCACACTGGGGGGGCTGTAAGTTGCACAAATAAGAAACTTTAACTCAAAGACAACCAGAAAAGCCCATGGATATACAAATAGGACTAATTGGTATTTGGTTTATAGCTACATGCTGACAACGATTAAGCTAATTATAAGGCACATGGTGCTAAATTACTATCTTTTTCATACAGTTTCTGAAACAGCAAGAACTCCGGAGAGGTTCTGGTTCAAAGTCTAGTTATTCTAAGTAAGAATAGAGTTGGGATCATGTTTTACAGTTAACCAATTAACACACTTCAGCACAATTAATGTAATATTCAGAGAAACGTTGTATTTTATAATAAGGAAACTAAGTAAAGACATATCTAGTTGAGTAAACGCTAGTAAAGTTTTCACATGTTTTTGTCATGTTTTGGTCCTGAAAAATTACTAAGGCAACATTTGGAGAGAAGACGAGAGAAAATCTGTTCTGGAAGGAATAGGGTCAGTATCTACCGGCCATATAGGAGAAAAATAGGAATTAATGCCAAGGACCTTTCATTCTTTCAAAGAGAACCAGACCAAAATAGAGCTAGTTGTGGAAGATAGTTTGTAAATTAAAGCATTGTGTTACAATGTAGATAAAATTTGTCCCTTGAACTCTAGAGAGTAAGGCTGAATATGCCAAGACCCTTGTTATCTTTTAAACTGTAAGTGGGTCATTCTAACGTCATCACTGAATCCATTCCACTCTATTCTATCACTTAGATTTACTGAAACCATATGTGAATTCTAATCTAGTCAAACTACTGAAATTTACCAAAAATGGAAAAGGAAGAATTGTTTCTATAATGCTTTTGGGGATGAAATGTTTTTCAGTAGGTGAGTTGTTACCATATAGTAACTTACTTCTAATAAATTTCCAGAACTGGGGCTTTTCTGTATTGTATATGTCTGAGCATCAAAACTTTAGTTACACAAATGATTATTGTGTATAAATTACATTACGGATATCTGGGTTCTGGAGTATAACTGAAAGGGACTATAAAATTCAGTCTTGTAAATCTCAAACTCCCAAATTTATCCCTTCCCACCCTCTTTCTCTGGGTAACTGTAAGACTGTTTACTAGTCTGAGTCTGTTTCTGTTTTGTAGATAAGAGATAAGCTCATAGTGTCCTTTTTTCTTTCTTTTTTCTTTTCTTTTCTTTTTTTTTTTTAAGATTCCACTTGTAAGTAATATCATATGGTATTTTTCTTTCTCTGGCTTACTCCACTTAGAATAATGATCTCTAGGTCCACCCATGTTGCTTCAAATGGCATTATTTTATTCTTTTTATGGCAGATTAGTATTCTGTTGTATAAATATACCACAACGTCTTTATCCAGTCTTCTGTCAATGGACATCTAAGTTGTTTCCATGTCTTGGCTAATGTAAATAGTGCTGCTATGAACATTGGGGTGCATGTATCTTTTCGAATTAGAGTTCCCTCTGGGTATATATCCAGAGGTGGGATTGTTGGATCATGCAGTAGGTCTATTTTTAGTCTTTTGAAAAATTTCCATACTGTTTTCCATAATGGCTGCACCAAACTATATTCCCACCAACGGTGTAGGAGGGTTCCCTTTTCTCCACACCCTTTCCAGCATTCATCGTTTGTGGACTTTTGAATGATGACCATTCTGACTGGTGTGAGGTGATACCTCATTGTAGTTTTGATTTGCATTTCTCTAATAATTAGCGATATTTTGACCATTTTTTCATGTGTCTATTGGCCATTTGTGTGTCTTCACTGGAGAACTGCTTGTTTAGGTCTTCTCTCCTATTTTGGATTGGGTTGTTTGTTTTTTCGTTATTAAGCTGTATGAGCTGTTTATATATTCTGGAAACTTAAGCCCTTGTCATTCTCATCTTTTGCAAATATTTTCTCCCATTCCACAGGTTGTCATTTTGTTTTGCTTATGGTTTCCTTTGTTGTACAAAAGCTTGTAACTTTAATTAGGTCCCATTTGTTTATTTTTGCTCTTATTTCTATTGCCTGGGTAGACTGCCCTAGGAGAACATTGAAAAGGTTTATGTCAGAGAATGTTTTGCTTATGTTTTCTTCTAGGAGGTTTATCATGTCTTGTCTTAAATTTAAGTCTTTAAGCTATTTTGAGTTTATTTTTGTGTATGGTGTGAGGGAGTGTTCTAACTTCACTGATTTACATGCTGCTGTCTAGTTTTCCAAACACCACTTGCTGAAGAGACTGTCTTTTCTCCATTGTATATTCTTGCCTCCTTTGTCAAAGATTAATTGGGACATTGTGCTGTACACCAGAAATTGACACATTGTAACTGACTGTACCTCAATTTTAAAAATACATGTGTGTGTATATATATTGTATATGTGTATGTATGTGTGTATATATACACACACATGCACGCACACACACACACATACACATATATATATGTATTCAATCTTAGAGAAAGAGTCAAAGAATTTGTAAACTGCATAGCCTTTATACCAACTCCTGACATGTCTTCTTAGATCCCGAATAATCATTTATTTGATGGCAAAGAAATTCATAATTTAAGGATAGATGTGTAATAGGATTAAATTAAACATGATAGAGAGTTCCTAGTTTCCTTCAACCCTTACCTTCTTCCATTTTTTTCCCTTACTTCTCTGTGTTCTGCATCCCCTCTTTTTTACCTGCTACCCTCTATGTCTTGAGCCTTCACTAAATAACAAAACACAAGATTTATAAATAACAGCTCTCAAAAGAAGTATGCTGGTAGTTATTAGGATGGAATTGTACCAATGGTACTGAAAAAAAGAATCAGGAAAAATCAGAAGAATCTTCAGCTGTTATAACAATTTTTGGAGCAGTTGGAGAAAAAAAGTGCAGTCTGAACCAAGTCACAAGGACATGTACCCCTCTCTTTCCTAGACCCTTATAAAACTCTACTTTTGTTTTAACTTGGAGAGTTACCTGGTCTCCAGGTGTTCCCTGATGCACATTAACTGAATAAAGTCTTTATCTTTTCTGTAATGCCCTTAAATTATTTTCTTTAGACAGATGATTGGCCCAGAAGGAGACTAAGGGCATTTTTTTTTTCATTTTTTCCCTTTTTTGTGACCCTTGCCCTACTGTATTTAAGCCGTGGGGCCCTCCCAATGTGTATGGTTAGCATTATCAATTTATAAGCCAGTTTTAAGTTATGTGCTTAAAATGATCAAATCATGAATGTTGGAACTATCGAAGTATAATTTACCTATGGCAGAATATCAATGAGTTCATGAGAATTCGCTTATTGTTTCTCTAATACTATTTGAGTGTTACTTGCTTATTAAAACTTCAAAACTGCAAATATACTATCAGAAAGAAAAATCTAGATTAAAAAAACACATAAAATGACTTTGCATATCTTTTTAAATCATGAGTAAAACAAACAAACAAAAAGTAAACCAGTTCATTTATAAATAAATCTGTGTAAAAGATATGTGGGGAAATGTAGAACTAAATTTGGGGAGCAATAAAATTTTAGCACTACCTTTACTGCTTGGAGAAGCCAAGAGAAGCAGAGACTTTACTTTGCACACAAAGTTCTATTCCTAAAGCAGACTAATTACTGGAAACGTGTCCATCATTTCATACTCTTTTATACAATTTAGGAATATTTAGAGAGCATCATCAGTGGTTACCAAATGAAACATATTTAGTGATACTTAATGTCTCTTTCATTCTAAAAGCTACGAACAAATCAAAAGCCTTAATTCTCAAAGACTCACAAGTGCACACTCAATCAGACACAGATAATAACGTATAATCATTAGCATTCTGTACACTTCAATGTGTCCACAAAAATGCATATCTCTTTGGAGCACCCTAGAAATGACACCTCGTATAATTTCCATTTAAGGTTGCTATAATTGAGTGAAAGGGGGTCACAAGTGGCTTGTACAAGTCTCCCACATAGTCTGAAGGGGAATTAGTACTAGAAATCAGATCTCGTGACAATATTACAGACATAGGATTTAGCTCTCATAACTGAAAATAAAGCATGAAATCAGATAGTCTTAACAACCAAGAAATTTTTTAAGAAATTATGTAACTTTCTATTATGATTGTGATATTTAAACTTATCACAAGCATCAGAACATAAAGGATTTATGGTCTGCAAAGAAAACAGCCAAATTGGATCTACACTCAATGAAATCTACTACATTTGGCCAGTTATTGGGAGGAATTATTTCCTAAACATAGGTTTTGCATACTGTCTGCTGGTATTACCAAGATTATGGTCTGACAAAATATACGGCTATTACTACAGTTGAAAATCATACGAATACAGTCCGTTTTCTTTTTATATTCAGCCACTTGTATTATGTTGCACTGCACTGTGGAAAGCTACTAATAGAGGAGCCCGATTTGGCAGTGTGTTTAGATGACGTGCTGGTCAAGAATATATCTGAGTTAGAACACCTGGCAAACCTGAGTAGACTCTAAAGCATCCCTCTGAGGCATACTTACATCTCAGAACAAATAATTGTGAGCTTCAGTTCCCCAAAATGTATTCTCTGGGTGGCTGAACCATTTCTAGTGCAATTGGCTTTAGCAAAATCAAATTAAATCTCAAAATTTTAATGATGGTGGAGGTGAAAAAAATAGATTTAAGAAAGAATTACAATTAATTTTTTAAAATTTACTTATGCAAACATTTTTACTTGATCTCTCAGCAACAAATATTTGTATAGCTTTAGGCTATGCTACAGAAAGATTCTACTGGAAGAGGCTACAGTCAATTAAATTAGGTTCTCAGATTACATATATTTACAGCAAAACCTTTCAGTTTCTATTGATCTATGTTCCAGTTTATAAGCCTATGCTAAGGAGAAAATTAAAATTGGTATTAGACAATTAGACAAATAGTATAAAATATTTTTATGTGTTCTTAATAATGAACTAAAGCACTTATTTTATGGATATAAAAAATCTTACGTGTGATTATGAACAGACAGCACTTAGAAAAACTAGGTTTGTTTAAACCAGGCTGGGGGTTTACAGATGACTTTATTCAAGTGTAAAATTAATTGACAGGACTTACATGGCTAGTAGCAAAAGGGCAAAGTAGCCCTGGAAGTTTCAAACACCTGGGATTTCTCACTGTTTATGTGTTTTCTAGACTTGGTGGGAGAGACTGATAATCCTTCCATGCTCTTTCTGTCAGTGAGGACAACTGGGTACAAAGTATTGAGTTCCCTGCCCTTCTGTATTAACCAGGAGAGCACACATTAAAAGCTAATATATCTCTTTTATGATTCAGGTAGGCCCATTGGGGTGGGGCAGGAAAGAAATCAGATCCTTCTCCTCTCGCTAATTGGGAGCCATTGACCCAAAGAGCAGACAGACTCCTTGCTAATTGGAAAAAAAAAAAAAAAGTTTTCCTTTTCTCAGTATAGATTTAGAATATGGCTGAAAGATAAGTTAATATCCACCCTTGATAGATGTGCTTACTTTAATAGTTCCACTTGTTAAAGGAAGTAGCAGACCAGAGTCACACAGGTGAGAATTTTTATCAGGAAATGCTGATTGTAAGTTTGCCTTCCTTCATCCGAGAGGCTGATATTCATAGTCAGATTTTAGCATTGGGTGGTGATGGGTCTCATCATCTGAGCAAACCTGAGGAGGTTACTCGCGTCTACGAGACTTTGACACGCAGTAATGTGTGTGGATGCTACGACTGCTAAAAATCATAACAACCATTGTGCTCATTTCAGGACAGTCACTCTTCTGGCATCCTTATATAACAATCTGTTCATCTTCACAAGCATCTGATGGTATAGCTACTATTACTGTACTAACTGAAAGATAAAGAAACGTGGGCATAGAGAGGTTAGATAACTCGCAGCGGCCACAGGGAGGTAAAACCAGCGCATTCACGTAAGCGGTTCGGAGCCTGAGTCTGCGCTCTTCACGCTCTGCTTTGTGAAAAAACGTAACAATGGTGATGAATAGGAGCGAGATTTGGAGGGAAAGATCTGAAGCAAGAGGTTCTTTGAGAAGATACACGCAACTACAAGAGGTGAAGAAAGCGAAGATTAGAGGAGGTAACCACGGAAGGCTTCCTTTTTTTATGGAAATCTTCAGCGTTTAAATTCTTTTCATGTTTAGACTCACACAAAAGTTCAAAAATTTTTCTGAATGTTTGGCTAGAATTTCAACATTTTCCAGCTTACATGGAAATTCCCCTTTGAAATTCTCTTAACCTTTCAGAGAATTTTTTCCTACCTTTCAGTAAGGAAACGCTTATCAAACTCTTGTGTGGTGACCTTGGGGAAACAAAAGGGACAATACTTTCTACTCCGTATCTTCCCCAAATCAAACTAGTGGGATAGCAGCCCACCACGTGGATCGTGACACAAGTTTCTGCGGGTCCTGGACGAAAGCAAATGACAGCCCACTGGAAAGCTAGATTATCTGGAACAGAATTGTAACCTTAATGAACAAGAAACAAGAACGTCACCAAAGCTTTCCTTTTTTTCCTAAAGATTAGGGAGATAGAGGGAGCTCTGGGCTATACGTATTAGGTAAATGTGCTACATAACATTTTTGTTCATTAAACCACACAAAATTAAGCACTAATAGGTGAGCTCATCCTGCATTTTTGATATTTTTTAGGTGTCCTGGTAAGTAAGGCGAATAGACATGCTCTTTGAAATTTGTTACTTGGACACATTTATTAAAAATTTCCAGACACATTTTCATAGAATTAATTTCGTACTGTAAGTTGAAGGTAGATAATCCTATATCCCCTAGCTACTCCGCAGAGTTGAATTTAGTTGAGTTTCATTTCATTGTGCTATGTTGAGGATAAAATGAGATGCTGTAAATGCTGGAGTACATAAGTGTAATATACTATAAATGACAGTGAACTGGAAATACTTCAGAGATCATTTCATTGCTCTTCATTGGGAGGCATTGATATGTCCACTTCAAACCTAAACACAGGAATTTTTTTTACTGTGAATCAAGGTTATTTTTGATATGAGAAATATAATTTTATTTTAGTTTGCCTACAATAGGATCACTAATTGGAGGGGAACGAGGTCATCTCAGAGCAGAAGAAGGGATAGGCTTCATAAGAAATAGAAGTAGGAACAAAACAGAGACAGACCCACAGACTTAGTAAACAATCTTATGGTTACTGGGGAGAGGGGGTGGGAAAGGGGATAAATTTGGGAGTTTGAGATTTACAAATGTTGGCCACTATATATAAAAATAGTTTTTAAAAAGTTTCTTTTGTATAGCACAGGGAACTATGTTCAATATCTTGTAATAACCTTTAATGGAAAAAATATGAAAGCGAATATATGTATGTATATGCATGACTGGGACATTATGCTGGACGCCAGAGACTGACACATTGTAATTGTACTTCAATTTAAAAAAACTCAAATGTTGAAATAAAAAAAAAAGTAGAAAGAAAAAGTCTTCAGGAACAAAGTCAGGTCTCTTCCCCCTTCAAAGTCTCTTTGCTGTCTGCGTCACCTTTTTGAAGCAAGCTTCGTAGTACAAGGCTAGCTAGCCCCAGGGTGTACCCGGTGCTTCCATCAGGCGACCAGTATATGCTGAACAATGTATTTTACATTTAATATAAATGTCCAGGAGGAAATATTTGGCCCAAATTAGTGGAGGTATTATCCTTTGGTCAATCAAATATGACAGTGGGAAGGTAGGCGCTGGGTGTTACGTAGGGTCATACTGGAGAAACTTGATGTAGAAGGACCATCCTGTGGATAGAGCGGCAGTCCTCAGAAACACATAGGGTAGGCCACAGATGGGGCAAGGCTTCTGAATGACAGCAATGAAACCTAGAAATTATTCCTGAAAAAATCTCTTTTTCTCTTTACACACACACACACACACACAAAATACACCTGTATGGTACTGGTGAGCAGGGATGTGGTCAATTACCTTAGAATAGCTAAATTTTTTCTTTTGGTCCCTGACTAGATATGCTGCTTTGGAACCAAGCATTAACCTCTATTCATGTAGTCTCAGTTTATAATTGCTTTTAAAATAATAGTAACAGCTACCTGTGGTAGATTAAAATTTTGTTCAGCGCATATTCACTCTGTCCCTCTTCATTTCCATGGTAAGAACGTATATCCTACCCTGTTGATGTTGAGCTTGGCCGTGTGACTTGTTTTGTGGTGTGATATTAGCAGACATGTGAGCAGGGATGTGGTATATGCCCAGAGTGGTGGGCTTGTTCATTTCTGCTCCTGCTTTTGACTGTGAGAAGCTCACATTTTGGTACCTAATGGTTCAAGGTGATGAGAAATGTATAGAAAAAAAATTGGACCCATCCCACATCTTGGAATCAAGCCCAGAAGCCCAGGTTAGATTTCCCAAACCCAGTTCTACTGCAAACACATGAGCGAGAAATGAATTCTTGTTGAATTCTACTGAAATTGTGAGATGTTTGTTAGTCAGTGAAACGTGACTGATGCGCAGCCTGCTTACCATATACTAAGTGTATTATTTCATTCCATTGATCATCCGCCTTGCACTATGGGCTCTTATTAAGTTAAAAGCCTATATTTTAATAATATAACATCTACTATGTTGAATTTTAACTTATCTTTCATAAAAATTGAATGTATTCAACTCACGTGCTTTAAATGGGTTAATAATATGTGCATCATCACTGTGCCTGTTTTTCTTTTTTCCTTCTTTTTAGGTTGACTAAAAGTCACTCTGAGTTCAAATTCTTGTAAACTCCAGAAAGGGTTTACTCTCTTCATAGCTGAATATGAATTCAATTCTAATTCAGAATTAAGATATACTTTTCCATGTTGATTTCAAACACTGAAAATTTTAAAGGATTATGGGTAAGATTTGTAAATAATAGGGAAATATTAGGGAGAGGAAACTTTTAAATGCATTTTCTGTGGCTCTTTGTCTCCTCACTCCTTCTGAGCTTGTGGTTTTCTTCGTGGGTAACTTAGATTTGTCTGGTAGTCAAAGATACACTGAACTTCAGAGGGGGAGCAACTGATTCACCACTTTTATGTTTTATAAGTAATTTTTAAAGTGCCTTTCTGAGGAAAATAACTTCAAAAATCAGCTATATTAAAGAAAATAATTTCATGGAGAGATTTTTACAAATTATATGTTATACCTCCAATTGGTCCAACATAACAAAATAATTTTAGGCTATACTAGATTTTTGCCTAGTGAGAAGCTGACTTAAAGCATTGTCTAGGGTAATTTTAATATTACTTTAATCCAGGAACTTTGGCATTTAAACAAGGAGAGTAATAATAACAATTAGTAATTTTTTACAGAAACATGCTTCTCTAATAGGCATCAAGTGATCGCATTGAGTTTTCTGTACACCTTAGGCACAATTCTCTTGAACTAGAAGCTTAGAAATCTTAGAAGAAAATCACTTGAATTGGGCATTCTAAAATTAACATGAATTGCCTTATTAAAGAAGATAGGACTCATTTTTTGTTTGTTTTTAAAATCTAAGGATGATAGTAAAGGTAGAAGAAATGAGTATAGGAAAAAACAGTAAAGTGCTTTGCAGTTAAGTATTATTGATAGCACACACTTTCTGTTCTAAGTGCATTCAAGAGAAACAATGATATTTTCATTTATTCATTTACATGCTCACCCAACCAAACATAAAGCTGTACAGATATATGTGTCTGAAAGATCAATTCTGAACATCTGTGTCTTTCCAACAGTATCTGACCATTAGGGAGCTACAACTCCCTTGTAGTTTCTGGGGAAACAATGACAGAACTCAGGCCAAGAATCAATTAAACTAAGGAGACTGTTCCATATCTTTGTTTTCTGGGAAGAGAACAGGTGTTTAATAATTTACATAAATTATGCAAAATCTAAAGCATTTACAGTAACTAGACACTTAGCAACAGACATGAATGAAGAGGTAAATTGGCTGGTGATGTTTGGTATCAGAGCGGCGCCTGCTAGCCTTGCTATTGTTATGAGTCTGTCAGCATTTCCATTATAAACACTATTTTTAGGGTTTATATTTCAGTCCTAAAACCTATCTTAATGTTGTGTGTGTGTGTGTGGGGGGGGGTGTTTAAGACCATAACAGACATGGCCCTTGCTTGTATTCCATTTTATTTGTAAACTAAATATTTTGTACACGTGGAAAATTTTGAATTATATTTGATTATATTTAAATTGTGTTTCAAGATAATAACAGAATTTAAATTTAAATTCTTTTGTTTAGCTAATACTCAGACATGTTTCCAATTGAAGAATTTTTTTTTTAAACATCATTTAAAATCTGCAGTGTAAATATGAATCTTTGGATAATGTTATATGAACTGCATTGGGGACTTTGTCTTCCTTAAATAGTAAAGCTGATCATTTCAATCAATAGAGTTTTTCTTTTTTAATGAGTTTTCCATGTGCTTTATCATATGCTTAGTTCAGCAGGGAATACAAAGAATAAAATCGCAGTGTCTGCCTAAAATAAACAATCACCCTAGTTGAGAAATAAAACATAGACTCTTCTAACTATAAATGAAAATGATGGCTGTATCTGTAACTACGTTTTATGCTGATACAACAATAGAATGTTGAATTATTTGTCATAGTAAAATGTATTATTTCAGGATAGGTTTTTTTCCCTCTTGTAAATAACTTCCAACTAGTTGGCCGATACAAGAACTTTTAAAGCTCAACTTATGACTAGTATATGCTGCTGAATTCTTGCCAGGTATGCAAGAGCCTTAAAAACCCCTGGGTAAATAAGCCCTTAGGAATAAGACACTTTTTGTCCCCTGGTATGATACTGAAGAGTTTTAAAATTCCTTTAACTTTACTTGTTTCAGACAAGTTAAACGTATCCCACGTGTCCTGGGACTTTTAAACTCACTTGGCAAAGATAAAACCCTAGTGAATGTCAGCTGTTCTCTTACTCCCTACCTGCCGCTGGGCAGCTAAGTAGGGTTGGAGGAAAACACAGCCCTGATGGCGCGTCTCAGCCAGTCATCACACAGTGTGTCCCAAGTCTCTTTATTTTCCCACAATTATGACTATTTCTCATTTCTTTTTTCCAGACTCAACCCCTCCTCTCTCAACTCCACTCTCAAGAAGGAGCTTGCTTCCTTCTTAATTGAGAAAATTAAAGTATTCAGGTGATAATGATGACCCCCCACAACAAGCCCCCTACACATTATCTGCACTCAACACACTCTCCTTTCTCACCTGGCTCTGTAAGTGAGTAACGCTGTGTCTACTTAAACCAACTCCTCCTTGTGTGTGCACCAGACTCAGCCCACTCACACCTTCTCAAAGGAAAGCTCCAGCAGTTCCCCCTTCTAGCTCCTACATCATACTTGTCATACTGGAAATCACCATTTTCATATTTTTCAATGGAAATTGCCATTACAGTATACACGTAAAATTATTTCTGCCCTGAAAAATCCAAAACCTTTTTCTTGACCCATGGTCTACCACCAGCTCCTTTTGCAGTAACACTCAAGAGCTGTCTCAAGTTACTGCTAGGTAGTCCCCTCTTCCATTCTCTATATTCTCTATTCAGTTCAATTACAGTGATGTAATGGAATATGCCTTGACTCCACTACTCCACCAAAATTACTCTCAGCCTTGATACTGTGACCTTTTTGCTGCCAAGTTCTATGGCTAATTTTTAGTCTTGACTGCAACTCTCAGGGGCATTTGATCCAGCTGATTGTTTCTTCTTCCTTGATACACTGTCTTTACTTGGTTTTCAGTACATCACACTCTCTTGGATTTCCTCCTACTGCAATCTTTTGTCATCATTGTTGGTTCTTCTTCTTTTGCCTAACCTCTCTTACCCAGTCTAATCCAGTCTCCAAATAAGATCTATATGTGGATGATGCTTAAATTACATCTCCAGCCCAGACCTCTGTCCTAAACAGACTCATGTATCCAACTGCCTATTCACTTTCCCCATCTGGTTGTCTCAGGTAACTCATATCCATCACATTCAGAATAAAACTCCTGATCTTACTCCCATACTTACAATTCTCACAGCCTTTCCCATTTCAGTTGATATTAATTGTTTCCTTCTACTTGTTTGGACAGAAAGTTACAAAATCAACTTTCATTCCTTGTTTCTCTCACACTGCACGAAAAAAAAAATCCATTGCATTCTATTTTCAAATTATATTCATAATCTGATCCCTTTTCACCACTACTGCATCTCAGCTGCTATACTGTGGGTTGAGCCATCATCATCTTTTCCCTCCTTGGCTTTTCTGTTTGCCCCCCTTAAATCAGTTCACAACACACGATCAGAAAGATTTTTAACAGTGTAAGTCAGATGATGCCATTCTTCTGCTTGAAACACTGTATAGATTTTCCTTTGATATGAAGCGAGGCCAAAATTCTTAAAATGGCCTCTGAGAGCCTACACGATCTGCCCTTTGCAGCCGTCTCCTTTTACTGCCCCTCCTTCTCATTCTTCTCCAGCCAGGCGGGCCCCCTCCGGTTCCTGGGAGATTCCAGCCGTCCACCTATAGGAGGGCTTCCGCAGTGACTTGGAATTTGGCGTGCTCTCCCGAAGAGGTGTTCACACATTTCACTTTCTCATCTCCCTTGAACCTTGGCTGAAACCTCACTCTTTGAACGGAGGCTACCTGACCCCTAATTCATACTACAAGCAGGCCCCGATCCCCTAACGTTATTGATCCCCTAGTTTACTTTTTCTCTGAACATATTACTTATCTTTTAATATGTTATATAATTTCCTCATTTATTTTGGTCAGTAGGGATCTGTCTCCCCCAACAGAATGTAAGCTCTATGAGGATGAAGGTCTTTATTGTATTCACTGATGCATCCCAAATCCCAGATGTAGGATTAGGTCATGTTCTGGATATCAAATAGATATGTTTCAATAAATTACCGAATTGATAATGACACCGGGACAGAGAGCGTCTGTGTTTGAGATTCTCATATCGTGAGGATCAAGTAGCCTGGAAATGCTGAAAAGCACCCTTCTCATTGTAGAGAAAGCTTGCCTAAGAATCATGCCCACGTGGGAGGAAGTTAAAATAAGAGCCGTGCTTCTGAGAGCATTGGGTGAGCACAGCCACGTAGCAGTACACAAAGCTCAGCAACCTCCTGGGTAAAATGAGAGAAGTGAAACTCTAATGGCTTGTCTTTGTCTTCTGTTTCTTCTCCTTCCTCTTTCTTTTTCTCCTCCTCCTTCTTTTGGAGTGAGTTACATTTCTGTTATTGCTATTAAAAGATATTTTTCCAAAAAAGTGATATCATGACCAGCATAGAAATATAAGGACAAGCATGTATAAAAAAAGGTTTTATTTAACTCATTAATAAGAAAGCTGATGAGCCATTGCAACCAATTCGAAGGAGAATCCAAAGGACATTTATAGATCAGGAATATTGAAATGAATCTGTAAACTGGGGAAACTGCTTCTTCCAGAGTGAACAAGGGAAGTCAACTGAAGCTGTACTGGACATACACAAATATTTTGCATTTTTATCAGTTAACTATAATTTAAAGTTTTAAATAGCACTCATAGAATCAGATAATCCAGTGAAATATACTGTAGGCAATGCAGTTTCCATGGAAGCACAAATTTTCTCTATAGTTCCAAAAGTATCTTAGAATAACTGTTAACACTTTTACATTAAAAACATGGATTAACACTTACATTAGTTTCCTATTGCTACTGTAACAAATCAGCACAAATTTAGAGACTTAAAACAATACACATGTATTATTGTACGTTTCCAGATGTCACAATTCCAAAGGGACTCTCACTGGGCTAAAATCAAGATTGGGCAGGGCTGGGTTCTTTTCTGGAGACTCTCAGAGAGCCTGGCTATCCCGGGGCCTAGAAACTATCTGCACTTCTTGGCTTGTGGCGGCCTCCTCTGCCCTCAAAGCTAGCAGAATAGCATCTTCGTATCTCTGACTTTGACCTCCTCCCCTGCCTCTCTCTTCCTCTTTAAAGGACTCTTGTGATTGCATGGGGACAGCCCAGATAATTCTGGATCTCATTTTAAGATCATCTGATTAGCAACATAAATTCCATTTGCTACTTTAATTCCCCGTTGCTGTGCAATATATCACAAATTCTGGGCATTAGAAAGTGAACATCTTTGGGGGCCATTATACTCCCTACCGCAATATTAGAAATATTTAATCTTTAGAGATTTTATCTCGTTAAGAGCAGAAATATTATAGTTCATTATGATTAAATATACTTTTATGCTTTTCAAAATTAATCCCTAAAATGAGAAAAGAAACACACACAGATTATGATGTTTATTTATGAACAAATCTTAAGGCATCTCTAGTGCCCTCACATCTGTGTTCATAAAATGTAGGCATCCAATTTTGCTTCCGCTGCTTTAAGGAAAAAAATTCACTTCACTTGTACCCTTGAAACATATGCATTAAAAACTCAATGCAAAACAGTAATAAGTTAAGATATCTTCTCTTCTTCATCTTCAAAAATAAAGATGCCATAATTCTTTAAATCCCTAGCTCAACTCTTTGGATTGAAATACAAAGTAAATCACTTTTCCAGCTGAAATTACCATGTAATAGCTCCCATTTCTCGTGTGTCCTGCTGTATGTCCACCCAAGGACTCCTTGGCAGTTCGAGGAAACTTCTCAAGGTTACTTTCAATAAGCTGTGTGAAGTGGATACACTTTTGTTATCCAACAAGCTTCAAGGACTCACAAACATCATTCAGTCCATGCTGTCTATAACGGGTAGAAGAAAGACTGTAGACATTTGAAACAATTTGTTTCATCTGCAGTTGTCTCACAAAAGGAGAGAAGAAGAAATATGATACTTCTCCCTAATTCCAAAAGCTGCCTTTCAGGTAGAGGTTGGTGCAGCAAAGCAGTTGATTCCTCAAAACTTAATGGTGTCCACAATGGAGATCTCTGACACCCTTCGGCCGTTTTTGACCGTGCAGAGTCCTAATTGCGGGCCCCAAAGCAAATTGTGGTCGACATGTTCTCTACTACACTTCTGTGTACGTACCTCTGCAGCTGAAAGTCCCTCCAAGGCTTTAAAAACAGGTGAAGTAGCTTTAAAAAAAGAAAAAATCTGTGAAAGGAACACTGTCAATCCTTTGTTTTATGTACCCTTTAAAAATCGAGTTTTAATCATCTTTGTCCAAACTTAGAAAATATTATCTCTTCACATTAAAGATCAGAAATAAAACATGAATTTATTACATACTTTGTTTCTGCTAAAGCTTTAGAGCTTCATCCCTAAATTTCAAAGGCATCGAAAACATTTTCTGGGAAACACATTTAGAATCCAAACAGAAATGTTTTCTTCTTTCTCCAGAGTGAACAATCCTTTTGATGACATTATAAGCACATTAAAGAAAGGGTATCAGTAAGAAAATAACATAAATGCAGAAGAAGAAAAATCTCATTTAACAAAATTGCCTTTATAGCAAAGCGATCAAGAAACCTAGAATTACTTTATGTATTAATACTCTCTTCTCTCATTTCTTTTTTCTCCTTATTGGTTTCATTATGAAGAAGGCTATCAATAGGCCTGCTGGAAGAACCGAATGGGAGAATAAGAATTTTAAACTTTGTAGTTAATTAGTCAACATCAATCTTTCAGTCCACTCAAGTTGTTTCTGGAATAAGGCAGGATATAAATATGTGGTTCACGATTAAAAAACAACAACAAAAACAAACTTCTATTTTCTTGAGTAAGGAAGAATGGCAGTGAAAGCAAATGGTAACTTATTTAAGGCCCTGCCCAGGAAAAGAGAAATAATAGAGAATGTTTATGTTACTGTATAGCATTCTGAAGGGTGTATCATGCCCCATCTACTGGTTTTTTCTGTCTCTGTCCAAATTGATTTAGAGTTTTCTACACTTACCTTTTGTACCTGGCTTCCATTCCTTTTATATCGCTATCTTCTGTAATTTCACTTATTTTTTTCAAGGTCCAATTCAAATTCTGCCTCCTTTCTAAAGTCTCCCCAACTGTGTAAGGCTGGATTTCCTCTGAAGCTGAACTTGAGACATGGACTGAGGGTGTGGGGCATATTTGGGAAGTGCTCCCCGGAAGCAAAGGGAGGCAAGTGAGAAAGGAAAGGGCACAAGGTTCGGGCGGAGTGTGTTAATGATCAGGTACCTGTGTGAGCCACTGAGGCTCAATGCTTCTGGACATCTGGAGATTGCAGAGAACATGCCTCAGAGTTGTTCCACCTATGGATACGGAAGCTAAGTCTTATCCACTCACGCACACCTGCCATTAGCTGAGAGCATTAATTCCCCAGTGCATTTGCTCATCCTAGCCCCACCCAAGCAGCTTCAATGGCCACCGTGGCAGTCCAGCTGCGTACAGTAGGGAGCTATCGGGGAGAGGGTGTGGGAACGGAGGGGAAGCATGATTCCTGAGGAAATATGGACGCATTGTGACTATGCGATACACCAGTCCATGTCCCTAATTATTTGCAAGTATCTCTGTGGTTCACGTTACAGAAAGATGCACACACAGCCACATACACTCCTCTAAACTCCCAGCTAGTGACGCCAGGACAGATTAGCAGTAATGTCTGGAGCGTGGCTTTATGGTCAGGTTGTCTGGTTGCAAAAGCCTGTCCAACAGGCTGTGTCGCTTGAGCTTGTTGTTTAAACACTCTGAGTCTTAGAGTCCCCATCTGTAAATTCTGAACGGTACGACTTTATTGCCAGGGCCATTGTGGTGATTATATGAAAATTATGCAACAAACAGTTGGTAAACAGTATACATTCCATAAATGTAAATAGCTTTCCTTTGACCTCTTTCTTATGTATTCTTCATAGCCTTTTCATCTTCTCTAAAGTTTGTGTCATGCACATGGCTCAACCACAGAAGAAAACATACCCCAGTTAATTCAGGCAATGTATCTCTCCCTTTCTCTTCTTCAAATGACACATTTCTCACTCTCTCCCAACACCTTGTTTGTTATTTTTTCTCTCCAATCAAATGCAAACAATTAGAAGAAGAATCTAACCTTAAAGAGCTAATTGAGTAATATTTTTTAAAAACTCAAATCCACTCTTTTTACCCTGTTCCTAATTCTCCACCCCACATGAATTGAACATCACCCTCCAGGGTAACCAGAGAATCACAGGATTGGGAAAAATAAAAAGCTTTCTTGGCCTTGGGTTTGGAAATTCTTCTAGGCCTTTCTCTGGGTAGAACTTTTTCACATTCTGATAAAACCCATGTGATAGGATAGCGTGGGATTTTCTCAGAGGCTCTGTTGTACTTAACAGGTAGGATCCTTACAAAAGACTCCGAGGGGCTCGCTGTTTGTTGTACTGGCGGCCTGTCCGTTCCATGAAGGCAGAGGTGTGTTGCTTCAGTTGACTGGTTTCTCTAGCACATTGTGCTTTGCGTGTGACTTTTGAATTCATGACTTAGCGATCTGGGTATGTACACTGTGACTTATCAAAGATGTGAGACATGGAGAAAATTTTCAACACCTTCATTTGTAAAATGAAATAGTAGTACCTACCTTGAAAGTTTATTGCAAAACTCTAATGGGATAGGGCATACAAAATGCCTGGCATAATACACAATAGTAAATTTGTGATAAACTTTAGTTTCTTTCCTACCCAACTCTTAAGATTACTTCTAAAATATGTAATGATACTGTTTTTAAAGTTAATTAAAATGTCGAAGAAACAAGAGCATCCCTGTAGGTATGGAAGTATTGTTGTTTGTTTCTTAAAAACTCCAGTGTTCTCTGGTGAATTCCAATAAAAAAAAACCCCAGAAATGTCTGAGTGGAAGCACCATATGCTCTGCTGGCTTTATTTTATTTTATTTTTCAAAAGATATCTCTTACCATATTAGTGCAAAGCCCATTTCAAAATGCTGTACAGAGCCTCTTGCAGTCTGTAATGAATTGTTAAAAAAAATGTTTAAATGAGCTATTAAAAACAGGAGTTTGTTGAGTTGAATAAAAGCTATCCTTGGAAATGTGGTTTCAACTGAAAAAAAAAAAGCCTACATGGAAGTGTTTACTTGCAAAGCTTGTTTGATGATCTGTACCCAATGTGTCTCACCCCATGGTCACCACAGGGTAGATTATATCATGTACATTGGTTTTGAAAACATATAATCCGGTCTCCTTTGAGCCAGTGCTGTGTTCCATGCTGACGCATTCAGCTAAAACCCCACCTGATATATCAAGCTCTTGATTTTGGCTTACATGATGGTCTGGGAACAGAAAACAGACATTAGTGTCTCCTTTTTTGCTCACTTGGATACCTTTTAGAGTCATCTCCTTTCAGTAATGGACAAGTAATTTAAAATATATATGTGTGTGTGGCACATCTTTTTTTGTCATTGATATCTACCCCAGGGAATATCCAGTTAATAAAACAGCACGCTGTCATCTCTCCTAAGGAATGAGGCGTTTGTCCTTATCTATGGTAATGTCTGATTGCTGTCATTCCCAAATGTTTTTCGCTTGTGTTTGTTTTCCAGCTCCACACCTGCCTTTTACAAAACTTACATTACCCCAGCAATACTTTTTCTGTAGGGACTTAGCAATATAGGTTGTCCCTTGACTTGTATTAAAATAAAGGTTTAACTGTAGAATATGTAGAGCAGAATCAAGTTGCCACTCAGCCAGTCAGAATACATTTGGGCATGTCATTAATTGTTCAAGAGTGTGATAGTATTGATTCCATTTTGTCAGCTCAAGCCCAATTGGAAAAGTTATGGACATGGCTGTCAGAGATGTGATTCAGCCTTACTCGATGATATTAAAGACACGACGAAGAGTAATATGTTGCAGAGGTACAAATTAGCTGAATTGAGTAATGGATCTTAGAAATAAAGTTCATTTGTTTGGAGCCTCCAGCAATAGAACTCATCTTCGCACATCACCTTACTCTAAGAATGAATTACCTTTATCTGGGAACTGATTGAGAGTCGTGGCTTTAGTATGACACACGTGAAGTGATGAAGAAGGAAAAGGATGCCTTTGGAGCCGGCCTGATGAGCTGTATCAGCCGTGGTGATCAATGGTGCTCAGATGTCACAGCAGATCACTTCCATTTCTAGAATTTATTGCAAGCGTGAGCCATTGACCTGGGAAGGGAAGGAGGCACTACCTGCACTTTATCAGGGAGGAAAGAGAAAGGGTCCCATGCCTGCTATTGTCACACAGTGGACTTTGCCAAATTCATCTCCTCAAATCCTGCTTTGGAAATACAGAAACACCTTGATGACCTGTCCATGTGTCATTCTCTTTAGAATACCTAGTTTCTTTTCAAAGGGAAAATTTATATAGAAAGCACATTTCTCTTGAGATTGGTGGAGATGAGGGCTGCTGGTATCGTCTATCTTGTTACTAGATTTTGTGATATTCTATTCTTGTTCTCCTGACAATGTGTTAATCTGCACATCCTTCCTATTAGACATAAAGTTAATTTGAGGATAAGCACCTTATCAGTTATTTTCTTTGTGTTTTCTTTGTGTCTTTCCCCCTTTCCCAGTTCCTCAAATTCATAAAGAGCTGCACACAGAGTAGATTCACAAAATGTCACTAGCTGTGTGAATCTACTGTCTGGGTAGACATAACTTTACAAGTTTGAGACTGTCAAATACTACTTACAGATGCCTCACATTCATGATCACTGATGTACCCACCAACCAAGAAATGCTTATTTTAAATATTAAGAAATCCTTCTTGCTTGGTGAGTATAATTATGATGTGCTGAAGGGTTTAGCTTGGGCTCTTAACATTCATTGGTATGAAAATCCTCTTTTCTAGTATTATTTTTTTAGGCTAGGTTACATTCCATAGTTATTCACTGCATTCACATCCCACAGTCCCTGCAGATTTCACATTACACATGTCACAAGCATTTGTGCAATAAGACGTATTGCTTAAATATGATATCAGACTCTGCTGACACACTCAAGCGAATCACAAACGGCTACACAAGTTCCTCTCATTGTACTTGTTGTATAGTTCCTAGCTACAGAGTACAAATTTCGTATGAACCTTCTGCAAAAACATGAAGATCTTCAACTCTCTAATTCTTTTCCTTGAGAAAGAGGTCCCGTCAATATTCAAGTTGCAAGAGAGAGTGTTCGAACAGATGGCCGTGGCAAACAGCACATTGCAATTGGGAAGCAGCGTACAGGTACTAGTGAATACGACATTTGGTATTCCATAATAGTCTTGAAAATTAATTTTAAATCAGGCTTCCAAATCATAATAAAGAGCAACTCATATATTATTCATTCCTTTATTCCGAGGGCTAGTGTTCAGAGTGTTGAGTACAATATACGCTGGAAGAAGGTAAAGGAAATGTGATTTTCAATTAAACACAGAAAGTGTGTTTAAAAACTGCTGGCATGACCGTAGTTATATTTCTAGGATCACTGAATAACTTTTTCAGCACCCTGAGATTTTTAGCCCCGAGGACTGCTTAGAATTAAAAGAGAATATAAAGTTAAAGACTGTAAGCAAACTATTTTAAAAGTTTTAATTTTATTTTTATGCAGACTCTGGCTGAATTTTTGAAGGTAATTAGTTGGTCAGATGCCAGAAGTGGTAAATATTTTATACTTGCTCATGGAAACAGGTAGCTGGAATGCAAATTTGTACACATCATCAAAAAGGAGACAATTAACATCCATGCTAATGTATCGTTGGCTGCCTCCATGGTTCTCAGGTAAGCAGAACTTTTCTGACGAGTTCAGCACATATTTCAATTCCTATTTAAAGTAAATATTGCCATCTGAATAAAACTTTTGATTTGTTTGTTTTGAAGAACTGCTTGGGGATTGGTGGTACAGTGATGGGAAGGGTGCTTGCTACACTATTATTCTTTGGGTTACCAATTCTGATTATCTTAGTGACATTGTAAGCAGAACATTTTTTAAAAATTAATAGAAACTTTCCTAACTAAAATATTCCAAATTACATCCATTTTTGCAGGAAATGATAATTATGTAAAGCAAAGAAATTAGAAAATGAGAAAGAGCTCTATGAGCATAGACACTTCAGCACAGACATGCACTAATCTCCTGGCACTCGTTAATACTATGTGGCTCTAACTGTGTGCATGTGTGTGTGTGTTTGCCTTTAAAACAGATCTGAACTGGGTGGGGCGGGACTGACTTTGCAATTGTGAGCCTGTAGTGTGTATGTTTTCTGCCCTGAGAATGTCTATTTTAGGGGCTCAGAGAGAATTATGTATTAAACAGAAAAATATTTCATGATGGAAGTGATGTGGAATATTGCTGTCCAGTCATCTGATGCTAAATCCTTTCTCTAGCACTTACCAATTATGAAACTTTATAACCAGTTATGTAACCTCTGTAATCCTGATGTGTGAAATGGGTTTAACAAGAGCAGTAACAGTGTCATTGTAAGAAGTAAGTATTGTATATAACATGATTAAGACATTTCATCTACTTTTATTGTTATACTTTTATATATCAGTAGGGACATATACATGTGCCATTAAAGTGTTAAAATGAAGGCACTTAATTTTGATCAGCAGATTTTTATGGAGTGCCTAATGTGCATAAGGTGGTGTGGTCAACAATAAAATAACACATTTTTTTTTAATGTGGGGCTGTGACAACTTTATTGTAGTCTCACAATATTCCTGACATGAGAAAACTAAGGAGGGTCAAAACTTGCCTAAGATCATGCAGCCTTTTCATGGTAGATCAAAAACTAGAATGTAGTCTCTGATTACTGGTCTATGAGTCTTTTTACTATGTCCCATTACCTCTCAATGAAATTTAAGATTCTATGCCTCTGGTTGAAAGTAAAAATTCTTTTACAATCTCCCCATTCTCTAAAAATTCTCTCATCTTATCTATTTTTACCACTAAGTCCACTGCAATAAACATATTAGCTGCATGTAACGACATCTTACCAGTTTGACTCCTTCCTATTGGTTCTGTTGAATTAAAGGTTGAACTCCGTGTGGGAAGAACCAAGTGTGTGATACATAATTTAATTAAAGGAGACAGATATTTATTAAATACTTATTCTGTGCAAAAAAACTGTATGGTGCATTGTTGGTAAACTTGCATTCATGTGTAACCCCTAGGTTGTGCCCATAATGTCCAGGAAGAGAAGCAGTTCTCATCATCAGTGTTACTACTAGTTCATTACACACACACATGGAGTCCAAGGCTGTTGCAGAAACATTTCTTTATACTTCAGGCCAGAGTACAGCATAGTTGTGATGAGTGTCTACAAGACCCATTGCAATGGTTTTCTTCCTTCTCCCCTCATCGCTCCAAGTTTTCTTGGTCTTTTCTCTAACTCTGCCTCCTCTTCAGGGTCCTGCCTCCAACCTGGAAGCACACAGCTATGTCATCCTCTGATGATGGCAATAAGTGACCTGAAACTTTCAGAGTTTTTCAAACAGTCTAATATCTAACTAGTCATGTAAACCCTTTCCTTATAAATAGCGACCACATCTTAAACCAAGAATATATTATCAAAGAAAGAAAACTAAATCCTTTTTAGGTAGTAAATTGTTAAGAATTTAAGAAGGGCTAAAATGTTGTTACATTTGAATACTGGCTCTGTCACTAGGAGCTGTGTGACCATAGAAAGTTACTCAATCTCTTTGAGTCCCAGTTCTTATCTACAAAATAAAGATAATAATAGTGCCAAGCCCTTGATGGTTGATGGGAGTGTTATATAAGTTAGTATGTGTAAGGCTCACAAGAGCCTGGTACCTGGCACTAGAGGAATGCTTGATGTATCAGTATTATTAATATTATGGCTTTTTAATTTGCCTATTTTATGAAAAAATTTAGTCATTACCTTGCTGAGAAGAAAACAGTAAGGAAAAAGAGAACCCTAGCCTAGACATACATACATATACTATTTGATTGAGTTGATGATTAAACATAGTTTTCTGTTTACTTAGAAATATTTCAAAGTTCTGAATTCCTTCTCATCCATGACTCTCACATATCACACACAGGCATACATACAACAAACTGCAGTCTCCATAGTTGTAGATGAGAATATGCACTTAAAAATTTTTTACTGTTTTATCACATACAAGTAGAGAAAAGAATATAAGGAATCTCCAGATAGTGCTATAGAATTGCAATTGATAGAATAACTAATTTTATTTTGTTAAGTAGTAATGGAACACATATGAATCTTGACCTTAAAGGATCAGTAGGAAGTCGTCAGGTTGGAAAGAAAATTTCAAGCTGAGAGATGAAAATAGGATATGGGAACTTACAGGGATATGAAATACTTGTATTATAGAATGGGTGTACTGGCACAAAAACAGACACATAGATCAATGCAACAGAATAGAGAACGCAGAAATAAATTTACACACCTATGGTCAATTTACCTACAGCAAAGGAGGCAAGAATATACAATGGAGAACAGACAGTCTCCTCAATAAGCGGTGCTGGGAAAACTGGACAGCTACATGTAAAAAAATAAATTTAGACCATATTTTCTCACACCATATACAAAAATAAACTCAAAATGGATTAAAAACCTAAGTGTAAGACCAGAAGCCACAGAAATGCTAGAAGGAAACAGGCAGAACACTCTTGGATATAAACTGTAACAATATTTTTTTTGGATCTGTTTTTTAAGGCCAAAGAAATAAGAACAAAACTAAACAAATGGGACCAATGAAATTTAAAAGCTTTTGCACAGAAAAGGAAACTATCAACAAAATGAAAAGACAACTTACTGAATGGGAGAAAATAGTTGCAAATGATATGATGGAAAAGGGGCTAATATCCAAAATATATAAACAGCTCATACAACTTAATATCAAAAACAAACAAACAACCTGATTAAAAAATAGGCAGAAGACCTGAAGAGATGTCTTTCTAAAGAAGACATACAGATGACCAACAGGCACATGAAAAGATGCTCAACATTGAAAATTATTAGAAAAATGCAAATCAAAGCCACTATAAAGTATTGCTTCACATCTGTTAGAATGACTAACATCAAAGTGTCTATATATAACAAATGTTGGCAAGGATGTAGAGAAATGGGAACTCTCATACATTGTTTGTAGGAATGTAAATTGGTGCCGCCACTAGAGAAAACAGAATAGAGATTCCTCAAAAAACTAAAAGTAGAACTAGCTTAAGATCCAGTAATTCCACTGCTGAGTATATAACCAAAAAAAAAAAAAAAAAAAAAAACAAAAACCCCAAACCCCTACTAACTTGAAGAGACCTACCTCCACCCTGATGTTCATAATAGCATTATTTACAATAGCCAATATACAGAAGCAACCCTTGTGTCCAATAACAGATGAATGGATGAAGAAGATGTGGTATACATATACAATGGAATATTATTCAGCCATAAAAGAATGAAATTCTGCCATTTGCAATTATGTGGGTGAACCTAGAGAGTTATATACTTAGTAAAAATGTCAGTTAGAGGAAAAACAAATATATTATGTTATCCTTTATACGTAGAATCAAAATGTAGAACAAACAAATGCATATAACAAAACAAAAACAGACTCAGATATAGAAAACAAACTAGTGGATACCAGTGGGAAGAAGGGAGGGGGAAGGGGCAAGATAGGTGTATGGGATTAAGAGATACAAACTACCATGTATAAAATAGATAGACAACAAGGATAACATTGTACAGCACAGGGAAATATAGCCATTATTTTGTAGTAACTTTAAAGGGAGTATAGTCTACAAAAATATTGAATCATTATTCTATACACCTGAATCTAATATAATTCTGTAAATGAACTACACTTCAATAAAAAAAATAAGAGGAATCTTGGACAGACACATAAAGAAGGAAGATGATGTGAAGACATAGGGAGAAAGTGGCCACCTACAAGCCAAGGAGAGAGACTGGAACAGATTCTTCCCTCACAGTTCTCAGAAGAAACCAACCCTGCTGACATTATGAACTCAGACCTCTGACCTCCAGAACTGTGAGTAATAAATTTTTGTTGTTTAAGCCATTTGTAGTAGTTTGTTTCAGCAACTTTAGAGGATACAGATTTATGCAATATTTATCCTTTACTGACTTCTTGCACTCAATTTTGTGAGATTCCTCCATGTTATTGCAAGTAGCAGTAATTGCTAATTCTCAGTGTCTCCAATCCTACCGAGAAAGTTTGGTGAGAACTTCTTTGTATGCAACGTAAAAGGCCCTTGAGGCTTCACAACTGGCTTTGGGTTGCCAGGCCCTTGCCCACAGCTGAGATCTTTTTGTAGAGCAATAATGGTGCTTAACAATAGTCATTCAATGCCTAAGAGTACTGTTTTCTCCAAACATCGCCAAAGCCTGATATGGGTGAATTCCCTCTCCCCAGCACACCCTCCCAATTCACTGCCAGTGAAAGGTTTGCAGTATGATCCACACCTGTGCCTGCCTACCACCTACCACTCTTGACGGAGTTCCCGTTGCCAGTTGGGAGCGAGCCTAATCCTAGCTTGTCAGGAACTTTCGCAGACCACTCCGAACACCAGCTGTTGCAGGTTGACTTCCCCAGGAGCACACGCTAAGATGGAACTTAGGGAATGCCACGTTGTTTACGCACTTTCCTTAGGTAGAGGAAAGGGGATTGTAGCATGATTGGGCAGAGAAAGGAGCTGAGAGGCAGTGCAGGCCTGACAATGTCTTGTCAAACTTGGAAGGCGGGTCTGGAGCAAGAACTTAAAGCCCAAATGGCCGGCCTCCAGAGCTCCGCCCCTCTCCGCAGCTGAAGCGTATAATGAAGACGCCGGCCGTGCGCTGCTTCTTGCTGACTTCACTTGAGCAGCAGGTCCTCCTTTGGAAGAAGATCTTGGCCGCGGATCGACAAGTCCGGCAAAGGTACGTACTTCTTCCAAGTGTGCATTTCGAAAGATAGACTATGTGTACCTTTAACTTTAGCCGGCAATGCCAAATTCTTCACCAAAGCAATTGTGCTATTTATACCTTCATTAAGGTGCGGGAGAGTTTTAGTTGCTTCACTTCTGTGTTAACAGTTGGCATTACCTGTTCTTTTCATTTTAGTTGCTTTGGTGGGTCTGTAATGGTGTTAAAGTTTGGTGTTACTTTGCATTTCACTATTCATGAAGTTTGGCTCGTTTTCATGTTTACCAGGCACTTGGATAAATTTTTGGTGAGTGGTTGTTTAAGGATTTTGTTCAAAAAAATTGTTATGTATTCTGTTTAAAAGCCCTTTCTCAGTTGCATATGTTGCAAATATCCTCCCCCCCACACTCTGGAGCATTTAATAGTATATTTTGGTGAAAAGAAGCTTTAACTTTTACGTATCCAATTTATTAGTCTTTTCTCTTATAGATAATGCTTTTTGTATTTTTTGAAAAAGCCTTTTGCTATCCTAGAGTCGTAAATATTCCTAGATTACCTGCTAAAAGCGTTTTGTTTTGCTGTAGACCTGCAACTCTCTTATAATTAATTTTTGTGTATGCCTGTGCGGTAGGGGAGAGTTTCTAAAACTTCTTTTACGTAAGGAGCTACTTTCATCCCGGCGTAATTAACTGAAAAGACTTTGAATAATTTCCCAACTGTTGTACAGTGCAACTTTCGTCATTTAGAAAGGCTAGGTTTTCCTACAGCAACAAATAATCCTGAAGTACTAGTAAACCACAAAGTTTTTTTCCTCATTTATGCTCCTTGAGCATCATGGCTGGGCCCTGGTGTTATGCTCTAACCTCTGTCTGGAACATTGCTGGTTTTGGGGGGAGAGGGGAGAAGCATGCATAGGCTCTAAAAGCTTTTGCCCTGCAGTGATACTAACTTCTCATATTTCATTGGCCCAAACTAGTACATGGCCAACAGCTGAGCAATTTTGTGTACATGTTATCTTCCTACAGGGAGGGCTAGCACATTGTAGTCAATACCAATGCATTCTGTTGTTAAGTTGGTTGACCGGACCCCGACTTGGGCCCTCACCCAGCCCTGAGGCGGGAAAGGTTCTCTTCCTGTTGGGAGCCCCACAGCTAGTTAGGAAGCCAGTGCTGAGATAGAACCAGCATAAGCTTTATTGAATGGCCAGAGAATGGAGAAGCCGAAATTTGGTTCACAAACAAGCTTCTTGCTGGCGGGAGGTCTGGGGGGACGATTAAGGCAAGGTTTTAAAGGAAAGGTTAATAAGGGGGAGGCATATGTATTGGTTCTCTGGGAATAGGCGGGGTTCTCCCTGGAATTGGGATGCCCCCTCTTTTCTGCGTTTGTGTGGTTCTTTGGTATCTGGGTCGGAAGCTACGGAGCCATCATGGTGCGCGTGGCGTGGAGCTTACTGTCCTAATGAGATGGTAATGAGCTACCGGGCAACACCTGTCTCACTTGGAGCTGAACCAGCTTGCGCCAGTTTTCTTGTGATTAGCCTCTCTGGTTCTGCGATACAAACACAGAGGCTTTTAGTTTTGGTTTTCTTCGAGTTTACTCAGAGGTAGGGGCAGGGCTGTGGTTCTAGGGCAACAACCTTGGTAACACATTCTATCACACACCTTTGCAATAAAACAAGCCTCTGTCTGTGAACCTTACTGTTTCTTACTCTTCTGTTACTTTACATTTAATCCTTGCACCAATATCAGACTGTCTTAATTACTGGGGCTTTATAAGTTTCCATGATCAGTACAGTGACCTCACCTTGTTCTTCAAGAATGCCTTGTCTGTTCTTGACATTTTTGCATTTGTATATTTTAATTTCATTTAAATTTTATTAGCTTCAAAGGACAAGAAGTTTGGATTTTGATTGGAATTTTATTGGCTCTATGACCTTATGAAGTGGAATTATTCATCTTTCCTTCTGTCTGGGAGAAAATAATGAAACATCTACATTCATAAAGTTAGCATATTCAAAACCTCTATATTATGTGGTAATAAACAGGACAGTGCCCTAAGTACTGGGATTTACAATTAACATGGGACACCATCCCTCTTGGAGATCAGGGGATGGAGGGAAGGTTGTAATGTCACTGGGAAAGGGGAAATAATAATTACCTCGGTTCTTAGTCATCTGGAAAAAAAGAATTTTTGATGAGAGACAAAAAGTGTGATATAAGCAAGATTTTCATTAGTAAAGTAAAAAAAAAAAAAAAAAAAAAAGTAAAAAACAGTACACTCCCGAGAATTGGGAGTGGGCCTGATCCGAGAGGGGAAAATGGCGCCATTCCTTTGATTTTCTTGTCTATATCCTAGGTTTCCTGATTTACTGATTGATTGATTGACAGCTCAGGTTCCCTGCATTCTGGCACGCCCATCCCCTTTTGGGCAGGTTAATTGGGTTAAGTTATACCAGGTCCCCCTCCCATGCACAGCTGCAGTGCTTTTATTTTAACTGGCTTCTTTTACTGGCCCTCATTTAGAGAAATTAAAAATTTCTGGCGTTTGTTTTCCCAAATGGAGACACACTGCCATTTTCTGGGTTGGTCCTTTCCCCTTCCTCTCCCCCTGCTCAGTGCTCATTTCTATCTAAACTGCCTAACAGTAAGACTTTGTCAAATAAGTTAAGAACACAGAATTTGATGGCAGAATACACCAAATTACTTATTTGAGTCCAACAAATATTATTGATCATGTGCTCAAAAATCACTTAGCAAAGTATTACGGAAAGGATCAGAGTTGAATTCTAAACTCTAGAAGGAACCTAATATAAAAGTACAAAGTGATAAATGTCTTGAAGAAGCAACAGATGCAGTTCTAAAGAATAAGAGTGGGAAATACTGCTTCTTACTATTGAAATCAAAGAAGGTATGATGGAGAAACAAGGATTTGATGAAGCCCCTCAGGTAAAATTAAGAAGTGGGTGAAATGGCATTCATAAGCCTTGCAGCGGTAATGGTGCCCCATCCCTGTTCCCCATAGATTCACAGGGCTTCTTTCATTTCTGTACTAAATAGCCTGGCCCTTTACAGTTGTGGAATTTATTTTTCAGGTGACAAATTCTGGGAAAGGGAAAAGTGTAACAGCTGCATTTATTATAATGAGCACAAATTCATAAAAGGATACATAATTAGGCATTTAAAATTTTGTTCGCCGAATTTCAAATCACACATTCAGAGAAAACCCATTACAAGTGAATTACGAGTTTAAAAATTTTTTGCAGAGCCTTTTTAACTTTTATTTATTTACTTTTTGCTTTGGGAATTAATTGCAAAATCTTACATTGATAGAACATTAAGGACAAGCTTTCCAAATGTATAAGTCAAAAATTTCCGAGTTATGTTTTCCTTAGTGACTATAACGTCTTTGTGCAAATGATAAAGCAATAAAATGAGTATGATATGCCACTGTGAAAAATGAATATAAAAGCTGACTTATAGTCATTGTATAGTAAACATTGCATTTTTAAAGTCTGGTGTTTTTAAAATATTGAGTTGAAATTTGAATGATTTGGGGGAAATTTTACAGTGTATTTTCATAGGTAAATCACTTTATTTAACCTACTTAAAAATCACTTGTTTCAATCTCACCTCAATAGATTTCATATGTTTCTGAAATTTAATGTACTATTGAATAGTACATTAAATAGTCATTTGTTTATCTAAACATAATTTTAGGGAGGATAAAATCAGTTTTTGCATTGGTCACAAGTGTTAAGCATTTGGCATTATATTTGAGATACATCTTTGGATAGCTTTCTTTGTTACATAGGTGTTACAAACATCTGGAGTTTAAACCAAAATTAGAGTTATCTACACTTAGGGCGGCAGACTGAATCAGTCTTTGATAATATTGTAAACCTAATTCCCACACATACATACTACTTGGATTGCTTTGGTTTTATAGCCATGCTTTGAACAGCTATCCTACTCAAATATTTACCACTGATTCCCGTTGGTTTTAATAGGAACTAGCAAAAGACTGTAGAAAATTCAGTAAAAACAAAATATATATATATATATAAATATAAAATTATGAATAAGCAAAACCCAATGTAAAGTGCATGGCCTAGTGCAAGTAATCAGTAGAAACATTTTTATCCACAATCACAGTTCATTATTAAGTAATGCAAAATATTAGTAAAGCTAGAAACTGGGGGCACACACAAAAAAGTACCCATCATGCTGAAAGACTTGTGAGGCAATAATCCTTTGCTCAGAAATATTTAATGTTGGCTTTCTTGGCCTCTGTGTTCTTGTGCAGTTTGGTATTTATTTCATCTTTTTCTTTTTTCTTTTTATACTCCTTTTGGTTACTTTCATTTTTCCTTTCACCATTAAATATGATTATAGATGCAGGTTTTTCATAGATGCCCTTAGGTTGATGAAGTCCTCTTTATTTATAGTTGAGAATTTAAATCATGAATAAGCATTACACTTGAAAAAGTGCTTTTTCTTCATCTGTTGAGATTGAATGTTTTTGTCTTTTACTCTATTAATACATATTAAATTAACTGATTTTCAGATGCTAAACCAATCTTGCATTCTAGAGAGAAATCCCATTTGGTCATAGTGTATAATCTGTTTTATATGTTTCTGCATTTTGCTGAAAATGTATTTTGATGTCACAGTTCATGAAGATTATTTGATATTTAGTTTTCTTATGAATTCTTTGGCTGGCTTTTGGTATTAGGGTAATACTGAATTCATAGAAGATTTGTAGTTAATAATTTCATCTCATTTAAGTCTATTCAGGCTTCTTGAGTCAGTTTTGGTAAACTGTTTATCTTTAAAGGAGTATATCTAGCTCATTGAAGTAGTCTAATTTTTAGACATAAAGTTGTTCATGACATTCTTTAAAATTTAATTTCTCTAAGTTGTGTTATAATGTCTCTTTCATTGGCAACTTTGGTAATTTTATTTATTTTTCTTTTTTGGGGACTGCCTAGCAAAATGTTAGATTTTTTGATAGTTAAAAAAATCCTATCATTGATTTCCTCAATTGTTTTTCTGTTTTCTCTTTCATTGATTTTCACACTAATATTTATTTTCTTCTGTTTGCTTTAGTTTAACATTTTCTTCCCTTTTTAGGTTTTTAAGATTATTAGTTTATTGGGGTTTTTCTTGAGATATAATTCACATAATATTTATTACTTTAAGGTATGTAAATCAGTGGGTTTTGGCATATTCACTATAATAGGCAATTATCCCTGCTATCTAATTCCAGAACATTTTCATCACTCCAAAATGAAGCTCCAAATCTAGTAGCAGTCAGTCCCAGTTCCTCCCTCTACACAAGTTCCTGGAAATTCACTAATCTTTCTATTGCTATGGATTTTCCTATTGTGCACATTTCATATAAAAGGGATTATGCAGTATGTGGCCTTCTGGGTCTTGATCTTTTTCATTTAGCATTATATGTCCAAGGTTTGTCCATGTTGTTGCATGTATCTGTACTACATTCCTCTGTAGAGTTGAATAATACTCCACTGTAGAGCTATATCACATTTTGTTTATCCATTTATTATTTGATGGATATTTGGATTGTTTCTACCATTTGGCTGTTGTGAATATTGTTGCTATAAACATTTATGTTAAAGTTTTTGTGTAAACATATATTTTCAGTTTTCTTGTGTGTATATCCAGGAGTGGAATTGCTAGGTTATATGCTAACTCTGTTTACATTTTTGAGAAACTGAGACCTTTCACAGTGGCACGTTTTTGATTTTTGATCTTTCTTTTTCTTTTATAGACATTTAAAGATACCAACTTCTAAGCATTGCTTTAATTGCATATAATAATTGATGTTTTAAAAAATTTTTTACTCAGTTTGAGAAACTTTCCAATTTTTCTTTCCACTATTTCATTTATTATTGGGTTCTTTATCTGTGTCTTTTAAAAATTTCTCAGCATTTGCGGATTTCCCCAATTTCTCTCACTATTGATATCTAATGTGTTCACGTTATGGTTGAAGTATATACTTTGTATGATTTTAATCATTTTATATTTATTTGGACCTGTTTTATGGCCTAACATATTTACTACCATGAGAGATGTTTATGTGTGTTTATAAAGATGTGTATTTTTTTGTTGGGTGAAATGTTCACTAGATACCAGTTAGGTCTAATTGACTGATAATGTTGTTCAGGTCTTCTGTATCTTTGATAATTTTCTTTTTAGTTGTTGTATCAGTTGAGAATAACTACTGAAGTTGCCGTCTATTAGAAATATTTGTCTGATACTAGTATAGTCACTTCAAATCTCTTCTGATTATTTGCATAGTATATCTTTTTTCTTCTTTTCTTTCAGCCAGTTTATGTCATTGAATCTGAAGAGTGTGTCTTGTAGATTTCATATAATTGCTTATTCTATTTTATCCAGTTGGAAAGTTTGTCTTTTTTGGAGGATTTATTCTATTCACATTTATTGTAATTATTGATATAATTAGGTCTTTTGTCTTCCATATGCCTCATATCTTTTTTTGTTGTGTTCTTTTTTTGCTGTTTTGTTGTATATTAAATGCAAATTTTCTAAGGTAGTATTTAAATTTCTTTTTTTGGTTATCTTACTGAATTATTTTCTTAGTGGATTCTGTAGGGGTCACAATATGAATCTTACTTTTCACATTCTGCTTTGGATTAATATTTTTAAATTTAATGAAGTTTAATTCCAGTAAAATATAAAACTTTACTGCAACATAGCTCCATATTCTCATCTGTCCTTTATGATAACATTGTCATACACATTACATTTTTATATTTATAGGCCCAAAATACCATTTGAAAAATAATTATTTTAGGTAATAAAAAATAACTTAAATAAGAAGTAACTAAATACATATTGCCTTTTGGATGAGCCACATTGTTACCTTTACCAGTATTTTAATTTTTGTGTGTGTGAATTCATAATACTATCTGATGGCATTTTCTTTCAGCCTGAAGGAATTTCTTTAATGATTTTTTTATAAGGTAGGTCTACTAGAAAGAAATTCTTTGTCTTTGTATATCTTGGAATGACTTTGTTTCACTTTCATTTCTAAAGAATAGTCTTGCTCAGTATGGAATTCTTAGTTTGCAGGAGTTTCTTGTTTTTGTGTTTTGTTTTTCTTTTAGTCCATTGAATAGGTTATCACAGTGCTTTCTGGTCTCTATTTTTTTTCCTCCCTAGGGAATGTCAGCTGCTGGTAATTTCACTTGCAATTCCTCTCTATGTGATTAGTGATTTTCCTTTTGCTGCTTTCAAGATTTTCTTTGTTTTTGACTTTGAACAGTTTGATTTCAAGTGTAGGTATGGATCTTTTAAAATTTATCCAACCTAGAGTTTGTTGAGCTTCCTGGATGTACAAGTTTTCATCAAATATAAGAAGTCTTGGGGCATTTCTTCAAATATTCTTTTTGGCCTCTCTGTCTTTTCCTTTTGTGACTTCTATTTTTTCACATATTGACATATTTGACGACCATGCACAGGCTTTGAAGGCTGTGTTTTTTTTTTTTTTAACTTTTTTTTATTGAATTATAGTCATTTTACAATATTGTTTCAAATGCCAGTGTAGAGCACAATTTTTCAGTTATACATGAACATATATATATTCATTGTCACATTTTTTTTGCTGTGATCTACCATAAGATCTTGTATATATTTCCCTGTGCTATACAGCATAATCTTGTTTACTCTACATTTGAAATCCCAGTCTGTCCCTTCCCACCCTCTGCCCCCTTGGCAACCACAAGTTTGTATTCTATGTCTATGAGTCTGTTTCTGTTTTGTATTTATGTTTTGTTTTGTTTTGTTTTAGATTCCACATATGAGTGATCTCATACGGTATTTTTTTCTCTTTCTGGCTTACTTCACTTAGAATGACATTCTCAGGGACATCCATGTTGCTGCAAATGGCGTTATGTTGTCGGTTTTTATGGCTAAATAGTATTCCATTGCATAAATATACCACTTCTTTATTCAGTCATCTGTTGATGGACATTTAGGCTGTTTCCATGTCTTGGCTATTGTAAATAGTGCTGTTATGAACATTGGGGTGCAGGTGTCATTTTGAAGTAGGGTTCCTTCTGGATATAAGCCCAGGAGCGGGATTCCTGGGTCATATGGTAAGTCTATTCCTAGTCTTTTCAGAAATCTCCATACTGTTTTCCACAGTAGCTGCACCAAACTGCATTCCCACCAGCAGTATTGGAGGGTTCCCTTTTCTCTACAGCCTCTCCAGTATTTGCATTTGTGGACTTTTGAATGATGGCAATTCTGACTAGTGTGAGGTGATACCTCATTGTAGTTTTGATTTGCATTTCTCTGATAATTAGTGATATTGAGCATTTTTTCATGTGCCTATTGATCATTTGTATGTCTTCCTTGGAAAATTGCTTGTTTAGGTCTTTTGTCCACTTTTGGATTGGGTTGTTTTTTTCTTAAGTCGTATGAGCTGCTTATATATTCTGGAGATCAAGCCTTTGTCGGTTTCATTTGCAAAAATTTTCTCCCATTCTGTAGGTTGTCGTTTTGTTATACTTATGGTTTCCTTTGCTGTGCAGAAGCTTGTAATTTTCATTAGGTCCCATTTGTTTATTCTTGCTTTTATTTCTATTGCTTGGGTAGACTGTTCTGGGAGAACATTTTTGAGATGTATGTGAGATAATGTTTTGCCTATATTTTCTTCAAGGAGGTTTATTGTATCTTGTCTTATGTTTAAGTCTTTGATCCATTTTGAGTTTGTTTTTGTATATGGTGTAAGGGAGTGTTCTAGCTTCATTGTTTTACATACTGCTGTCCAGTTTTCCCAACACCATTTGCTGAAGAGACTGTCTTTATTCCATTGTCTATTCTTGCCGCCTCTGTCGAAGATGAGTTGACCAAAAGTTTGTGGGTTTATGTCTGACTCTTTGTTCTGTTCCATTGGTCTATATGTCTGTTTTTGTACCAGTACCATGGTGTCTTGATGACTGTAGCTCTATAGTATTGTCTGAAGTCTGGGAGAGTTATTCCTCCAGCCTCTTTCTTTCTCTTCAGTAATGCTTTGGCAATTCTAGGTCTTTTGTGATTCCATATAAATTTTGTTTTGATTTGTTCTAGTTCTGTGAAATATGTCCTGGGTAATTTGATAGGGATTGCATTGAATCTGTAGATTGCCTTGGGCAGAGTGACCATTTTAACAATATTGATTCTTCCAATCCAAGAGCATGGGATAGCTTTCCACTTTTTAAAGTCTTCTTTAATTTCCTTCATCAATGATTTATAGTTTTCTGTGTATAATTCTTTCACCTCCTTGGTTAGATTTAGTCCTAGGTATTTTATTACTTTGGGTGCTATTTTAAAGGGGATTGTTTCTTTACTTTCTTTTTCTGTTGATTCATCGTTAGTGTAAAGAAGTGCAACTGATTTTTGAACGTTAATTTTGTAACCTGCTACCTTGCTGAATTCTTCCATCAGCTCTAGTAGCTTTTGTGTGGACCTTTTAGGGTTGTCTATGTATAGTAACATGTCGTTGGCATACAGTGACACTTCTACCTCTTTTCCAATTTGGATCCCTTTTATTTCTCTCTTGCCTGATTGCTGTGGCTAGGACTTCCAAGACTATGTTGAATAGGAGTGGTGATAGTGGGCATTCTTGTCTTGTCCCAGATTTTAGTGGGAAGCTTTTGAGTTTTCCACCGTTGAATACTATGCTGGCTGTAGGTTTGTCATATATAGCTTTTATTATGTTGAGATTTGTTCCCTCTATATGAACTTTGGTGAGAGTTTTTATCATAAATAGGTGTTGAATTTTATCTTGGTGGACTGCGTGCTTCCAGAAACTTGCCCATCTCCTCTAGGATATCCATTTTGGTTCCAGATAGTTTTTCATAATATTCTTGTATGATATTATGTATTTCTATGTTATTTGTTGTAATTTCTCCATTTTCCTTTCTTATTTTGCTAATTTGTGCTCTTTTTTCTTCTTTGTCAGTTTGGCCAGAGGTTTGTCGATTTTATTTACTTTTTCAAAAAACCAGCTTTTGGTTTGATTTTTTCTATTTTTTTAGTCTCTATTTTATTTATTTCCTCCGTGATCTTTATTGTTTCCTTCCTTCTGCTGCCTTTTGGGGTTATTTGCTCTTCTTTTTCTAATTTTAGCTGGTAGGTTAGATTGTTTGAGATTGTTCATTTTAGATTGTTGTTTTTCGAGGAAGGCCTGTATTGCTATAAACTTCCGTTTTAGCACTGTCTTTGCTGTGTCCCGTAAATTTTGTGTGGTTGTGTTTTCATTTTCATTTGTCTCAAGGTATTTTTAATTTCAACTTTGATTTCATCATTGACCCATTGGTTTTTTAATAGCATGTTTAATCTCCATGCTTTCCTTTTTTTCTCCTTTATTTCTCTATAGATGATTTCTAGTTTCATGGCATTGTGGTCAGTAAAGATGCCTGAGATAATTTCTATCTTCTTAAAATTGTTGAGGCTTCTTTTGTGCACAGGTACATGATCAATCCTAGAAAATATTCCATGTGCACTTGAAAAGAAGGTATATCCTATTCTTTGGGGGTGTAATGCTCTGAAAATATCCACCAAATCTAATTTTTCTATTGTATTATTTAGTTTCTCTGTTGCCTTGTTTATTTTCTGTCTGGAAAATCTGTCTAGTGATGTTAATGTGGTGTTAAAATCTCCAATAATGATTGTATTCCCATCAATATCCCCCTTTATCTCTGTTAGTAATTGTTTTATGTACTTAGGTGCTCCTATATTGGGTGCATATACATTAACGAGTGTAATATCCTCATCTTGTATCACTCCTTTAATCATTATAAAATGTCCTTTATCTTTCTTTATGGCCTTTGTTTTAAAGTCTATTTTGTCTGAAATCAGTACTGCAACACCTGATTTTTTGGCTTTTCCATTTGCATGGAATATCCTTTTCCATCCTTTCACTCTCAATCTATATGTGTCCTTCTCCCTAAAGTGGGTCTCTTGTATGCAGCATATTGAAGGTTCTTGCTTTTATTATCCAGTCTGCCACTCTATGTCTTTTGACTGGAGCATTTAGTCCATTAATATTTACAGTAATTAATGATAGATGTGTGTTTATTTCCATTTTGAACTTACTTTTGCAGTTGACTTGGTATTTCCTCTGTTCCTTTCTTCTTCCTTTTGTGGTTTGGTGATTTTCCTTTGTATTATCTTGGATTTTATTTAGTTTTTGTGACTCACTTGTAAGCTTTTGTCTTGTGGTTACCCTTTTTTGTAAGTCTTTTAACCCATTACTATAACTGTTTTTATTAAACAGATAGTAATATAATTTCAAACCCATCCTACTGAGAACAAAAAATTTTAAAAAGAAAAAAAAAATACTCTATTTCCTTGCTTCCCTCTCCCACGGTTAATGATTTAGATGTCTTCTTTTACAATTTTGTGTTTATACTTGTAATTCATGTTAGTTATCATCTTTCCAGTTATAATTTTCTCATTTTTCTAGCATCCTGCTTTTCTATTTACAGTAGACCTGTCAGTTTCTTTTAGCATGGGTTTAGTGTTGCTAAACTCTTAGTTTTTGCTTGTCTGTGAAATTCTTTATCTCTCCTCCTATCCTAAAGGATAGCCTTGCTGGATAAAGTATCCTAGGCTGCATCTTTTTTTCATTCAGGACTTTGAATATATCTTGCCACTCCCTTCTGACCTGTAGTGTTTGTAGAGAAATCAGCTGAGCCTTTTGGGGGTTCCCTTGTAACTCACTCTTTGCTTTTCTCTTGTTGCCTTTAGGATCCGTTCTTTATCCTTGACTCTGGCCATCTTGATATGTCTTGGTGTGAGTCTGTTTGGGACCCTCTGAGCTTCCTGTACTTGGATAGCTGATTCCTTCTTTAGGTTTGGGAAGTTTCAGTCATGATTTCTTGAAACACCTTTTTAATCCTCTTTGTTCTTCCCCTTCTGGAACCCCTGTTATATGTAGATTGGCGTGCTTTATATTATCCCATAGGTCCCTTATATTGTTTTCATTAGTTTTTGTTTTTATCTTAGCTATTCTGATTGGATGCTTTCTGTTGTCCTGTCTTCTAGGTCACTTATTCGTTCCTCTGCATTATCTAGCCTGCTTTGTACAGCCTTTAGATAAGCTTTCATCTGAGCAAATGAGTTTACCAATTCTACTTGGCTTGAAGGCTCTGTTTTTTTATTATTTTATTTTCCATTTTTTGGATTAGATAATTACTGTGACCTATTTCAAGTTTGTTGATTTTTCTGCCAGCTTAGACTATGTCTTGAACTTCTGTAGTGATTCTTTTGTTGTTGTTGTCGTTGTTGTGCTTTTCAACTGAAGATTTCCTGTTAGTTCTTATAATTTCAACCTCTATCAGCATTCTCTATTTGATATGTCATTGTCATCATGGTTTTCTTTAGTTCTTTAAACATATTTATAATAGCTGCTTTGGAGTCTCCTAAGTTCAACACTCAGGCCCATTCAGAGACAATTTCTGTTGACTGTTATTTTTTTTTTCCTGCACATGTATCACACTTTCTGTTTATTTGCATGTCTCACATTTTTTACTGCAAACTTGGGAACTGTATTGTAGCAAATCTAGATCAGATACCCCTCTTTCAGGGTTTGTTGCTATTTATTTATTTTTTAATTGTTTTTTGTTATTAGCATGGACTACTGTGTAGAGTCTTTTTCTTCCTCAGTGTGTGGCCACTGATGTCCCTGCTCAGGTTTTTCTTTTATTTCCAAACTTGACATCCTAGAGATGAATCAGCATAGCTCAATGATCAACCATGATTGGTCAAAAAGATCTTGAGCCAGTAAATCTTCTGTCCTTTGCCAGTGGATTTGTGTGTTGATTAGGGTGTGCATTCAAAGTTCAGGCAGTTTACAGGTGTGTCCTAGCTTTTAGTTTTTGCTAGGCTGTCTCGTCTCCTCTCACCTATAAGCCTCATATATAGTCTCAGAGAATAGATAATGAGGGACCTGTCTGGTGTCTCCTGAGTGTGTACGCACTCTTAGGTATATGTACAGTCTTCCTGACCACAAAGAAGTGAATGCACATCAAGACTCAGTTTAGTTGCCTTACTTTCTAGATATAACTATTAAATTTCTGGCTAGCGTGCTGGTCTGTTGCTTGACACAACTGGTGTTAAAACCTCTGATTCCTGTAGTGGGCTTCCGTTGAATTGTTTCCATTGAGATTACTGTTTTAGCAGCCCCTGAGGATGTACTCTGCTCCAAATCAACACAATGCCCTCTGGCTGCAGAGATGTTCTCACAGCTTGCCTTACCGTAGTTAAACTACTGAATGGATGGAGCTGGAAGTGAGGTTGGAATAGGAGCAATTTCAGGCTAAAACATCAGAGTCCCACTGTTTTTATCTGAGTTTCAGTGGCTTTTCTTGAATGAAAGCTATTGTATGCTTTTGGTTGATTTCCAGAGAACTAAAATTATTTTTGACAGTTTTTTTTCAGTTTTAAGGAGGGAATTTGCTGAGCTTCTCACTCCACCATTCCAGGAGTCCTGTCTCTCAAGCTATCATTTTTATCAGAAAAAGTAAAAGCTCACTGAAACTTCTGATTGTACATTGTAACAAAACTGTCATGTGCTTCTTCCTGGTGCAAGGGAAACTGGGGGAAATAGTAATTAGCTTTGGTGAGGCCCTAGAGTGGAGACTGACAAGTAAGAAAATATATTTCTGGAAATGGGTTTGTGGTTAGACAATAATGCCTGTCACACCAGTTCAACTGCTATTACCATTAGTAGGAAATATAAGTAGGCTTTCTAACACTTTTATGGCACCATTCCAAAGGCAATTGGACGTTAACTTCATTAGGACTCCAGTTCAAAGTTTATTTTTTTAAAAAAGGAAGTTAAGGCATACAGACTATGCTGTTAAACTGCATGGGTTTTACACTATGTTTACCATGTACTAGGGTTGTAATCTTGGGCAAGTAACATAACCTCTATATTCATCAATTTGTCCATATATCAAGTGTGAGTAATAATTATTCTTCCTTTAAGAGTTGTAGTAAGGGTTAGGTGCCTATAAAGCACTTTTCCCAGTATTTGGTTCACAGCTGGTGTTTAACAGATATTGGCTTCCTGTGTTCAGAGTGTGCTGTCTGGGAAACCCAATCCAATATGGAACTCTTCCTTTGTTCTCATAGAGTACTTTCCAATGCTAAAACTGGAAGAAGGAGTTCTTAGAGTTTTTTTAAGGACTGGTCATGTAGTTTATGCTATATAAAGAAATACATGGTCTTTACATATGACATTGAATCTAGGCAAGCTTCAAAATGATGCAGCTAAAGCTCTTTTTCCTTTTGAGGCTGAGTCATGGACCCAACAACTATGACTTGGAAATGATGAACAGCATTGTGTGAGAGCTGGAGAGATCATAGTGGGTTATTTACTGTTTGGGCTGTGAGATGAGGAAGAATATAAATGTACTGATAGAAAAACATTACATTAAAATAGTGGCATCTTTAGTTACTATATGTATAGATATAAAAAATATATATATATGGTCTACATTTCTTATGATGATCAAGTACTGAGTAGATTTCTGATATTACAAAATGACAGTTCACGTATGGATAATTGGAAAGGAAATGAAAAATAAATGAGATCCCGTGAATATGCTGAGAGTAACTTGCACTCAGAAAAATAAATCTACGTATAGATATAGATGCCATAATGCAATTTCATTTTCAGTCGGCCAAAAGTAATTGATAAAATTTGTTATAGTGAAAATAAAAGTCTTTTAAAGTTAATTACCTTTGTATTCATGATGAATTAACAATCATTGGAGATATCTATGAGTAATTATAGAGACTTACAATAAGATATAGCAAAAGTTTTGGTCACGTTTCAGAAATGAAAGAAAAGAAAATGGAACGGTGCAGTCAAGAAATTTATCACAAGGAACCAGAACTTGTGTGATGAATCAGGAATGGGAATAAAGCTAGTACAGCTTCCTTTAAACATGAAGCAATGGGAGCCATCTTCTGTTATGAATATTACAATTACCACACTTCTTGCCAAATTTTCCCCCCGCTGTTTATTATCTCATTATTTCTCCAGAGAAGCAATGGCTGAATATATCATTGTTGATGATACAGACAGTATGAATTAATTTGCTCTTTTAAGTGGAGAGCGTGAAATGGGGGCAGGTGTAGTGCGTACATACTGACTAGCTCTCCACTGGGATGACAGTGGGGCTGTTTTTACAACCAGTCTCCTCTGAAATTTAGGTCCCCATTAGTGCTCTATATCTTTCATTCTCCAAATTTCATTCCTGAGAATTGCTGACCACCTTTCCATTGCTTCTTTCTTACTTCATAATAGCTGAACTATGACTGCCGTGTTTCCTGATTACCTGAAACTGAGATCAGGATTGGTACCTAATAAATTCTCAAACTCTGTACCAGCATTGTGTAGCCATATGGCAATTTCAGAAAAGCTAGTCAAAACCTATGAGAGGTAAAAATGTACAGACTTGCAGCAAAATTCATTACAAGGAAAAAGTCCTTAGTAAGACTCTCATCAATTGTGTCATGTTGCTGCAGTTCCATTGTGTAGTTATGGCGAAGGTGTAATTCTTTCTTAGACAAGTTGAGTGGGAAATTGAGAAAAGTCCTGTTCACTCTTAGGTGACCTTTTAAAACTTAAAGGGGTTACACAGAGGCTATAAAGAAAAAACAAAACGATGACAACTGAGGTTGAAGCTACAGAATGAAATAGAAAGAATGGAAATGATGAGAAAGGCTGAGAAAAAGAATTTCTAGTAAAGGCAGTATTATAGTGCAAGCACAAGGTGTGTCGTTCCGTAAATGCCTTCTTCCAAAGCATCTTGTGATGCTATGAAATTGAGTGTAGTACTAAGACCTCTGCCCATAGGAATACTCAGGGATTAGAGAATTCATTTGCAAATTCCTGCTACTCTGTGAATTCTGTATAGGTTATATTATTTTATAATTTGAACCTGAGATAAAGGGTGGATTAAGGATTCTCTGCATATGTACATGCACAGTAGGACCACAATGCACTAAGGGCCGGTAGAATAAGGTAATTAAGTGTCAGACTCTGGAGCCAAACTGTATGAGTTTCAGCTCTAGCACATTCTTGAGATGTGATACATGGCTAAGTTACTTTATTTCTCTCTGCTCATTGGCCTCATTCATTTAGGAATAGTGACAGTATGCAGTAGGGTCACCCTAGGATGTGCTTTGTCTCTAGTCCCACATTAAAAAAAAATCCTAGCAAAGGATTCTAATTTTTTTAGTGGGCAGGAAACAAATTTACTATGGTCAGGGATATGAAATACTATGATAGATTTAATTTGGATCAAGTGCGTACATCTAGATTAATCAACCAAGCAATGGTAGGGTTTATAAATGCATAGAAGCTCTAAATCAAATTCCAGGGTTGGGATTTGGGGATATTCTCCCTAACGATTGGGGTGGTGATCCCTTTATTAGACAAACCAATGAGTTTCTACCCCAAGGCTTTGGTGTGATTAACCTGAATGTTTACAAAGAAATGTGCATTCCATCTGCATCAAATCCTGATGTGAGCCTGGGCATTTGAGTGGCTTAAGAGTCACAGTCAGTGACCTCCTTCATCTTAAGCCTGTCATCCTCTTTATCAGGTACCATTTGTTTCCTTCTATTTTGTTTATTAGAAATACAGTTACAAAGTGAATTTAGGAATGAAATAATCACTTTTTCCCAAGTAAATTGTTCTATTAGCTCTCTCAATACAGTAGGATGATATTTGGTATAGATCTGTGTTCTCCACAACAAAATAAATTACTATGTTTAATGAATTGAATATATGTTTAGCGTCTACAGATTAAACATAAGTAATCCAGTTGCCACATTTTTTCACAATGATTTTTAATAAATTACACCTTAAAGTGCATCGCCAAGCCGGTTGTATTTCCCTACAGACATGGTGTTATAATTGAGAGATAAGTTATTGATCAAAGACTTATCAAAAATATGTCATAAAAGCAATTATAGTTCATAAACTGCTATTTTAAAGTAATTATCTTTCCAATAATCCAATTTTTATGAAGCAGGCCTTATCTGTACTCATTGAACATTCAAGAGATTGCAGTATATATATAAATATATATTTTTACCACAAACACCTGTAGTAAATTGTATCACAATTCTGACTTAAAACCAACATACCCTCTGTTACATATATATAGATTTATGCTTACATTATAATTTGTTTTATCTTAAATCTAATTAATAATTTCATTCTTCAAACATTTTTGGGGTGACTTAAGGGTCAGGCACTTTTTAAGGGACCTAAAATAGTAAAATGGGAGAACGTCATTCCCATCATTTCTTGTCCTAGAAGAACTCAAATGTACAGGCAAAAGCAGAATTCAACGACAAGGTATCAGCCATAATGAAAGACTCATATATATAGTGTATGCATAAATATATATGCAAGATGTGTACATATGTATGTATACATGTACACACAAACACAAATTGTACTTTTTGGGGAGGGGAATTCCGTGTCTTTGAATATGGTTGTCAGCGAAAGTTCATCTGATTTTTTTCCTCAATATTTTTATGGTAAGTAAAAGCATTTAAATATCTTACTGACTTAAGAAATGCCTAAGTTTTACAACTTTGTCATTTTTTTCAGAACTTTCATGGCTCCTAATACTCAACAAAAAGTTATAAAAATATGTGTTTCATCATTAGCATGGACATCTAATAAGAAAGCCAGAATATTTTTGATAATGTGGCTAATCCAAACAAACACTGAATACTTTTGACCCTTTTTGAGCTGGGGAATTAAGGGATGGACAGAAAGATTAAAAAGGACACCTAAGACTGGTATTTGAAAAAGCATAGTATGAATGGAGCAGAGAAAATGTGAGCCTCTATGTTCTTTTATCTCTAAAAGGGTTAATTTATAAATAATTTATAGAGAGAATTTTATTTCCATGGCTCACCGCAGTATCACGCCAGGTTTTGGGTAATTAGATCGAAACATAAATGTCCACGGATGGGCCTTGTAGGAGGAAGTGAAAATTATAATTGCTATATTGTGAGCCTATTTTGCTATAATTTATCAATTTGGATTAGAAATGTGATATTAATGTCAGCTAACTTTTGAATTATATGCAGTTTTAAAAATTATAAATTTCTGACTTACTGTGAGTGCAATAATCAAATTATTTTGTGCAGATGGCTTTATGCATGGACAGACACATTTCAGATGATTGAACACAATAGTATGCAAGCAGAAGGCAGTAGGTGTGACCGCTCAGTAGTTGGCCAGGCTCTGTGGGTAGGCACTTGAGGACAGTCATGTTTCCAGTTTGATGTTTAATAACATACACAGCATTGCTAGGAGTGGTGTTGAATGAGTCTTTAAAATAATAACAAATAATTCAATTAAGCCGGACATGGTGCTTAGACTGTAAAAAGCAATATTCAAATTAGCTAACAGATTATTGTCTCTATAGAAACAATTCTGCAGCTGAAATTTGACAATTTTATGATTCATGCTGGTGGAAAAATCTTTATCACTATTCATTCAACAAGCTTTTGTTGAGTGCTTACTATATGCCAGGAACTGCGCTCCTCATTAAAGATGAAAAGTCATCGTTCTTATCCTTAAAGACTTTGCAGTTAGTACAGTGAAGTGGATTTTTTTAAACGTATTTTTATTGTCACCTTTCATGAATTCCCCTAAGCCACTGGTTTTGCAGAAATTTCCTGTACCACTTAATTCTACTTCCTCATCTAACTCTCCCTGCCTGTCGCGGCTTTCTCACACTGCTGGGAAGATTTTGACAAGTATTTCCAAACATGGTTATAGGAAACACTTAAGAAAAATTTTTTTTCAAGAAAAAGCTATGTGACTGTAGATATCTTGTTTCTCCCATACCCCGCTAGGCGTGCACGGGCAAAACTTCGGAAAAGGCCAGCCAGGCGCTTTCAGCTCTACCGTGGGCTAATCGCTCTCCTGATTCTCTGTTAGCAGTGGTCCCACTTCCAGCAGCTCGGGCTGAAATTGTTTAATTTTCTCTTTTCCGGAATAACAGAGGCCTCCCAGCATCCTGCTTGGCGCACACTCTGTTCAGCGTGCATACGTAGCAGGAATCCACTCCAGCTTTGTCAGGGAACTGAGTCACATCATGTACAGCAGCCTTATTATTTCCTTCTTTATATAACTTTTTGTGTCTTGGCTAGAGAGTAGTTCTCCCGCTGGGTCCTCCAATGGCGACTCTTGGCTTTCAGATTGTCTTAGTAACGTACTTCCACCTGTCATGTGAAATCTCTGATCTTTAAACCTCTAGCAACAAATAAATTTGCAGAACAGTGGATCTCAAACTTGAGTGAGCAAGAGCACACTTGAAGAGCTTGTTAAAGCACCGAGTCCTGAGTTCTCCAGGACAGAGACTTTGACTCAGTACATTGGGACGGGAGCGGGAGGTTGAGTTGGATTTCTAACAACCTCCCGGGTCATGCTTGTCCATAGACCGCACCTTCAGCAGGACTGATGAGAGTGATTATTTTATATACACATACATTGGAGATACTGTGGGTTTGTCCCAGACCACTGCAGTAAAATGAATATCCCAATAAAGCAAGTCACATGAATTTTTTTTGGTTTCCCAGTGCATACAAATGCTAGGTTTACACAAATACTGTTATCTATTAAGTGTGCAACAACATTATGTCCAAAAACACCAATGTACATGCTTTAATTAAAAAAGACTTTATTGTTATAAATGCTATCACCTGAGCTTTTAGTGAGTCATAGTAGGAAGATCAAAGATTACTGATCACAGACCACCGTGACAAATGTAGCAATAAGGAAAACATTTGAAACACTGCAAGAATTACCAAAATGTGACACAGATATGAAGAGAGCAAATGCTGCTGGAAAAATGCTGCCAATAGACTTGCTCAGTGCAGAGGTTGCCACAGACCTTCAATCTGTGAAAAATGTGGTATCTGGGAAGCACAATGGAGTGAAGCCTGATGTAACAAGTTATGGAGGAATAGAAATATTGAGTGGGGCCCAAAGAGAAGTGCTCAGTTTTGCCTAGTACTTTCAGAGAACAGTCAGAAAAGAGCAACTGCTTAAGCAGGTTCATGAGCAATGATGAGATAGTCTTCAGGAACGTGATACAGAAAAGTGGCCGTGTCCGGGAAAAAGGGCATTCTGGGAGGTTAAGCAGGGTAAAGCTGGACATAAAGGGGTCATGAAATAAAAATGAAAAGAAGTTTATGTGGCTGAAAGGTAGAACATGTGGGAATAAAGGCAGCAAGGGGAGTAGGGGAAGATGAGGTCAGAGAGGAAGGCAAGGGCCCGGTCATAAATGATGTTCTGTTTGATTATAAATAGTTCCTTAGGTAACATATAGACAATGATATAATATGATCAGCATTACCTTTTAGACAGATTATTTGGCAATTGTATACAGGATGAATCAAAGTGGTCCAAGACTGGATGCAGAAGAACACTTAGAGGAAAGTGATTGCAGTTATCCAGGTGAGTGATAATGAGGGCTTGAACCAGGGTATGAGCAGCAGTGGGGAGAGGGTGAGAAACGGATAGGAAAACCATTCAGGCATTGATGAGATGCAGGCAGTTTGAAACAGAATGTCTCCTTGGTCCTAAAGAATATTTGGCACAGTTAACTAAGATGACAAGAAAACGATTGCAGGAGAAGTAACAGGTTTAATGGCAAGTGGGGAGGGGAAGTTGAGTTCATGAGTTCTGTTTTGGAGACGTGGAGTCTGAGCTTCCTGGGTTTACATAGGTGTAGACCTCAGTTATCTGAGCTGGAGATACAATTTTGGAGTCCCCATGTAATTATATAGCTATCTTTGGAATCACAAGATTAAATGAGATAATCTTATGAGAGAGTGTGGAGAATAGATCAGGTTCTTAGGAGATAAAATTTAAGGCACATTCATAGTTATAAAGAATATACTGAGAAAGCATCTTACTATGGATATTGAGAAGGTTTAAAGAGACAAAAGGAGAATGGAGGATGCAGTATCTCATAAGCCAAAGAAAGAAAAGCTCAGAGATGCAAATGGATCAGATATCAAACACAATGAGTATTGAAGAAAATCTATTGGATTTGGCAACCAAGGGATCATTGGTGACTGGGAGGACTTCTTTCAGGGAAGTGATGTACAGACAAACCTCACTTGAATAATAAAAAACTTAATGAAAGGTGAGGAATTTGTCATTGAGTATGACCTTTTCTGTATGAGAGAGCCGAATTAGGAAGCAAAGAAAGCAGAGGGTGTCTTGCTTTGATTAAATAGTACCTTGAAGCCACACGATAACCTACACATTGATGCCGATAGATAACCAAGACTGGGGACCAGACAGAGGTCAACAAAAGGACACTGAGCCTGATGTAGGAGGCTCACAGGAAGAACTAAATCATTGAGGAGGAGGGGATGGCTGTCAGGGAGATGGAGAGGAACCCCCAGTGAGCAACGACTACTTCTCAAGCCATTCCAAACACATCCAGTTAAAAATATGTGATCAAAGCTTCTGAGAACACTGTCTCAGAAGCCTGACTTTGCAACCCAAACTTGGCAATTAGTATTTAAAAACCACATTGATTGTCTAAAAACCACCCACGAGTACTCTGACATTTATTATACATAAGAGAATACACAACCTTGATCTGAACCGAAATGAAGGGGAAACAAAAGCCATTTGCAATAATTTCTATCAAGTTTCTCCAAACATCAGACTACTGAGTGATGTTGCCAAGTCCAATAAATAATCTCTTGAGTAATAATTCAGTGCCTTTTTAAAAATCTCTGTTCCTGATTTTTATATTTACATACATGTTTCATTATGAAGAAAACAGTGTTCTGAACTGTTTAAAATGGCTTTGCTTCACTCTTCTTTGCATCTTAGAATATTTAAACTAATTTCTTAACAGTTGCTTTTTAAGAATTACTCTTTTGAAATATAATGGGTAAGAAAGTAACTTTAGAAAGTGCCTTGACATTGAATGCAGGTCTGAGAAATGGGTGATGGCAAATCCTTTCTGAGAAGAGAAATACACTGGAGACTCAGTGAGAAAAGTGTCATGTCCTTAGTGAAGGATATTTCATTCTTACGGAGGTAGGGGAAGGATACAGAGAGAACTGCCTGACTAGCTTTAATAATGCCACCACTCATCACCTCCCTTCCCCACCGCAGCGTTTCTTAAACTAGGTTCCTCAAATGACGAGTAGTCTTTCAAGTGTTAATAGATGCTCCTTAAAAAAAAAAAATAAAAATGCTGCCTAGTATCATCCTTGCTTATTAGTTTGCTGGGGCTGCAGTAACAAAGGACCATAACCAAGGTGGCTTTAAACAATAGAAATTTACTTTCTCATAGTTCTGGATGCTTGATGTCGCAGATAAAGTTTTGGAAGAGTTGGCTCATTCTGAGGCCCCTCTCCTTCTCTTATAGTTGGTGCCTTCTCCTTTTGTGTTCACGTCATCTTCCTTGTGTCTGAGCCCAAATTTTCTCTTCTTATTCCCAGTCCTATTGGATCAGGGTCCACCCTAATGACCTCCTTGGGGCTTAATTACCCCTGTAAAGACCGTGTCTCCATATACGGTCACATTGTGAGGTACTGGATATTAGGACTTCATGTGAATTTTTGAGGGGACACAGTTTTTCCCAAAATCCCATGTATTAAGTATCCATTGCTGCATAATGACATTTCAAGAAACTTTGAGGCTTAAAACAATACATATTTATTATCTCATAGTTTCTGTGGATCAGGATTCTGGGCATAGTTCAGCTGGGTCTCCTACAAATCTGCAATCAAGGGATCACTCAGGACGGTGATATCATCTCAAGGCTCTCTTGGGGTAGCCTGTATTTCCAAGTGGTTGACAGAATTCTGGCCTTGTGACCTGTTGGAATGAGGGCTTCAGTTTCTTGCTGCCTGTTTCCAGGGGCCATTCTCAAAACTTGCCACATAAGTCTTCCTAACCGTAGTAAATTACATGTCCCCTAGCAAGACTCGTGTTACAGTCTTACAGTAGAGTAACCATGCAAGTGACATCCCATCACTTTCGTTGTATTTCATTAGAAGCAAGACACATGCCCTGCCTACTCTCAAGAGAAGGGAATTACACAAGGATCTGAATACCAAGAGGTGGGGATAATGGGGACCACCTTAGTATCTTTCCACAACAACTTTCCCTTATAGTTACAGTGGTTTAAACACATTTAAGACTCTGGGAACAGCACATGGGAATACACTGTTAGGCTACTAGGATAAAGTATACTCCTCATCTAAGCATGGAAGACCTTCAGTAATTTGCTTCTAACCTACTTGTCTAGGATGATGTCATTATATACCCTTTATATGCCATTTAACTCGTACACTGTATAGCTAACTCTTTCTTATATATACCCTAGATTTTCCATTTGAACTTTGCTAATTTTCCTTTCTAAAATTTTCACATTATTTAAGGCTTATTTAAAAATTCACTAGCCCCATGAACATTTTCTTAAATATTTCCAGTTAGATTTGTATATTCATTTCTTCATTCAACAAATAATTATTTGGGAACATAAGATGCTAGGCATGGAATTTATAGCAATGAAAAAAAAATTACCTTCTAAAAGAGGATACAGGCATAAAAAAGTAAAGAAATCAAACCATTTTGCAACGGCAGATAGATATGTATTATGCAGAAACATAACGGAGTGCTCTGAGAGAGGAAAATAAGAAGCTTACTTGGGGGCGGGGGGACATGGTCAGAAAAGACCCAGAGGAAGTGACTCTGAGCCTTCGGATAAAGGAAAAGCAAGATGTTGGTTCCAGACTGAGAAGAGCCTGTTCAAAGCAGCCACGTTGAGACAGAGCTTGCTATTCAGGGAAATGAAGTAAGGCAGGTACAGCTGGAATGTAATGAACCTGCAGTAAATGTGAAGAGGTCGGCAGGGCCCAGATGGTCACAGGCCTTGAAGGCCCCTTAACAGTTTTGTTTTTATGCTAAGTAAGTGCAATGAGCAATCAGTAAAAGTCTGTCAGCAGGAAGAGGACACTCTCAGATTTATGGTTTCAAAATACCTCTTATGTGGTCCTCTGTGAATGGACTAAATATGGATAAGAAAGCAGAGTTGTTAATCAGCATAAAGCTTGTAGTGTGCGTCTAGAAGTTAGCAGCATGAACCAGACTGGAAGTCAGCGAACTACAGCCAGTGGACCCAGACCTACCCATGACCTGCTTCTTATGGCCCTTAGGCTAGAAATGGGCTTTACATTTTTAAAGGTTGTAAAATAAAGAAAAAATATATGACTGAGGCTGTATGTAGTCCACAAAGCCTAAAATAATTAGTGTGGACTTTTACAAAGCAGCTTGCTGACCCCTGGGCTAGACAAATAGGTTAACAGTAGAAACGTAGAGAAGTGGGAGAAATTGAGGTTTATCGTCTGGAATGGGACAAAATTTGGTGATGGATTAGACGTGGGTGTGAAGAAGGGAGTTTAAAATCTTGGAGTTCTGACTTGAACAACTGAGTCGATGGAAATGCCATTATATATAACGTGAAAGGCTGAGAGTGGAGTGATTTGTGGGGAGGGAAAATGAAGCGTTCTGTTCTGGGTACTGCGGTCCACAACGTGTCCTGTCTCTGCTCGACGCCTGTAACTACCATTGCTGTACTTGGGAAAGTTTTCTGGTTTGTAAATTTTACCTCCCCAAGGTAGAAGCCAAAAAATACCCTTCTCAGCTTTCTCTGCAGCATGGTGGTGTGTCCACGAGTCACATAAGCTCATTCAAGAGGCCGACTGGCTTTTGAGGGTCCATTCTGCTAATGGACTGTGTTAGCTCCAGCTCTCAGGGGTGGGGCAGTGATGGCAGGATCACCTTCCTGGGTTGGGACATTCAGTGCTGGTGGCCAGTTGTGGAAAACAGGTTTGTGGCCATCACACACATAGTGGCTTCCAGAATTTCTTAACAGCAGTGGCTGCAGTGGTTTCCCAGTTCTGTTGTGTGTTTCGGATAATTTTCCCTAGAAATTTAGTCTTGGACCTACTTTTCCAGCTCTCCTAACAACTCTGTGAGCTTCTCAATATCCTTTTTAAAATTCCTTTTTGATTTTTCGGCCAGAGTCAGTTTCTGTTGCTTGCAACTAAGGGCCATGACTGATAAAGACATTTAATTTGATACGCCTGTGGGATATTCAAGTGAAGACATTAAATAGAGAGTTAGCTATACAAGTCTGAAGCTCAGAGGAGAAGTCTTGGCTGGAAAGAGAAATTGGGGAATTGTTGGACTATAAATGTTATTTAAAACCACAGGAAGGGATAAGATTGTTTAGGAATAGAGTATAAAGTGAGGGCTAGGACAGGAAAACAGAACAAATTCAACATACAGAAAGCAGGTTGAGAGGGGAGCTTAATTTTTCATTTTCTGAGGTCCTATAGTATTTTTAATACATTCTGCCTCAGATGGTAGCTGTTTATTTACTTGTATGAAAATAATTTACCCAATTTTAGTTCCTTGAGGGAAGTGGCTGTGTGGTGTTCTTCCCTCTCCTCCAATAGAAGACACGATGCTTCACGTGGAATAAACACTTGAATATTTTTCCCACTTGAAATTAAATTTTCAATCTTAATTGATCCCCCTTCAGGTTTTTAAATATATATTTAAGAGCAAACTAATTTTGGAACAATTGCTTTATATGATCTGTGAGTTGTCTTGGGTCTGTTGGCAAGACACTTTATTTTTCAAAAATTGTGTTATTCCCTTTAGGCATTTTCTTGGGCAATTTTGAACATTTTTTTTTTCTCAGAATGTTCTTTAAAAGGCTTAACTGGGAAATCTTCAACTCTTAACTTTTAATCTTCTGTCATATACATATAGCACCTTCTTGTTTCTTCTAGAAAGATGCCGGAAGTCAGATAATTTTCCGAGGTGTGGAGTATCTTAAACTGATGCTTGTTCCATCGCTCTTACCTCTGTATTACCTCCATTTTAAATAGGCATATAAACTAAGTTTAATGGCTTTTGTGTTTGTTTAAAATTCCTATTGAAAACTGTACCACTGTTTTTTTTGCTGGATAGTAGGCTGGTGTACTTAGATAAAATATTAGAAAAATCAGATTCCTTTATTTAGTGCATTTAGTATTTGCAGCACTTTATGCATGCGTCAGAAAGCTGTCTTAAAAATTAACTTACTTAAAATCAATTATATAAATACTAAGAGCCAGGTGCTGTGCAATTTTAGGAATGCAGACTTAAATAAAGGAAGACCCACAAAGAACTCAATCAATGTAAACAGCACAAATAGAAGGTATTTAATTTCTGTCAGTTACCCTGTTTTCACCTCTAATTGTCCCATTTGTGGAATATATTTTATAAAGGCTCAATTGTGTATCCTTTGATATAAATTTGTATGGTGAGAGGAGGAAACCCATTTCCTAACTGTAAACTCCATTACATCGTTCTGCAAGAGACTGATTTTCAGCTGAGCTTCTCAAAGACACTGTAAAACAGGCAGTTCACTTTAGACACCCAAAGTTTGTTGCATTCGAGGGGCCTGACCTCTCTTTGTTTTCTATTTTCTAAACATTTGACCGTTTGTAATTCCTCTTTAATCAAACTGGGGGCTCCAGTTAAGTGCTGTAGGTAAATCCTTTTACCCACTATGCTTACACGTTGTCGCAAGACTTCCATATTCATTGTCTCACGTGATACTGGTAAAACCTGTAAAAGGCCAGGTAGGTATTCTTACCCCAATTAACAGTCCCAGGGTAACACAGCTAGTAACTTGCCTTGCTGGAATAGCAGTATGATCCTCAGCTTCAGATTTTCATACTTTAGTTTTTCCTTCTATATTCAATAAACTGAAATAAATGTGCCAAGGGATTAATAACTTAATAACTCCAGTTGTGATACACAAACCAGAGATTGTAGGTTGGGGAATTTCTTTGAAGTTAGAAATTCTGGACATGAAGATCATTTTTTTTAACATTGTTTATTGAGTTATAATCATCTTACAATGTTGTGTCAAATTCCAGTGTACAGCAAAATTTTTCAGTTATACATGAGCATGTATATATATATGTATTCACTGTCACATTTTTTTTCTCTGTGAGCTACCTTAAGACCTTGTATGTATTTCCCTGTGCTATACAGTATAATCTTGTTTACCTATTCTACATTTTGAAATCCCAGTCTACCCCTTCCCACCCCTGCCCCCTTGGCAACCACAAGTTTGTATTCTATGTCTAAGTCTGTTTCTGTTTTGTATTTTTTTTGTTTTAGATTCCACATATGAGCAATCTCATTTGGTATTTTTCTTTCTCTTTCTGGCTTACTTCACTTAGAATGACATTCTCCAGGAGCATCCATGTTGCTGCAAATGGTGTTATGTTGTCGGTTTTTATGGCTGAATAGTATTCCATTGTATAAATATACCACTTCTTCTTTATCCAGTCATCTGTTGATGGGCATTTAGGCTGTTTCCATGTCTTGGCTATTGTAAATAGTGCTGCTATGAACATTGGGGTGCAGGTGTCATTTTGAAGTAGGGTTCCTTCTGGATATAAGCCCAGGAGCAGGATTCCTGGGTCATATGGTAAGTCTATTCCTAGTCTTTTCAGAAATCTCCATACTGTTTTCCACAGCGGCTGCACCAAACTGTATCCCCACCAGCAGTATAGGAGGGTTCCCTTTTCTCCACAGCCTCTCCAGCATTTGTCATTTGTGAATTTTTGAATGATGGCCATTCTGACTGGTGTGAGGTGATACCTCATTGTAGTTTTGATTTGCATTTCTCTGATAATTAGTAGTGTTGAGCATTTTATCATGTGCCTATTGATCATTTGTATGTCTTCCTTGGAGAATTGCTTGTTTAGGTCTTTGGCCCATTTTTGGATTGGATTGTTTTTTTCTTATTAAGTCATATGAGCTGCTTATATATTCTGGAAATCAAGCCTTTGTTGGTTTAATTTGCAAAAACTTTCTCCCATTCCATAGGTTGTCATTTTGTTTTACTTATGGTTTCCTTTGCTGTGCAAAAGCTTGTAAGTTTCATTAGGTCCCATTTGTTTATTCTTGCTTCTATTTCTATTGCTTGGGTAGACTGTCCTAGGAGAACATTTTTGAGATGTATGTGAGATAATGTTTTGCCTATATTTTCTTCTAGGAGGTTTATTGTATCTTGTCTTATGTTTAAGTCTTTGATCCATTTTGAGTTTGTTTCTGTATATGGTGTAAGGGAGTGTTCTAGCTTCATTGTTTTACATACTGCTGTCCAGTTTTCCCAACACCATTTGCTGAAGAGACTGTCTTTATTCCATTGTCTTTTCTTGCCTCCTTTGTTGAAGATGAGTTGACCAAAAGTTTGTGGGTTCATTTCTGGGCTCTCTGTTCTGTTCCATGGTCTATATGTCTGTTTTTGTACCAATACCATGCTGTCTTGATGACTGTAGCTCTATAGTATTGTCTGAAGTCTGGGAGAGTTATTCCTCCAGCCTCTTTCTTTTTCTTCAGTAATGCTCTGGCAATTCTAGGTCTTTTGTGATTCCATATAAATTTTGTTATGATTTGTTCTAGTTCTGTGAGATATGTCCTGGGTAATTTGATAGGGATTGCATTGAATCTGTGGATTGCCTTGGGCAGTGTGACCATTTTAACAATATTGATTCTTCTATTCCAAGAGCATGGGATAGCTTTCCATTTTTTAAAGTCTTCTTTAATTTCCTTCATCAGTGGTTTATAGTTTTCTGTGTATAATTCTTTCACCTCCTTGGTTAGATTTATTCCTAGGTATTTGAGGATCATTTGTTACTAGTATATTTACTATAATTATTTTTTCAAATGGTGCACATGTATCACATTATTACTGGATCAAGTACATAGTGGAAATGAAAGCCAACACATGTAGAGATTTCGAGAAGCACTGAAGACCGATCAACATAACGTATTTGTAAAGGGGTACCCTCTGCTATTGGAGGGGTACAACTATGCAAACAGTATTCCTCTTATAGACTTAATTATAAAAGTATATAGGGTAAAACACAGATCTAACAAGTAATTTGCTCAAAATCCTTAGATGGCTCCTATTGTCTTTTTAGATACACTGAAAGATATGACAGATTGTCTTTGAATCAATACTTGTGGCTGACTACAGTAAGTGAGAATCCGTGCAGTGGGGAAGGGGTTGCCTGCTCTATGACAGGTCACATCCTCTGTTGAGAGTCTCTGGTCTGCCAGGTGGTTCTCAGACCCCTTCCCAGAGCTGTCCTGACTGATGTCACCTGGCCTGTACTGTCACTTAAGCCTTGTGTTCTGCTTTTCCCCTTCAAGGTCTTTATGCCTTTATTACTCTCTCCTGAATTCATGGCTCAGATGAACCTCAGCCACCTCTCTTCTATCAAGACTCCACTGTTACCACCCGTGTGAGGTCTTGCTTCCCTTCTATCTCCCAGAACCCTGAAGATGTGTATCTCCTTCACCTATATCCTTAGAATCTTGCAAAATGCCTAAAAAACCAGTAGCTATACCTTTAAATATTCTGTAACTAAGTGAATGAATGTATTTGACTAAATGCTAGTTAATGTCTGCTGGAAAGAAAACCAGTGAGAAGTTCCTGATTTTGTCCCTGCTTATGCCCCTCCATTGCTGGAGTAAGAGATTCTGGCCCGATGGCAGACGATGAAAGCTGCTTGCATGTAAAAAGTAAATTCTTACTTTCAAAATCTCATGTTTCATACCCAATAGCAGAGGTCATGAAATGGCCTTATGATAGAGGGTAGGGGGATGTGGTTGTTAACACTCTCCTTTCTGGAAGAATAAACATTTCCTAACTTCCCTACACTATTGAGAAGATAATGATTCATTGTTTGGAAGTCTCCTTTGCTTACATGTCTAACTCCTAACATTCTACCCCAAAGAATAGGATGGGCCATGTTGTTACTATCTACTCAGTAGCTTCTCAAGTGAACCATTTACCATGTCTAAGTCACAGTCTTGATTTCCAAGTTTGGAACACAATTAACTGCTGGCTCTTTGGGGAGAGCAGATAAATAAACAAATAAGCCTTTTCCCTGTGCAATTATGCTTCCCAAAGAGTCAAACTACCCAACCCTTTGCACATAGGTCAACTGGAATAATTATTAGTAATACTGCTTTTGATATTACGTATTTTACTGCCTTTGCCTCAGGAGATCAAACTGCTTTACACACATTATCTCATTAATCCCTACTCCTGTTCTCTGAAGTAGAAAGAAGTGGGTTCTGTTTTATGCTTCTAGTAAAGTGTTATTCCTGCTCTGAGTGTAGCAACTCAGGCCCAAGGAAGTGAAGCACCTGGCCCAGGGTCATATACTATGTCAGCTGCTGATTTAGACCTTTTTTTATTCTGGACTTCTGTATTTCTTCTCTAAACCACACTGCCTTCAGACATGGTCCCTTCAGGCTTCATTGCATAGTATACTGACCCATATCCGGGTTGAATTTTATTGAGTCGCACAAGGTTAAGCCCTTTACGAAAGAGGCCTGAGTCAACAGGGAGCGCATTGCATCTCTGTTAGGTCCAAGATCTCCATGTGAATGAGCTGTAAGAATAATTTCATAATTCATCGTTCTTTGAGGTTTACAAATGGCACGCTCCTGTTGACTGGGGAATGGTGAACACACACATTTTGTTCAGCCACAGCAATGAAGAAAACAAGATCCTATCATCAACAGAACTTTTTCTTTTTTCTCAACTGCTTTATTGTATTACCCTAACACTCTGTGACTTTGATGTTAAGAATGTCAGTGAAAGGGAACAAAATCTAAGCTGTTTGAATCTTCTAAATCAATAGCAAACATTATTTGAATATTAGACTGAACAGCTGAAATACTAGTGTAACTTTTCAGCCCTGGGGCTGCAGCCATTAAGCTTAAAGAATGACAGTTCTAAGCCAGAACAGTGTTTTTGAAAGGCATTTCACTGTCAGTTTGTTTCAAAAAAAAAAATTCTTACTCTGATGAACTTTAATATAAATTGATGAAAGAATTAAACTCTCATCTGTACTGGAGAAGCCAAGGACAGGCATACGGTAGGGGCATTTTTGTTTTCTTCTGGACCAAAAATTGATCTTTAGCCAGGGGCAAGTTAAAAAAAAAAAAAAGCCAACAATAACAACACGATTCCAGAACATTTTAGGGGATAATAAGGTAACATTGCTTGAAGATGGTTTCAGCCAAAGGTTAGGTAAAATGTAATAGGGACAAGCCTCTCAACGTGGAATCTGTTTCTCAGCATTGTAACTCCGCAGGAAATCTTCCCGAAATCTCTTTCTGCTCCAAGCAATCTTTGACTCCTTGGGTAATTAATTTTTTTCACTGAAATAGGCTGTTCAAGCCCTGCTATGTATTTTTGCCTACATCTAGAACTCCTGAAGAGTAACACAATAAGGCGTTATCCCAATGGGTGAGACCCACTCTTCAAAGATAAATATCTCCTTTGTTTTATGTTTTGTTTAAATTGGAAAAGAACAGTCCAACAAAGCCTGCACAGTGTCAATGTTTAAGATCGAGTTGTTATGCTATTTACAAAAAAAAAAAAAAAAAAAAGTGGAGGAAGGAAAAACCACGCATGGCAGACACCTGTGAACCTTATTATGTGACTGCTTCCTATTTTGCCAACTGATTTAAGATCTTTTTAAAAGCATGTATTTTTAGAACTTGGAAGCTTCATACAAATTGTAAGTAGATTGTAATGAACTCCTGAAATATGAAATCTTTAATGGAAATATCATCTGACTCTAAAATCCTACATCATAAGTATGTGAAGTTTAACACATGGTAGGGTTTAAAAAAAATCAGAGATTATAGGAAAAGAATATGGAAATACCAATTATGACATGTTAAAATTTTATCAGTAGACCATTTTATATTCTGATTTTTTTCTGATCCCTCTATAAATTTTTCCTGTTATTGTATTTCATAACTGCCTTAGAAGTTCAACTGGGTATTTTTTCTTTGCTTTTTGAATTCCATCTTTCTGTTACCTAATGGTTTTTATGCTAACTTCAAGGAGTTTTAGTTTAATAAATGGAAATTATTTCCAGATTAGGTATAGCCCACAAATTTCATCAGAAATTTACTGTAAATTATAGTGGTTAAGGGCATCATTGGCTTTGAGGACATGAGTAAGCTACAAAAAAAAAAAAAAAAAAACCCGCCCTGTGACTCAGTTTTCTCATCTGTACAATGGGGATAATAATTATTTAGCTCCCAGAGCTATTGTAGAAGTTATAGGAGTTCATCTGAAGCAGATGGTCTGTGCTTGACACATTGTCAGTCCCTTATGTATGAGCTTTTATTTGTAGCATTATCATCATATTTTTTAAGCTTTCTCTTTTGTGATTAGCCTCTTTCTAATTGTTTTAGAATCTACCTAGCTTTTTAAGTTAATGTTTGTAGTGGAGTGAACACTGGACTGGGAGTCAGGAAAAATATGTTCCTTGTACTAGTCCTGAACATTTCATTTATTTATGTTTGCTTAGGAATTTCATTTGGTCTCTTCAGGTTTTTAATTTCCTTACTTAAAAGAAAATGAAGATACTAAATTATACGAATAACTCTCAAGCCATTTACAAATCCACCTGTAAATTAAAAATCAAATAAAGGGCCAACATAGTCAGTGATCAAGTCTTTATTTTATCAAGGAAGCCCGTTCTCAAAAGAACCAGAGCGCACTATCACTAGGATTTCATTAAAAGAAATTTTTCACACCACAGGAGGGAAGAAAAATGTAATCTTAAAGAGAAGTCTTTTTTATTAAATACATTTAACTTTATGAGAAACTCATATGATGGAATAATAGAATGGAAATATTTTAATATCACTTTCTACTGAGGACTCAAGACAATCGATGCCACATTACAAGCTGAGTTATGAGACCACCATGAAGGATTTGCAAAAGAAATGATGGAGCCCGACTTTGTGTATCTAAATATTCTCAGCCACTTAGCAAGTGTGAAGATATTAAAAGTGGAGATAAGAAGGGAATTTTTGGAAAATGCTATGTTAAGTCTAACCATTTCATTTCCCTGGAGGAGGTTTTTGGGAGTGTGGAGTATCTGACCCCTATGTTAAACAGTGGGAAAACTATTCAACTGAACCACTTAGAGTTTGAAATGCGTACCCTGGCACTTTGGAGACACAGTGTACTGCCAACTATGGATGCCTGCGATATCGAAAAGTAGCACAAGAGAGATGCCCTACGTGGGCAACACGCATCCCTCAAGGAATGAAGTGTGAGGCTTTCCCATGGACCAGATACAGGCTACATAAGAGCACACTGTCCTCTAGTTGCGAAAGAGCCAGCAAACGGCCATCTTGAGTCCTTTCTAGGGGACCACCAGTATTTCCAACATCATGGAGTAGGTGACGTGAAGAGTCTGGGGAAAGAACTAAAGGAGCAGGTAGGGCTACATCTACCCTCACCGAGGGAACCACAGGTAAACACTTGTTAGGGTCGGGGGGTGTCAGATAATTTGTGACTGCTCCCCATTAAATAAAGAGGTGAGTTTAAACATCTGACTGACCCAGGGAGCATGACTGCAATCATGGATCATAGCGTCAAGAAGGAAATTTTCTTTCCTTTCCTCTTTCCCTCCTCCTCCCCACAGCAGATAGAAAATATCAGTGAGCAAAATAGAGGAAGGGAGGGGTAAGGAATAAGCTTGGGATGGGGGCAGAAAATGCCAGTCTCACTTTCCTCCCTCAGGGCGGGTGCTCAGCATGAGTCAGGTCCGAGATGGTAGAAGAGTTCACTTTGTTTTTTGTTTTGTTTTGAACAATCTGTTTTTTTTTTTTTTGGTGGTGGGAGGTAATTATGTTTATTTATTTATTTAATGGAGGTACTGGGGATTGAACCCAGGACCTCTTGCATGCTAAACATGCCACTTTCTTTGAATAATACGTAAAGTTTTTATTACAGGTATAGATAGAATTATTGAACAAAGATGTTTTTTTCACTAGCTGACAATAAGCAGAAAATCAGGGAACCTACCCTAAATTTCATCTACAGGCAGGAAAAGAATAAGGCCCAAGGAGTAAGCATTAAAAGAATAAAGAGTTAAGAAGAAAGTGGCTTCACACGTCTCACACGTCACGCCTTTCAGCATAGCTCTTCCCCTAGCTGCAGTGCTCTCCCTGGTTGGTTATTTTTTTAAAAAATATTTTTAGATTGTGTTACTAGCTCTCACAGTTGAATATTAGTGAACTAGGGAACTGGCTAACTAGATGAGATTTGTGATCTCTTCACCAGACCTAAGTACAGAAGAAATGTGGAATACACATTTGTAAATTTTAATTCATCTTCCCACACTGAGCTATCACTGTTGAGTCTTTATTAGATAACAAAATACTAACAATAACAAATACTGTCTACTGAGAAACATAAAGTAACTTATCTAGTCTTCATATCAATATATAAAAATATGTATATAATCTAGCTAAAGTGTTAGAAAATATTTCATAAAACTCACTTGGGTGCTGATTTGTAAGTTCTCCTAAAATTGCAGATACCATGAGAGAAATCATTTCGATGTTGCATGACAGGAGAGAGGCTAGTTTAGAGGCAGGGAGTGAAGCTTATCCCTGATGGATTCTTAGGTTACCCTAAGAATTAGCAGAGGAAACTGATGTTAGCTAAATGACTACAATGCCCCAGGAGGTATGCTAAGTGCTTTACATGTGGAACTTCAGGTAATCCTCATAAGAAACTCTGGGAATGAGAATTCTTAACCTGATTAATAAACAAGTGAGGAAATTAATGCTAATATATTTAAGTTACCATTCCCAAGGTCATAGAGTTCTGAGTGGCAGAAGTAGAATTATAAATCACCTTTCGCCTACTCCGAAGTCCACTCTCTTCATTTTACCCCTTGAAAACTTCCATGTATTTATTTATAAAAGGTAAAATTGGATATCTTGGAAAGGTTTCTTCATTATATAAACAATTTCATCCAATTGAAGTGCTGGTTTCAAAACATTTCATCCTAGGATTCTGACCTCTAGTTTTCCAGAGATCCCAGGTCCCTTATGCTTACTAGCAGGTATTAAAACAATAATTGTGAAAAAAGAAATTGTGTTTACCTATGTTTAGAGTAAACGATTAGAATATTCACTTCATAAGGCAATGACTGAACCATTCACTTTGTGTCTAGGGCTTAGCACTGTGCCTGGAATCTGGTAAATACTCCATAAATATTAATTTTAAAAATAAATGATAGTGAACAATGCCTACATCCATTCATTCACATAACATATATTTATTAAATGCTTACTGAGTTCCAAGCACTGGTGATTCCATCAATGGAGAGTGAGCTGGACATGATTCCTGTCAAATGGATTTTGTGGTCCAGTAGAGAAGACTTAGGCTTAAGCAAAAATAGTAAAGGATGGGATGTGTTCACAGTGGGGAAACTGAGTGCTTGGGAGCACCCAGCAGGGGCTTCTGGTGTGGTCTGGGTGCTTGTGAGTGGGGATAGTGAGATGTAGCCAGGGTGGTTTTCTTCAGAGGTTTGAAAATGGTTACAGGATGAGGCAGCATTATCATTCTGAAATGGAGAGGCAAAAATATATATATATGTGTGTGTGTGTGTGTGTAAAATTCACTGAAACAGAACCAATATCACCCAGGTGTCTTCTGAAAAGAAAAGCAGATTGTTTTAAAAATAGTTATAATTTAGATGGTCAGACAATGACGGAAACCCCCACTGAAAAGAACCCCCAGTGACTCTGGTCAGAACAGAGAACAACCTGCTGTCCGGAACCTGCCTCTGCCGATACCACACTCGTTCATGCCTTTGCGTCTTTGCTGGCCTGTTACCTTTGACAGGGATGTCTCCCTCCTTTCAGGTCTGAAACTCAAGCATGTGTCCCACGCGAAGTCAGTCTTCTCTGACTTCTCTCGAAAGAACCACTGCTGCCACCTTTTATGAACCTGCTGCATCTTGTACCTTCATTTTGGCACCTGGTGCATTGTTACCGTGAGGAGGGGAAAAGACTCCAGTTCTTGTCTTACCCGAGAGAAAGAATTCAAATGGGGAGACTGAAGCGTGGCATAAACAGAACATTTTATTAGTAGAGCAACAAGTTCTTAGAGTACACCTTTGAGAATTGAAGGCAGGCCAACCCAGGAGAGGAAAATGGTGGCGCTCCTTTGTTTCTCCCGTCTTACATCCTGGCTCAGGGACGTTCTGGTGATTGATTGACAGCTTGCATCCCTTGAGTGCTTATGCACGTTTGTTTCTTTTGCGCATGCTCTGACCCATAATGCACACAGAAAGACCTATGGGAGGGGGCCCAAACTGCAGTGCTAATTACATTATAACGAGCACTGGTTAGTTATGTTAAGTCGAGCTGCAGCCATGTCCGATTCTGACCAGCTGCTTTGTTGGCATTCATTTAGAGAAAGTAACTCTTGGAAGCCCCTTATCCTGCGTGCAGGCGTACTGTTATCTTCTCGATTGTCCCCTCCCCTTTCCTCTCCCCCCGTGCCTGGTGCTTATTTCTATCTGACCTCCTAACACGTTGAGCTGGAATTGTTGGTTTGCATTCTTTTACTGTAAGGATTCTGCTTCTCGACAGTCGTAATTATCTTCTTTTTCATATTTGTGTTCCTGTTACCTAGCACAGTGCTTGTTTTACAATCAAGTTCATATTAAATGTGTTAATTTTTCAATGTAAAGCATCTGTATGAAGGTTGAAATTCCATGTTGCTTATCCAGATGTCCCACTTCATTAGAAACAGACATGGGGATATTTGAGTTATGGAATTTCCCACATCTTTATCTGGCTGTTTGGGACCATGTACACAAAAGTTGCTTTCAAACTATTTTTGAAGAATTATTGCATATTGAAAAACTAACAAAACGTGGGTTTCTAGTTAGGCTGCTAGGATCTGATTCTAAGCATTGTCTCTTTGGACTGCAGTTTTAATTCTCTCTGCTGTGGTTTCTTCATTTGTAAAGTGAGTATAAAATTTGAACTTATCAGGTGGTGGGAATTAAATGGTAGAGAGACAACACACAGAAAGTGCTTTGCATAGTCCTTTAAATAGAGTAAAGTGAATGTTAAAAACACTCAATGAGTGTGAAAAATCATGATTGCCACTTTATAGTTGAATGTTTAAAGCTTAGTATAACATTTATGGGTTTGGCTTCCTGGAAGCAGAGGCTAAAATGGGGAGGTATTTTTTTGGGGGTGGGGTGGGGTGGGACATTTATTAGATTCTCACCTGTAATGGGAAGGAGGGAAGAGCAGTTTGGGGCAGAGGAAGAAACTGAGCTAGAGTGAGGGCCAACAGTCTCTACCGTCCTGGAAGGGAGTTTGGAAGCGAATATTGTGAGACAGAGTCCCCACCTTTGGGTGAAGCTGGGGACCCTTGCGTCCCACCTCCCTCAGTGCCAGATGCAGCGGGCCCTGGAAGGGAGCGCAGGACCTCTAGCAAGCAGCTTTCTGCTGCGGACCCTGGAGTTGCTGACGGTCAGAGGCAGTCTGCCTCCCTCATTCCCCATTTAAAGAAGGCTCCCTGACACTAGCAGTAGTTAAATCTCCACATCACTACTGGCCCCTACGTGCTGTGCCATGAATGAAAGAAACACTGCATTTAAACAATGAATTTCAGAATTCTTTAAATTTGTTGAAACAAAATTCTAATCCTTTATTCACTTTTTTCCCCTGGTATTTCTAGTTCTATCTACAGAGGCACATCCCTGTAAAAAACAAAAAACAAAAAAAAACCTTTTCTTTTCCTTTACAATACTAGTCACCCACAAGCATCAAAAACAAGAATATGTTTTTTACATCTGTTGCTACCTCTGATGACATAGGAAGTATTTTCAATGAACAAATACTCAAGCAAAAATTTGTATTTTATTTCACATATTTTACTTGCTTTTTCCCCTAGTTCCCTTTCCATTCTTCTTCCCTTCCCTTTTATTTTTTAAATTTCTCTTTTAGTTTGCCTCCTTCCTTCCTTCCTACCCATTGTGGCTCTAGTTTGATTTTTGCTTTCTACCATTTTTTTCCATTTATTTTCTCACAGAAACAAACATTGGAAGGCCTCATTTTTGTTCATGAGTTATGGTGGCTCTCAGTAAAATTGCATTTGTGTTCCAGTTTTCTTCATTTACTATTAAAGTTTGTCATGGTCCTGCTTCAAGTGACCTTGGGGCTTCTAGTAACTATATTTGTTGCTAGTTTCCTTTCAACGGCAGCAGTGATTTTTGTTTTTTCACCCAAAAATAAACAAAACAAAAAATTACGTACACAGAAATTAACAGATTCAGGAAACAAAATCTTTCTCTATATTGTGTTGGTTTTTTGGACGGTTCAGGGTAAATTATTCAAGGTTGCTTTCTTTTGATTGAACTTTTTTTAATACAGTCAAGCTTTTCAGTAATTTTTTTTCTATAAACAGTGTCCCAAAAATGTATTTTTAAAAGCCCAATTTGGATGTATGGTTTTGATTGGATTGCATAGATTAAAATCTAAAAACTATTTTTTAGGGTAGAAATATGAAAGCGATTGGATTACCACCAGAGGCTAAATATTTTTTTTAATAGTTGCAAGCTGAAAGTAAATTGCGAGCACATCCTTACCCTGATTTCAATAGTCTTCTCTGAAAACATATATTTAGTGTATTTCTTTTGCAAGGCAGACATATGGGGCTCAATTTATAAATATTTTTCTTTAAAACTTAAATCATGGAGATTAAAAAAATCAAAAGGAAGTGTACAAAACCCCTTTCTCCTAAAAGAGCTGCAAAAAATTACTCCTTGAAACATTGGACTACAAGAAACATTTGCATTTAGTATGCTGCATTATTTATAGATGGAGAACTGCAACCTCGCATCTCCATCTAGTAGTTTATTTTAAATCTATAAGATTTACAAAACAAAAGTAAGAGAAACATGTGTTGAGCAATAAATAAGTACTGCTCGTGAGCTTCTGTATTCTTTTAGCGTTGCACTATTTTCATCATTTTTGACACAGAAATGTGTTTCGCAGGGAGGGGCAGGCACATTTTGAAATAACTAGTTAAGCAGGGGATGAAAAACGGGTAACAAAAAGAAGGGAAATGGTTTTGATTTCCATTATACTTAAGGTCATCTGCAGGTCATGTTTAACAGATTCCATTTTCATATATTTTAATAAAATCTGTATAGGAAATTTAAGGAACTGTGGAAAGAATTTGATCTAAAGGAGCAAAACTAAGTGTCACTTTAACATTAGCCTTCTAGTGACAAAGAAGCAAACAAAAGGAGAAAAGTCTTCTCCAAATCAGAAAGCAAGCAGAAATATTTGCCCCCTAGCTACTGACAGTGAGAGAAATATCTGATAGTGGTGGCCTTGTCACAAGATGTCCTGGGCTTGGCGTTACACCAAGGGTAGTAAATTAAATACCAACACATGTATTTCATTTAGGAATTCTCAGAGTAACTGGGGAGAAAGAGTTAAGCATCAGGTTGTCTTGTCCTTGAAATTTTTTGGAAATCACGTGGCAGGAATTGAAGTTGTACCGATCACTACCAGTGTCTTCCCTTCTTTCTTTTCATATTTTCCCAGAAAGGTGGTGTCGTCTGCCCCTTGTAACTTTGCTGTCATTCTTAGAGAACTCTGGTCAGGGTCTGACTTACAAAGCTGCCTCCTCCTTGTGCTTGTTGAAGACACATTGACTGCGTCTCTGTCTAAAATATCCAAGCATGCCAGGAAGAGTATACTTGCCACTTCAAGGGCAGCGTCAGGCTTCAAGGACGAAATGGCTCACATTTTACTTAAACGTGGCGTTAAGAATCAGCACGACCCCTCCCTCCAAGGGTGTCGTTCGGCTTATTTCTGTAATTTACACAACTATTTTCGCTTGCATCTTGTAAAATGTAAAGTAAGTTCAAAAGAGGTTCAGAGGGAACAGGAGAATGTCTACAGCCCAGCGGTATGAGTCAGTATGTAATAATTTGCCTGAATATATAGATAGGCCATTATGGGACTTGTTAAGGTTTGTGTCAGGTCCCTGCAATAATTATTGAAAGCCTAATTCAGACCAGCTTTCCTCCACAAAATTCAATAAAGGGGTACTGGGTACACCATGCATTGGAGGGATTAGCCAATTCTCTTTGCACAGCGGTGACCTTCGTGTCCCCTCTATTAACGAGTGGGAAAGATTTAACTGCACCGCAAGTGCCCTTGTATTTTTCCGGCCATTATATAAAACATGTCAAAATGAGTTCAGTAACTCTTCAGTCATTTTTAACCTCACCTGTTCCTCAATCAAGCATTTCAAGCCCCACCTTTTCTTTATTTCTTCTTTTAATCAAACCCAGAGCTACTTGGAGTTTTCCTCCTGCGTGGTTCTGTAGGAGTCTTGGAACTGCACACAACTTGAAGTTCTGTAACGTAACTGTACTGCTTGTCAACTAGGAAGTGAATATATGCACCAACACTTGCCACGGAGGTCACAGTATGTCTAGTATTTTGTGATTTAATTGCGCACTGAACGTAGGCCTAAATCTGTTAGGAAAAAAGATGGATGCAGACTTGATGAGGTAATCTTTTACCCTCCACATCATATTTCACTTAAGTGGTAGTCAACATGCAACCCTAATTGGCAGTCAAATCAGAACTCTGTTGACTATAGCTAAATGCATATTGCCTAATTGTATAATTCACATAACTTCATGCAGAATTCAAGGTATGAATGCACTTCCTAAGGATGAATTGCTGAGCATAAATCAATGACTTTTTCAATCTTAAAAAGTTCATTTATTCATTGGCTTGTGACTTCATGGGTCAGCTAAATACTAGATTTCAGTTAATTAGGTAAATGGACATACAAGCACTAGGACAGATATGGAATCTTTTATTTTTTTCATTGACACATAATTGACTTACAATATTATATTAGTTTCAAATATACAATGTAGTGGCTCAGTATTTTTATACATTATGAAATGATCACCACTATAAGTCTAGTTACCATCTATCACCGTACAAAGTTATATTGTTGACTGTATTTCCTTTGCTGTCATCCCTGTGACGTATTTGTTTTATACCTGGAAGTTTGCACCTCTTAATCTTCATTTATTTCACCCTATCTCTCAACCCCTTTTCTGGCAACCACTAGTTTGTTCTCTGTATCTGAGTATTTCATTATATTTTTAAATTATATTTGTCCTCTTGTTTTTCAGATTTCATGCTAGTGAAATTATAGTATTTGTCTTTCTGTCTGACTTACTTCACTTAGTATAATAACCTCTAGCTCCTAGGCATGTTTCCACAAATGGAAAGACGTCTTTCTTTTTTATGGCTGAGTAATATTCCATTATTTGTGTGTGTGTGTGTGTGTGTGTGTGTGTGTGTACACATCTTTATCCATACATCTATTGATGGACACTTAGTTTGCATCCATATCTTGGCTGTTGTAAATAATGCTGCAATGAATGTTAGGGTGCATATATCACTTTAAATTAGTGGGGTTTTTTTTTTTTATATGAATATCTAGAAGTGAAATTGCTGAATTGTATATGGTAGTTCTATTACTTTTTTTGAGGAACTTCCATGATTTTTTCACAGTGGTAGCACCAATTTACACTCCCATCAACAGTGCACCAGGGGTCCCTTTTCTTTACATCTTTGCCAACACTTGTGATTTCTTGTCTTTTTGATAATAGCCATCTGACGGGTATGAGGTAATCTCTCACTGTGGTTTTGACTTCCATTTCCCTGATGGCTAGTGAAGTTGAGCATCTTTTCACGTGCCTGTTGGCCATCCGTATGTCTTCTTTGAAAAAATACCTATTTAGGTCCTCTGCCCATTTTTGAATTGAATTGTTTATTTTTTTGATACAGTGTGAGTTCTTTATATATTTTGGATATTAACCTCTTATTAGACATCTTTTGCAAATATTTTCTCCCAATCAATAGGTTGCCTTTTCATTGTGATATGGTTTCTTTTGTTGTGCAAAAGCTTTTTAGTTTGATGTAGTCCCATTGATTTATTCTTGCTTTTGTTTGCCATTGCCTGACTCCTCAGGCGGATCCAAAAAATGTATTGCTAAGACCGATGTCAAAGAGTATACTACCTATGTTTTCTTCTAGGGATTTTATGGTCTCAGGTCTTACATGTAAGTCTTTAATACATTCTGAGTTTATTTTTGTATATGGTGTTAGAAAATGGCTTAGTTTCTTCTTTTACATGTAGCTGTCCAGATTTCCTAACACCATTTATTGAAGAGACTGTCTTTTCTCCATTGTATATTCTTGCCTCCTTTGTTGTAGATTGTTACCATATAAGAAGGAATTTATTTCTGGGCTCTCTATTCTGTTCCATTGACCTATGTGTCTGTTTTGTGCCAGTACCATACTGTTTCAATTACTACAGATTTGTAGGCTAGTTGGAAGTTAGGGAGTGTGATACCTCCAGCTTTGTTCTTCTTAAGATTGCTTTGGCCATTCAGGGCCTTTTATGGTTCCATACAAATGGAACCAGTTATTGTAATGTTTCATATATGTGGTTTCTTTTTCAAAGTTATAAGTAATTTTTTCAATGGTTTCTTGCATAAAACTAAGGTTTTCTTTTTTCTCCTTCTCTTGTCTTTACATTAATTTGTTAACCTCATTTCCACAAAGGAAGATTTAATAAATACTTCTTTAATATATTTATCTTTGAAATTTTTAATTGAGAGAAAGATATAATCTATTTTAAGTTCTTAAATTTTGGTTCACTAGAATAATTGAAACAGTATTCAAAGAATTCTTGGATATTATCTAATTAAATTTCTCACTCAAAAGGGAGACTCTACCTTAACACCCTTATTAGATACTTAGTAATCTTAAACTTAATTCATAGGAACTCATTACTTTTCTGGGTAGTCTTTATGTTTATTTAAATCTCTAAAAGTTTTAAAGTTTTTTATACAAAGTCAATGTCTGCCTCTCTGCATCTTCTCTCCACGGGTACAGTTCTGTCACTGAGAATCTCAGAGACTAAATCTAATATCTTTCAAATGACAACAACTCAAATATTTGAAGTCAGATGTCATTTTCTACCTCTGGGTCTTCAAACTAAACAACCCAGTTTCTTTAGCAGAGTTATGGAAAATGTATGTTTACAGAGCCCTCAAAATGCTGGCTTCCCTTCTTTGGAAATTCTCCAGCTCTATTTAGAGGCTTCCAAGACGGAATAACCTGCTCCAAGTATAGAATGAATAAATTAAAGTACCCTGAGTGAGTAATATTGCCGAATGCCTGTGACAGTTCAATTAATTAAAGCTGCTTTATATTAGTTGGTTTAGCAACTTAATGCATAATTGGCCAATTCTAAAGTGAAAATAAACACTTCTAGATATTTCTTCTCTAATTTGCTGACAATACTGTTATAAATCCAGGACTAACTTGTTTACAGAAATTTCAAATTCTAATTTCAATGCATTGAGATTTTGAATCTGTATGTGTGACATGGTGTGGTATGACCACTTACAGCCCTTCCTTTCAGCTTTGTATAATTTATAAATTTGATAAAAATTCCTTTTAGGTCTTTAAACACACACACACACACACACACACACACACACATACACACGCACGCATGAGTAAATATGCTGTGTGAAATTCTATAAGGAAATAAAAGCTAATAGACTATCTCTCCCCTTCCCATCTCATCCCGCAAGTAACTCACTAATAGAGCATTTACGTCATGTACACAAGAATTACTGTAAAACAGATAGGACTGTAGAATATGATAGCAATTATAAGCATGGAGAAAATTCACAGAAGGAAAGGGGTAGGTTTTCTAATGGTTTTGAAGTGTATTATCTCACTTAGTACAAAAACTTTCGGGAGAGGGGTAATTCCTATTTTACAAACATAAAAATATAAGGCCTAGAAACTTAAATAGCTTACAGTAATTGCATAGTTTTTAAATGGTGAATATGGGATTAAAGTGGTGTTGTTGAAAACTCACTCATAATCTACTGCCCCTAAGCTTTATGGACGAGCGTTTTAACAGTCACTAAGACTCTGATAAATAAGAATGAGGAAAACATTCAAGACAAAGAAGATGGTAAAACTAAAGAAGCAAAGTGTATAATCTAGCAATGGTGAAGTATTTGAATAAAAGGGGAGGTGGTGGATGATAAGATTAGAAAGAGAGGTTTTTTTTCACTTAGAATAAGGATCAGCAATTTACACATAGTGCTTCTGAGGGACTTCCTGGAGGATGGGCCCAGTGGAACTACTTTAGAAATGGCTGACTTAAATGATTAAAGTGTTAAACAAACTCACGAGTGGGTAACTCTGACAGTTCACTAGAAACCTTCAAATTGGCACCGAAGACAGCACTCACCAATTACCTTTGACAAAATTACCAATTTACAATATGTGATTACCAGTCACTAATTATAAAAATTACCGATTACAAAAGGCATTGATTTAGCTCTGTATATCCTTATGTAGTTTGTGGGAAGAGAGATTTACTGAGTCTGTCTTGCCTGTCATGTTTTATGTTTTTCTCTGGGAATATAAAGAGAGATCACTAGATCATGTTCTAGCGAAGAGGGACAGAGAAGGAGGAAGCTGGTTAATTTAAATCCATGGTGGTATCCATGGCAAAATGTTCACGTACAGATGCTAGGGAAAGGCTAAAGTCAGTTACACATGAACAGTGTTGTGAACATGAGTCATAGAGTCTTGAGAAGAAGTTGAAAATCTGGCAGTAACGAACAACAGGAACAAAAGCACGTTGTGATGAGAAAGCGTGTTGTACTATAGTATTGAGTATGAATTATAAAGGGAAGTGGAGCAAGGTGTGGCAAGAATCTGAAGGGCCAAGCAGAGGTCACCTCTCAGAAAGCCTTGGATGTCAAGTTTAGCAACTTAGATTTTGCCTTGTGGCAGGGGAACAACTTACATGAGTTTAGATAGGTCACTTAATACCACAATATTAATATTAGATACTTGGAGTGAGAGACTAGAGAATGCAAAGTTAGTGAAGATACTCTGGTTAGACATATTTGCTTGTAAGAAACAGAGTCTAATTTAGATAAAGGGGGTTTAACATGGGTAGACACATAAGAACAAGAATGGTAATAGACTGTGGTAGACCTTCGTGTCCAGAGTTCATCAAAATACCTCACTGATAATGGAAATCAGCTTTCCTGCAGTGTCACATTCAATATGCATCTCAGTGTATCTGATCTTGTCTTCTGAGATTTTAGCACCTTCTGCATTATTTATCCTCTGCCTCATGCTTTCTCTGTACTTGTAAAGTCATCAGCACTGACCGACTCATAACTTTAACTTAGTCCATCATGTCCTCCTGGGTTGTTTGTACTGTTGGTAAGCTTTTAGTTTCTGCTCCTCTGGCTTACTGGCTGATTCTCTTTTTCTTTACAAGAAGAGTGAAGTCTTCTGTACAAGACTTCTTTACGATTTCTTCATGTTGCTAATCTGGTAACCTGGACATAGCTCTTCATATCAGACCCCTTCATGTGCTTTTTGTTCTTAGGTTATATATTCCTGCCAAGTCCGATCATAGTCCAAGAAGACAGGGTTATATATGTCACTACATAGAGTCGCCCCTTTACAAGGAAGTTTCCCTTAGAAAAAGTGACAAATATCATTAGCATATATGGAATATATGTGATAATGTAAATACTAGAGTAAGGATAGTATCGGGGAAGTGGTCATGGAAATGTGGTCAAGAACAAGTTAGAAGATAAACCTCTAAATCCTCAGTTTAATTGGTTTGATGATGAGAGAAAAAGAAGAATCAACACAGAGTCCAGTGATTCTGAATGGATTGACTTACGTGACGTTAGGCAAACAACTGAAATTGGGAAGATGGAGAAAAAGCAATTTTGTGAGTCACTATGGGTAAAATCATGAGTACAGTGTTTAACACATTGAACTTTTTTCCCCTGTCCATCATGTGGTTAGATGTGTGAAGTTAATTTTCCTGTGAGTTAAGTCCTAAAAAGAGAGATTGGGGTGTATAAACTGACTAGATAGACTGCTGCTTAAACTAGGCGTGTGAATGATACTGCCAGTGGAGAAGAAGAAAAGATACATAAGTTTAAGACAATAAAACTGCCAAGGCAGGCAGAGAAGGAATATAATACTAGACCTGGAAGGGAACCATTAGGGATGTATAACAACAACAAGGAGGGCACAGTGTCAACAAACCTAAACAGAGTCTGAAGGAGGTTACTCAGCATTATCAAAGAAGCAAAAAGTCAAGTCAGATAACTGACAAGTGTCTATTTTACTTAGCAATTAGATGCCCTTGATGTGTTACCAGGAAGACTTTTAGAAATGTGTTGGGGTCAGAGTAAGACTGCTGTTGGTTGATGCTGACAGTATGAGATCTTACATGTGGGCTACTCTTCTGAGGTTCTTAAAGGGAAAGGAAGAGCACAGTGATGAGATAGGAATGTGCCGTGAAGACATACAATTTTTTATTTTGCATTTTCTTCTTTGGGCTCAGGGAAATTTGGACGTGTTTATAGGCTGAGAGGAAAGATCCCAGTGCTGAGTACACCTCAAGTGATAAAACTAGGATACAAAAGGAGGAGCTGTGAGGTCTAGAAAGGTTCTGAGGGAAGAAAGAGCAGAGAAGGTGGGAGAGTCAAGAGGAGAATGTGTCATCAGGTTGGCTATACAATGGGTGAAAAGTTCCATGATCCTGTGGAAGCGTGGTAGAAGCTATGTGAAATGCGTCTCATGACCAAATCTGAGTGTATTTGTCAGTTGGCTCCTGAGGCCCAGTGGTGAATGTTTTGCCTTGTACAGAGTGAGTCCCCTAAAATTCTGGGTTGTGCCTGTTAAGAGTACCAAGTGAGTTTTCAAGATGGAGTTCACAGAAAAAATCCCGTGGTGGGAGGTGGGGAGGCACACTGTAGACCAAGGGGAGGTGCACATGCACATGTGTGCAGCTGGCCTGAAGCCGGGTAGAGCTGGTCACTGCAGCCGTTGCCGGAAAGGGGAACAGAAAAACTCAGGAGCATCTCAAGTCATGCATTACAAGTACAGGGCAAAGAAAGGAAGACATGGAGTTTTAGGTGTTAAAAGTTTCCTATGACGTTTGTCGTACGGCTCCAAATCTTTCTAGTCTCTGAGAATAATATAAGAAACAACAATAAATTTCTTACTGAAAGCAAGATAAATGTTCTCCAGGGTTCAGTGGACTACCTACCAGTAACCCTATCAAAAGGCCAATGGTGTCAGCTTAGTTGGGCTTACTTCTCTGGGTGCCCCTGGTTCTTATTAACCACCTCTTTACATTGTTAGTATATGCAGATCATTTGCTTAATGACTACATCACGCTGTTTTTCCACGGAAACACTGTGAGTTAGTTGTCCATAGTTTTAAGAATCCTCTGTTTCTCCTTGTTTTGAAGATGCAAACTCTGCCTTTCTATGTTGTTTTTAATAACAATCTCTTGCTCTATGATTCCAAGGTGCTCTGCAGTATTTCTTGTAACTCTTGCTAATTCTGAGTCTCCTGGAAGTTTTCTGGTTCTGAAAAATAAACTAATTTAAAATTATTAGGTACTTTCTTCTGATCTTTGTGTGTATCCTGGGGTCCAGTGTCTCCTTAAGCATCTTTGTGAACTATGTATTACTAGATAAATGATAGCAGCTGAATTAAATATAGCATGTCTTCTTAGTTTAGATTCGAAATTGGTTTTTAACTTTTGTAATTCTTGTGAAAAATGTATAAATTTACTTGGACTAAAATACATGCTTTCAAACTAAACTAACATTCTTGATGGCTATTGTAATTAATACTTACTGGTTATAGATGTTAGCACAAATTTACTAGTGAAAAAAATAAACTCGGAATCACGTTAGAGCAATCCAGTTCAGTTTTATGTTATCATGAAAAGTACCTCGTTCTTAGCGGTCTTCTTGAGACTCCTTGAAGAGCTGTCCTTTAAATGCCTATTTTGCAATGATGCTCTATTACCCTAAACCTGCCAAGTTGTCTACGTGGGATCAGTTCTCTTCTCTCAGACAGTAAATAAGCACAGATTTTCTTTCAAGATCAGCTCTATTCAAAGAGAGCGGATTCACTCAGGCACACTGTAGAAGAAGCCAAGCATTGTAATTTAAATGAAGAGTAGTGGGAAGGGGCTACAATCAAATGCTTTGTATTGTAATGCAGCTGCCATTGTCTGATCAAATCCACAATGGGTGGGGAAGGGTGTCCATCTATCTGTTCTTTGAGAAGAGTCTCGGCCCACTTTTAGACCAGTGGATTGCTGAGAAAGAAGCAAGTTTTTAAAAGTGCATCTTGGTTCCCAGAGGACTGCAAATTAAAATAAGTTTGTAAATGATGTCTTAAGTTTGAATTCATATTCCGGAGCCCGCTCAGCAGCCAGCATGTTTTATGCTATGAGCATTTAGGTACTAGCCAGTCGAGATTTATCCCTCATCCCATTGTCTGCTGCAAAGACGGAGAGAATTGATGAAGCTGTTTTATTAGCAGAGCTACATATTGAGTGCTCTTCCGAAGCCTCCTTTTCTCACACTTTAAAAATCATTCTCTAATTTAACAACAATATTAAGAGAGCTCTTTTATTCAGTCCAATTATGGGGAAGCACACTCATTTTTTTAAGGGGTTGATCTTTGGGGATGAGACAGATTATCAGCTTTTGAACCAATTTAAGTAGAATCTCCAGAAACAAAGCCAGGACAAATAATTATTGGCAGCTCACAGAAGGCATTCTGTGCTCTCTGCTCTGCTGGATTCCCTTAAAGTCAGCTTGCTCGTCTTAATGGGAAACACCTGTGGTCCGGAACGTACGAAGACAAATCAAGCTAACTGTGCTTTGAGACACTCAAACTAAATTATGGAAATAAAAATCTCCTCGTCTCAGCATCACCAATGTCCCTCTTTCCCTTGAAACAGATATTAAAGAGAGGCTGTTTTGAAAGGATTTATTTCCCTGAGGCATTCCAGAACTCGAAACATTGTCAATGAACATATCAGCTGGAAGACAGGTTCCCCCAGACTCCGTGGCCATTATTTCGGTGGCCCATTAAATCATTTAAAAAGAGTGAGCTTTGTTGAAATAAATGCAAATTCTTTTCATCTCAAACTTGGAAAATTATTAGTATATCAAAGAGGCACAGAAGGTATTTTCTTTGACTTACCCCAGGTAAGATGTTTTACATAATGTGACTTTTTTTTTCCCCCAGAGGACAAGTTTACTTATTTATTTTTGAAATGGCTAGAGAGGTGTTCAGCTAAGGAATGTGATCTGATGGAAAGGTGATGATGTCTGCAAGATACCTTGCAATAAATGTGATCAAAATCAAAAGTTTCTGCATTGAATAGATGCTCACAGGGAAACTCCAAGGATAAAAAGGAGATCTTTGAAAAACTACATGCAGAAGCACCAGGAAAGAAGAGGTTTCCTTGTTAGGGTAGAAGTGACGCTATCATTAGCCAGAAGATAAAGTTGCTATCTTGCTTTCATCTTTTCCTGGAAGAAGACTAGCCTTCAAATTGGACATTGTACAACTCAGTTTTTTATTTTCAAAGCAGGGACATTCTCTTAGAGCTGTAAAATTTGCAGGATTCCTTTTTAGAAAGGAATAATGGGCACCATAACTTGATTACCTTTCTGGGCAGGAATGAGAAAAAGGAAAGAAGGAGGGAACATTATACACAAAGCAAGGTTTATGAACTTCGTTACCTGCAGAGGAAGGTGGTGAGGGTGGCTGCGGCACAATGTGAATTTAGCCGTCCAGGTGTTTGAGAAATGCTTTCTCCCAGTTTTTTCCCCTGAATCATAAGACCATAATGCTGGGATCCCCTCCCACTTGATAGGTATATTGGCACCTAACTCTGTCGTATGTAGTGAAGCAGATGGTAAATGGCAATGATGAACATATAGTCTCACTATAAAAAGAAAGGATATTTGGATATCATTGCAAACTGGAGAGTATATACTTTGTCTAATTATAGGCAAATCAGGTAATTATCATCGCTTAGGTCTGTGGCCCAGGATTGCCCAGCCTTCCAAGCCTTGCAAGAGAAACTGGAAATCCTGGTTTAGTAAGGAATCTTATAATTTTTAAATATTATCAATTTCTTGAGTTTTTTAAAATACACATTTTGATGAAGATTAACCTTTAAGTGTATTTGTTTCTTTATATGTTTGTTAATAGCATAGAATAGGTGAACACTGAAGCAAACCAAATAACATCTCCGTGGGCCGGGTAATTTCCGCTGGTCTTTGTCTTGTCATTGCTGGGTTTGCGAGACTAAGTGGTGGGGGTGGAGGGAGCTAAGGGGAGGAAGGGGTGGGGAATTCAGAAATAAAAGCTTTTCCATTGACCTGGCTCTGAAGACCTGGCAACTATCCACTTGGGAAACTTCTAGAGAGCCTGTCTAGTGAAGACTTGCTCCTTAAGTAGTACAGAGGAATAGAATAGTTGGATTAAGAACACAGTCTGATTTCCCCCCCCCCTTTTCCTGAATCCATTCAGCTTTTACATAATCACTTAAACCTCTTCAATAAAGAATAATTTACATGTCGTTGGGGATCTGATGTGCTTTCACTGTGGAGAAAGGCAAATGGGGCAGGTCATAGGACAGGGTACAGCCTCTGTCCTTGGTCATTAACGGGCAGCAAGCACTTTGTAGACCTCTAAGCTCTGAAGAGTATGATCTGCATGATGGCTTAGCTGCTGCTGCCACACTTCTTTTAGATTTTCCACCCTCCAGAATATATCTGGGGAGAAACAAAATGCCACAAGGTAGAATGGCTCTCAAGAATACGGTTGGATTTTACTGTTCATAGTACTCTGAGATGCTTGTGTGCGCCTCCCTTGATCTTCTGTGGTTACAGGCCACTCCACAGCGCAGCTTAACGTGGCTTAATAAATTGTTCCCAATGATGCTGCAAGGAATCAACTTATGTATGTGTCTCAGAAAAAGCACTTTAGTGTTAGTGATAGATTGACCCAGCAAGACCATTTCTGATAAAGACAATACATTCAAACTTGTGTAGTGAGTAGTGCAGAATAACATCAAAAGAGATGGTGGTACTCTCATTTACAGTGCCTGACACTAGGTATCATCCATATTTTAAATATTTTCCAATTTAATGCATTAAAAGTAGAATTTTATTTAAAAAAATTTCCAGTGAGATTGAGCATCATTTTCCGTATAAAATTGATCATTACAGTTTGTGAGAATGTAATGTAGTGATCACCAGGAACCAATGAAATCTCATTTAACTTTTGTTATAAGATTACTAACTTGTAAAATCAAGAAAATGAACAACCTTGCCCAGCATTTAACAATTTTTTGCAGTGTTTGTGTTCAATTTAATGATAACAGTGTATGGTTTGAATAACATATTTCACTGAATAGTCAGCTGCTAACAAAAACCAAAAACACCCCCATCCTAGTGATTATTAGAGCTAAGCAAAATGGCAATACTGATAATTTGGCATATATTTTACACAGTGCCAAAGAAGTGTTCAGTGTTTATTGTAAATTATTAGAAATAAGATTCAACACATTCTCAGTGTAAAAACTGAGCATTAAAATATAAAGTAAAACAATAAGCATTAAATGGTGCATACTCCTTTAAAGCAAATTTAGCATATAATTAACAGAAACTAAAGAATTATTAAAAAGAAGCTAAATACTTTATAAACAGAAAATTTAAATAACCATGAAAAATGGAAAAAAATTAAGTATTTAACCTTATCTTAAAAGACTTTCCCATTCACACAGTGCATCTATGGTATTATTATTAAGTCCCAAGTATACTTTTGTGTAAAACTCTTGGTGCTGCTGATAAATTGTTTCTACATCTATCCTTGCCTGGGGAATGTTGAAGGGATATTTATGAGCAAACTCCAAGTAGTTTCTACTGACTTATTTATCTTCAAATAATCCCATCTTTTATTTGATAACGCTGAGAAATCCTTTTTGAAAAAGCCTTCTGCTTTTTTTGGCAGGGATGGATGTGAACCCTAGGTGTGTTTTCAAAGAAACCATTTCTAGTTGGTCCCAATCTTTTTTAGTGTCATGATGTATATGTGAAAATTCTGATACAGAGCTACCTGTATCATTTTCAAGATTGTCATGTTCATATTTCACTTGTTTAGAAAGTCTTTGAAACATAGTAAGAACTATACTTGGCATATAAGCTTTGCTCTGTTGTCATTTTCTTCATCTTCTTAAGATGTTGAGGTATAGAATAGATCCTCTAAGCAATAAAAAATTTTAATGCAGTCTATAAATCTCCAAGAATGTCTCAGGATGTAAATGATTCATTCTTAGGATTTTAAAAATCAAAAAAATAATTTTTTATACTTACTTATGTTTACAAATGTCATCTTTGGGGCATCTGAGTAGCCAGATTCTCCGTTGGTTGATGGGTGTAACACTGGACAGAGGTCTAAATTGTCACGGCAGATAATGCTTTGTCCTGTCCTGCTGAACATTAAAAGGAAATCAGACTTTTACATAAGGACATTGAAATCTGCTTGTTAAAATTGTGAGGATCCAAACCTGGGAAAAAGAACAAATACACTTAATGTTTCTGAATTGGGATTAAATGTAATGGCTCTAGGTTATACTTTTAAGTCCCAGACCGAAGGTAAATGGGATAAGTTTACATGTAAATAATCAAGTACTTGAGTTTAAAAATTAGTTTCATGAGTGCATAATGGTGTCAGCAATTAATGTAAAAATATTGAGTGAGCTACAAAGGGATAAAACTAATGCAACAGCTGTTTAGTTGCTGGAATATCATGGCCATTTGTAAAGAATCCTTTTGTATTCTTTACTGATCAAATTACATCACCTTGTTTTATGTTGTCATTGCTGACACCAAGATACACCAGACTAGTAACTTCCTGGACAGCCATCTATGAGAAGTGTTAAAAATTCATTCCTTGGAAGTAACCAGAAATATGGTTCTAGTTAACTCTGGTTTGCACCAGCAACTGCTAACATAACTGTCAGAAAGGAAAATGATCCAGCGCCAGAGCATGTAAGAAATCTCTTATTTGGATCTGAACATGTGACAGGAAAAAAAATGTACTCATAACCTCCCATTGCTTTTGAAGACTGAGTTGTACTGATGGTAGAGTCTTTTGTTTGCTGAGCATTCACACACAAAATCATCATCTTCATGCTAATGGTCTCTGACACTCTTAACAACAGTAGTTGGGGGCAGTGTAAGGTTTTGGAGACTGAAGCAAGACAGAACTAAATTATTTTGACCAGAAAAAAAAAAAAAAAAAGAAAAAAAAGAAAAGAGAGGGAGGTAGGAGATGTGAATGAAAAGGAGAAGTATTAGCTAAGAAAGTTAAGTAGGAGAGAGCGAGGGGAAAACTGATACCAGAAAGGCCAAGGGAAGACTTGTCTAATTGGGGAACTGCAAGGAAAATACTGGATCAGGCTCAGCTTATAGTCTTTCGTTCCAACAAGTCTTTGGATAATTGAGCACCACTCCTTGGTGAGTGGAGGCTACTTCGGAGAGAGCTTGAAGAAAGGACAAGGGGATAGCTGATGTGTATTATTTCCAAATACTGAGAAAAATAATAGGCAATTTATACTATTTAATAGTAAGTTTCTCCCTATCTCACTAAGTAAATATTAACCAATACTTAAAAAATCAGAGAAATAACAAATAGTAGGTGTGTCTGGAGCAACTGGTTCTGATGGTGATGTGGCAACAGGTAGAATATTGATAGACTAGAACACTCTCCAAAGAAGGCTACCCCAATAGTAGAGGGTCTTAAAACCATGGCAGATGAGGAAATGAAGCAAAACTTCATTTCCAGGTCTGAGATTAAGAAATGGAGATTTATAGTCCGGGAAAGGACAGGGTCCATGCTGGCTTTGAGTCACCCTCTTTCTGTAGAATGCAGAACCGGGGCCATTAGAAGTGAGTGGTGGGGAACTGAGTGGTTTGAATATCAGAAAACTTTCTAACTGGACATGGGCAACAACAGAAATTACTTTGGGAGATTGCTGAAAGCATTCAGGGAAATATTGGATATTTATTTCTTGATTGTTACATTAGCCCTAGCTGAGCCACAGAGCCTCGTGGGATAGTGAGGACTCTGTGACTATAATCACCTTTGGTTGTCCTTTCATCAAGTAATGACTTTGATCAAGTTTCTCCAAACTATGGTTCAGTTAAGGGAAAATAAATCATATATTATTGGGTTCTAGAAAAGAAGAAAAAAATCTCACGCATCAGCCAGTTATCATTTTGATAATCAGACACTTCCAAAACTGAACTGCCTACGTGATTTGAACACATATTTTTTAATAAAATATAAATGACATATGATCTAATTAACCATTCACCAGCAAGCATAATGAAGAAGGAACCAAAATTTTTACTTTGAAATATAACTTCAGAGTTTTGAGAATCAAGTTTACTTGTATAAATGTATATGAGGGAAAAAAACATGAGAGAAAGAAAGAGATAAAAGAGGAGACAGAAGGGAGGGTGCAGCTCAGTGGTGGAGTGTGTGCTTAGCATGCAAGGGGTCCTGGGCTCAATCCCCAGTTACTCCATTAAAAAAATTAAAATAAACATAATTACCCTCCCCAGACCCCCCAAAAAAGAAGAGAGGAAAGAGGAGAGGGCACAAGAAAAGAGGAGGAGAGAGAAAGGGAGAGGACGGGGCAGGATCAGGTGTGAACACTTGTGTGTTCGACTCCCCCTCCCAGTGCCTTTCAGCAGGAGGACTGGAAGAGCGGTGAGAAAAAAGATTTATTTTTCAAACATGCACAGTTATGGAGAAAAGGCCACGACATGCCAAAATGTTGAAAAAAAGCAGCCCCCAGACTCTGGCTAGGAGGATTATGAAACTCTAAAAATACACCAGACTGTGAGAACTACCACCTACATTTGCAATGTTTTACAAGTTAAAAATGTCACAGCACATAAAAATAGTTTTTTTTCACCCCTACGGACTGGTGGTTGGTGGTTTAACTTGAGAAGCAGATTGCTGTGGTAGTTTGAATAGCCTGAATATTCATTCACAGCATGGAAATAAAATGAAAAATGGCTTTCATCAGACTTTCCTTGTGTCCAGGAAACATATTTGGTCTTCTGTTTCCCTCAGTCTTTTTAGGGAGGAGGGGAAAAAAAAAAGGAAAGATCTGTTTTCAGAAATGCTTGTAATCGATCCTCTCAAATCCGAGGTGATTGTGTCAGTTTTTGGTCATGATTACATAAAGGTCTTTTCATGTTTTCTTTTCTTTCTTTCTTTTTTAAACTAAGCTGGCTAGGAAAAGTAAAATATGAAACAATGCCACACAATTTCTTAAGAATAGGCTGATGCCTAAAAATACACTGTGAAACCTGAACAGGCTCACTTGAAAGGGTTTAGTTTTTCTGTGTTCAGCACAGTAGCTTATTGTTGAAAAGCTTCCAGCTTTGATCACTTCTGCACAAACAAAAGGGGCTCTCTTCCAACCTCCTTGCGCTCTCTGTTCAGAGAGCTCATGCTTTCTCTTGTGGGTCTTCTGCTTCACAGTCCTGGGGCAGGAGTAAACACCAAAGGTGTCCCAAACATATGGCTAAGCACAAGGCTTCCGTGTGGGGTCTGGCTTTGAGTGTGTCTGATGATTACACATTTCAAATAGAAACCCAGCTGGTGATTCCCTGAGCCTCGCAGGTCTCCATTTGGCTCCAAATGATCTGGGAGTGGATTTTCCTGTTTGAGGATTACCCATTTCTGTAATGGTCCAGCTTCTGTGCCTTTGACCCTTTGGTCACCTCCGAGTCCTGGGGATCGAACTGCCGTGATGGCTTGTTCCATTGTTCAGAGGCTGTAAGCAGCCCAGCTGAGGCCAGGTGGGCTGCCAGGAGCAGGTGAAAATGACCCATTAGTAGAAACAGAAACACAGTTTTAAATAGGCTCATATGTTCAGTTCACCACTGAAGGTTTTTATTTCCTTCTTGAACTTTTCTTTTCTTTTTTTTAACTTGTGGTTTTCCTTTTAACCCTGACATTGGTTCACATAATGACAAAATTATTGATAATGGAGACTTGAAGGACTCATTTCTTTTATTTTGCATTTTATCAGAGGGAAAAGCTAAGAAACTCTTTGAAGTCCTGAAAACAGCTGGGGTAGCATAAATGTTTCCACAGACTTCAACTTGGTAACAACTTATCTTTCTTTATCACTCTTTTTTCCCCCCCTCACTTTGTCTTTGAAGATACAGCTCTTTCTGTCCAGAACATTCTTCTACTCCTTTGGCTAAATTTCTTAGGAAAGCCTGTCAAAACAGATGTCCTAGAGTTGATTGTGTCCGTGTTATTTGCTCTTATAGACCCTGTGTGTCCTTTTTATTTGCTCTTATAGACCCTTCTACTTTTAATACATAAACCCTATTACAATTGTAATTAATTATTAAGAGTGTAATAATGAAGCAGGGGTTATCTAGTCAATATTTGTCTTCTCCACGGAGCCACCCTGTAAATGTTCTGGGATGGTGTCATTGGGTTTTATGTGTATTAGCAGAATCCCGGGTTATGTTGGAGGCACTCTATAAATACTCGTTGAATGAAAAAGAAAATGATTGAATGTATAAATGAATAAGTGAAAGCTTCAGTGACTTTACCCTCATCTTTCTGGATTATGACAAGGAATTTTTAAGTGCCTTTCTGGGCCAATTCAATAAACCTTCCTGTTCAACATCACTAGGTTGGGTGAGCCACCTGTCAGATACAGAGACGTCAGATCTTGTCCCTCTCTGAGTTCCTTCGTTGCTTCTAACTCTTCTTTAACTCTGGTGGCTCTGAGTAAGCAGGAAAGAGGGAAACTGAAAGGAGATGGCAGTTGGCAATTAGGAGAAGAGCCTCGGGGCTACAAAGAGAGGAACACGAGCAGAGGGGGCTTTCAAGGTTGACCAGCCAGGCTTGGTTTAAAGGAGCTGGAGCTGGTTGAAGCGGACCTTTAAATCCCCCCATTTTCAGCAGACGCCTCCTCTCTGTGGGACTTTTCCTTTCCGCGGAGCTCTCTGTCTCAACTCCCAGCTCCCATAAATGCCTGGGTACCTTCCCCCCAAAGCAGTTCATTCTCTGGGTTATTCCTCCTTCAAAATATCTCTGCTGTGTGTCTGAATACTGAAGGGCCCGCTCCTTCTAGACGAAAGAGTGAAAAGAACTTAGTCTCTGGCATCTGAGCACGTGGATTGGAGTCCCTGCTTGTGTGGTAAATTGCTTCACTGCTCATGCCCTCTTTCTCATCTGCTTGCCCACCTGGTCCCCTTATTTTTTGTTGGTCTTGGTTTTTTTGATGGGTGGGGATAGGATAAGGTATTGAAACCACCATAAATCTCTTGACAAATCTCTCTCCTCCTTCTTCAAATAAGTGACCTGATAAGTATGCTGTAAAATCCTACTGGATGGCTAGATTTTATTCCATCCACAATCATCTACAGGCTTAGAAGTTTTGCCAAGTTATTTTTAACAAAAAACAACAAAAGCTGCTGTTTACCAAGTGCCTGCTGTGGCTAGGTGATTTAAATAGCACTAATTAAATTTGAGTAATTATTTTCTACTTCACAGATTTGGAAACTTAGGCTCATAGGTCAGGTGGCTGTGTTTCAAATCTAGATTTACATATAAACATCATCTTCTTACATCTCCATCCAAAATGATATCTCACTATTTTTTTTTTAAGAAATTCATTGATTTCTTTAGGAATTTTAAACACTTTAACAGTCTTGCGGGGAAAATAGTTAAAAAAAATGTGAGTCTTTTGGACAGGCTTTCAAAAAGTTTTTAACTTTAGACTCCATTTTAAAAACTGCACACATGAACAAAATTTGCATATAATGTCATGGATTTTATGAATTGCCTTAAGCCAGTCCATGGATCTTTGGCTTAATAACCCCCTGAGTTAAGGTATTATGGGCCCCATGACATAAAATTCCTTTACAATACACAGCTAGCTCGGGGCTCCCAGGTCAGACAGAAGGCAGCTCAATGTGGCTAACTAGGGGTTTTTTTTGTCAGCAATACTGTCAACATTTTGAGGCTGTGTAATTCTTTGTTGTTCGGTCTGTTTTCTGCATTGTAAGTTACCAGCACCCATGTCCCCTCCACCAACCAGATGCCAGTAATTACTGACCCTTTCTTGTTAAACCACAAATGTTCCCAGAGTTGCCTAATATCTCCTGGGGGCAAAATCCCCCGCAGTTGGAAACCATTGAACTAAACTCACCTGGGTACCCAGGCAGTGTGATTAAGCAGGAATCCTTCAACTTTGATGTTTGGAGTTCCTGGGTTTGTGTACGTCTGTGTTTACTGAGCTTGTGAGGCTTGACTTGTCAGAAGTGTGGGTCCGTGGCAGCTGCCGAGTGGGTTAGTTTGACTTTTCCTCTCCAGTGGCAGACGAGGTAAGGAGGAGTGAGCGATGGGATGCGACTGTGCTCACGCATACGTCAGCTCACGTGGCACCACAGAGAGATCCCTGTTAGGTGACACACTCAGTTCTAGAATCTAACCCCCTCCCCAAGGGAAGATTCAACCATGTTGTACCTAATTGTGATTTTCCTGATGAGGCTTTGAAAAAAATGCTGTCTTTGAAAGCACTAGGTTTTGACTGAAGCCATGAAGATAAAGGTCAAGGGTGTTGTATTCTAGGACCTGAGGTCTTAGGGTGTCTGACAGGATGGGATCTGGAAGGCCACTGAGGTGGACATCACACACTTTGCAATTTTGGGTAGTATCCTGCTGACAGGAGGATGCTAGGGCTGAGTCCCACCCTGTGGCTCCCCTCCTCCCCTGCACCCCTCAGTTTTCTACTCTTTCTAAGTGGAGAAGGCGGGGGTGGGGTGGGCAGGGGAGAGTGGGAGTGTGTAGCGAAATAACTAAACATGTTACGTGAATTAATCTCGTTGACTACTGACCTCAATCCCTGAAGTCAAATTCTCCTTTTACAGTTGAAAATACTGAGTTTGGGGGCGGGGGGTGGTGGTGGGGTGTTGCTCAGGGGTAGAGCATGTGCTTAGCATGCATGAGGTCCTGGGTTCTAATCCCCAGTACCTCCATTAAAAACATAAGTAAACCTAATTACTGCCCCCCCCTGAAATAAAATAAAAAGGATTTACAAATTGTTTAAAAAAAAAAAGAAAAGAAAGAAAATACTGAATCCCAGAGATATTAAAGAACTGGAGTGATTTCAAACATCCATTCATTGTGAGGATCAGGGTTTGAACTGGGGTCCTGTGTCCTCACTTCTCTTCCTTTTCTCTCTCCATCTCTTCCCTCTCCTCCTCCCCCTCCTTTTATTCTTGCCCTGGTAATTTTTTTTGAAGATAATCTTTGGTAAGTAAAGATACAAATTTATACATAAAATAAAAAATAAATCCCCATGAACCACTTTTCAATAATGAAGGCATTGCCAAGGTGATTGTAACTACTTTTGTCATCTTCCCTTTTCCTTCCTCTCCTCTAGCAATACCTTTATTTTAGTTTAGTGATTATTGCCTTGCTTAAACACACACACACACCCCTCTGAACAATATATAATCAGAAACAGAAACCTTGTGCAGAAGCCATTCAAACATATGGGTGACGTAAATAGAATCACCAGCTATTTTAAGTGAAATTTTATCATTTTATTCTAAAGTTCACAAATAAGAAAACTCAGTATTAGGTTCCTAGGAGTCATCCAGGCTTAACATGCAGCTAAACGTCATTCATTGTTACGCCTCTGAAATACACTGTCCTTTGAATACACCATATTTGCTTATTCTTCCCATCAATGGATAATACTGTCCTTTCCCATTTTTTTTCTATTATAAACAATGCTTCCATGAACGTGTGTGTATATGTTTCTTGGTTCAAGAAATAGACATCTAGGTAAATCTTCTAACGTACAGAACAGATAGCTGGAGGTAGGACTTCTGGGTTACAGAGCTTAAGAACTGTATAACTCTACAGGATGCTGCCAGACTGCTTTTCGTGAGAATTTTTCCAGTTTATACTCCCACCAAGAATATCTGAGAGGCTGTATTCTGTGCATCCTCTCCTACACTTAGTGTTTCGGACATTTTGCCAATCTAGTGGGTATAAAGTGACATCTCATTATGCTCTTAGTTTGGATTTTTCTGATTGCTAATGAAGTTGAGCATCTTTTCATAAATTTTCTTGCCATTTGAGATCCTATTTCTGTGAAAAATACTGTCCATGGTTTTGACCACTTCTAGTTTTATTCTTTTCTTTTAATAATTTGTTGGAGTCTAAATATTTTTGGTTTATAATACTTTGGTTTATGTTTTATAAATATCTTAGCCTAGTTTGTGGCTCGGCTTCAGTTTTAAGTAGTGGTTGCAACTTCTGCTTTCACACTACGTTTTACCTTCTCTGGAAGAGTAACACTTCTGTCCAGATTCATCATGTCTAATCTTTTTCCTCTATCCTTAACAATTTCAGAACACTGATGAGTGTATTTTTTGAGGGGCTTTTCTTACCTTCACTGGTACTCATCTATAATCTACAGTAAGTTTGGAAATAATTTCACTTTGTCAAGGAGTTGCAAGTAAAGATATGCTGGACATATGTGCATTTCAGGGAAAGCAGAATAGGGGGTGTGGGCCAGAGTCACTGGTTTATAGAAGCCAGATGGTAGCAACTGGGCAATTAATTTTTGGAAGCAAGACCAGATATATGAGGTAGAAATTGGCCTCTTTTGTCAAATGAGATCTACAATAGGTAAGTTGTTTGCTCCTGGTTCTATGACTCCTTTCAGAGACCAAGTCAACTGGATTTATCTCCCTCAAATCTATGTTTATCTCCCCCACAGTGCTGGAATTCTAGTAATTCAAAAGTGATTAGAGTTAGTAAACACAATCCCCAGGTAACCGGTTTTTGTGGCCTTTGCTTGCTTGCTTCTAAGAGCTAAGTCTGAGGAAAAGAGTCTGTTTAAATTAATTTACACCTTAGGGATAGGAGTTTTATTTGGGGCTTGGAGAATTCCACTTAATGGAATTCCACTGAAACGTGGGAGTGGCTTCTGGGAAGGAAAGAAGCAGCAATGTTTTATAATCCCAGCCAGACAGAAAACGTGGGCTACGGCTATTGTCGATGGAAGGAATGAAGGCACGTGCGTTTTCCTTGAGATCTGAAAAAACTATGCTGTCCAATTCCTTCTGCTTTCCTCCAGATTAGACTAGGAATACTTTGGGTAAAATAAAAGTGATTGTAGTCACTTACATGCCTGTTCAACATTTACCTAATGACCATTTGGCAGAAAAATGACTTCAGATATTGTTAAGCATGTATCGAATTATCTTATTGTCTGTTTCATTTGGTTGGAATATTAATGTGTGAGCAGTATGTTTGCATTTTAGTTGAGCCAGGTGGCATGGGTGAGTGCTCACAGTGCAGCAGGATAAAAAAAAAATAATAATAGATTTGGGGGAAGAACGTTAAACTGCAAGGTCAGGAAGAACTGGGTTGCAGACCAGCCTCTAACAATCTCCAGCTGTGTGTCTAGGGGCAGCTTAATCTTTTGAGAGTCAATTCTCTAGTGCTTAAAATGGGTCTAGCATTTAAATTCTAGTGATGCTGTGAAGCTGAGAGATTTGTGTGTCAAGTCTGACACCAAGTAGATGCTCGGAAAGGTATTTACAATTTATTACTGATTTCCTTATTTTTTTAATCAGAATATTTAGGTTTGTTTTTTGTTTTTCGTTTCTGTTTTTAGTTTTTTTTCCTTCATTAAATAAAGCTGTAACCATCTAATTCTCCTGCCCTGGTTATGAGAATGAGGCAATTTTCAGGTGAACTTGTAGACCCTTTTAAAGCTAGGATAGGATTATAGCTCTTTAAAATGTAAAGTAACATTTTTTCTTTTACTAATCGCTGTGGGAAACATTACTGAGAGTGTATGCTGAGGGAAAAAAGCATTTTTAAATAGATGCTTTAAGGTTTACAGAAATGACTGATGATTGTTTAATTGCCAAATCTTAGAGAATTAGCTAGAACATAATGCAATCAATCATTTAACCAACATTTACTGAAATACCGTGGAAAGAGCATGGGCTTGGACTCAGACAGGGCTGGATTTGAATTCTGGCTGTATTATTTTCTATTTGTTCAAACTTGAACATATTATTTTACCCTTTGAGTTACATTTTCCTTGTCTGGGCCTGGAACCTACTGGGAACTTTTAAAATAATGCGTGTGAAATTCATAGTTTACAACTTGGGAAAATGTGAGCTCTCAATAGATAGTAGATATCATGAGACTAACAATGGTGATAATTGGTTAAATGTGGAAACATAATATTAGCACAAAGATAAGTAAAATATGAGTTTTCCTTAAGCAATTCATGGTATTATTCTAGTAAGGAAATAATCAAAATGGGGGAGGGTATAGCTCAGAGGGAGAGCGCATGCTTAGCATGCCCGCGGTCCTGGGTTCAATCCCCAGTATCTCCATTAATAAATAAATAAATAAATAAATAAATAAAATTACCTTCTTACCCCCCCAAAACCAAACAAAAACAAAACAAAACAAAATTAAAAAAAATTAAAGTATAATTGGACATGAGCTAGAATAAGCTTATTTATCTATGTGCAGAATGTTGTAAATTCATGGAGGGGAGAGTTATAAACTGATGAATTGAGTATAAAGGAATGGTAATTTGAGCAGAAAGAAGGAAGAATATCATTGGCGTGGAATTGCATTTTTAAAGGCAGTAAGGCAAGGAATAGTAGCCACAGGGAACAGCAAGCCACATAACACGGCTCTGCAAAGTCTAATTTTTACCTCTGAAAAGTTAGTATAAGTAATATTACCTGGAGAAATTCTTCATACAGTATTCTGGGCATCTCCTCAGGGAATTATGATTCAGTACTTGGGTTGGGGTAGCGCCAAATCTACATTGGAAAAAATTAAGCATCCAAGTGGTTTTGATGTAAGTGGTCTTCGGAAAATCCTTTAAAACACAAGAACCTAACAAGATGTAGAGGACAATAGGAGACATTGGAGTCAAGGAGTCAAATTAGGACACTGTGAGCAGCTTCTCAGCAAGAGAATCAGACTGCACTAGAGAAGAGGTTTTGCATGACACTAAGAACACGGAAGGTAAGGAAAATTGATGAATGTTGGTAGCAAATGAGGGAGAAATCAGCCTCAAGAAAAACTCTTCTTTCCTGTCAAACCTACCACGGTCAAACACGTGAGAGCCTGACTCTAGTTATCCATTCATCCACCCATCCATCCATTTCGTAGTCTTCTAAATCAGTGTTTAACCTCACTTGGTCTAATATGAAAAAAAAATTTGATATTAATCATGCATATTCACTAAGAAAGGACTGGAAGAGACTTTATATTATTAAAGTAGTATTAATTCCTTTCTTTTCAGAGGAACCATAATTATCATTTTGAATGCTTTTGTTATCTTCTAACGCATACAGGTATATTGAGGGCAACTAGAAGTTAGTCCCCCTGGTTTATCCTTCTCTTCTGTTTGTCTTTAGTGTGAAACGTCTTACTTATATTTCTTCTTCTCTACTCTGATTCTCTCCTCCTTTAATTTAAGGAAGCCTTACATTTACTACACTGACGCTTCTACACAGAAAAATGCTTTCACTTGCATTTCATTTCTGTGGGTCATTCCCTTTTGAAATGCAGATATAACTGCAAATGGTGATACATTAAAGATTCATTACCAATTCGTACCTAGGTTGGATCCATTTATAAAATACTTTTCTGTAGGCTGTCTAGACGAAGCAGCTAACTACCCATGGGGTGTTAAAGACCAACTGAAAAAAAAATGATAGAGTCTAGAGTTGTTCCTGGTTAAGGAAAGAGTGAAAATTCTGCTCGTCCTCTGTATAGGATCCTAGTGTGCTGAGCACCAGAAACTAGGATGACCATTACACATATTAAAGGTAGACCAGTCTTCCTGTTGGGGAGAAGCAAATTGAAATAATAGCATAGCACTGTACAAAAATAAAGCAAAAAAAACCCCCCACAGAAACCCACATCGGATAAGCGAAGGTGAGAAGTATTGATACATCTTCAGTGCTGTTAAGAGGAGCATGAAAAATCCTTCCTTAAATATTGCTGGTGGGAATGCAGTGTAGGGGAGACAACTTTTTCCTTTACCCTTTTAGGTTCATTTGGTTGGGTCTATTAATGAAGTTGACATAAGACAGAGTAACAGGAGTAAAACAAATTTAATTACATAAGTATGGGAGTCTCAAAAGAATATGAGGCCTAAGGGAAAATCAGGCAATTGAGGCTTATATGCCATCCTGAGCCAAGGGATGGGATGCGACGCAGGGTTTCAAAGGGGAAGAGGCTGATTCACAGGACCAGAAGAAGAGCAGATGTTGAGTGGTTAAGTGTTTGCCCTGCCATACAGGTAATTTTTATCCAAATGACCAATCTCTGGTAATAGGTCTCTCTCTGTGCCTGGTCCGCTATCTAAATTCTTGCACGCAGTTAAAGGGAAAGAGAAAAGTTCTTTTCTTGAGCCTGTTAGGTGTTGGAAGACTCCAGCTCAAAATAATCTACATGCCAAAATGGCAAATTTGGTGTCATGATTCTGCTCGCCTTCAGTAGACTGCAACGAACGTTTTGGAAAGTGACTCATTAGCATTTATTAAAATTTAAGTAGGGATGTAGTTATGAAACATCATTCCTACATTTAGCAGCTGTAAATGAAAACATAAAATCACCAATGTAGAAGATTGTATGCGTCAAGGTATTTAATACATTATTGTTTCTAGTGGCTCCCAACCTGGAAGCACCTTGAGTGTCTAGGGATAGGAGAGTGGTTAAAAATTTACGGCCCATGTCCATGAAGAAATAGTAGTTACTTATTAAAATAATAGTTACTTATTAAAATAATGAGTTGCATCTACATGTATTGACCCAAAGGAATGTCCATGATATATTATAACTGAAAAGAGCAAGATGGGGAGTTTGGGATATAGAATGTTGTGATTTTCTGGTAAACAAGGCTTGGAAAGATAGCTACTGAGCTCTCATAACTGTGGTTACTTCAGAGTGGTGGGGTTGAGAGTATATATGTGTACTATTAGCATTTTTGGGCAACTGTATATTGCTAAGGTTAGTATGAAAAAGTGTAACATACAGGGTGAGTTTTGCTAAGGAAGGTGGAACCTACTGATAAGAGTTCAGTATAGCTTGTTATAGATGATGCACTACGAAAAATTAAGACTCAACTTTGCACATCAAATGCTGGCAATTTTATTTTGGCATAATCAATATTTGTTGGTGCTTAGAACTAGAAATACATTTTTGATCAATTTCTCACAATATTTATTTTTTTTAAATTAAAGCCTTTCTTACAAAAACAGGTGGTTATTGCCAAGAAATTTGGAATTTTGAACAGAAATTCCGGGAAGCTAGGAGTCTCTGGGTAATGTATGAGTCACAGGAAAGGAATCTATCACTATCTGGACAAAGCTTTTCTCTGAAAACATAAGCAGGGCAATAGGTCACAGGCAGTCGATTATTTTATTTGTAATGACATAAGTAAATATTAACAGGACTGCTCTCTTCAGAATAATTGATGAGTAGTGAAAAAGAAATAATTGTCCATATATTATTCAGAATTTTAAGGGGTTGATTTTTACCCTTCCCTTTTATTCTTTTTGCCACTTCTTTCTCAGAGAAGATTTTTCTGGAAAATCAGGAAAGTGAGAGGCTTCGTAACGAGGAGTTACTTTATACCCAGGGAAGGGAAAGATGAGATGCACTGGGAAATTCTCATTTTTATTATGTATTTTTATAATGAACACTTAGAATCCTTTCTGAGAAAAATCTTGATATGAATTTAATCACATTAATTTTTCTTGTTCATCATGTTACACTTTTTCATTCTTTTAGATATTCCATGTTTGTAGATTACCATATTAAGAAAAATTATTGGGAATAGAATAAAGGACAAATCTGAATCCCTGTCTTCATGGAACTTGCCTTTTCTCAAAGTGGTTATCCAGCCGATCTATCAGTAGACATAGATCACATGACATCTGCATTCAGACTCAGACATGACTTCAGAATGCCCTTTATTAATTCACTGTAGTGTTTTCATTGGGCAGATATTTTAGATTTTGTGTTATATTGAACATAATTTAAAATCCAAAATGTTTACTTATTAAATAATGCCTCATTGAATCATCTTATATGCCTATTTACTTTTGAAATTCCTGTTTGCTAAGGAAGAAACTGAGCTTTGATGGGTTAAGCATCATTCATTTATTTATTTATATTATGAGTGCTAAGTAGGGTACTGGTCTAGGCACTGGGATGTCAATTTAAACCCAAAGTTATTGCCCACTGGAGGAGAACAGAAAGGAAACCAGTGGTTAGATGCTGTGATAGAGACAGGGCTGTCCAGCTTCATGGATATGCAGCCTGTGCAGTCCCTGCATATCCTGCATTCAGGGACCCCATGCTTGGTTAATGTTCTATTCTCACTGCTTGGAAATAATTTTATTTCCAAACTTGTGTTTTGTACGTGAAGTGCATTAGAACAATGGAGGATGCATGTGAGCGTAGCAGATCCGTACAGTATGCACACCAGCTGTCATTTCTTAACTCTCCATTGGCATGTAGCACTTGCGATGCCCCTGAGCACAGACTCTTGTGTTGGGTCCATTATGCGTGAGATTTCAGCAGGACTCAGAGTACAAGATAATTGTGCTACATCATGACTGAGTGAGTAAGGACACCGAGGGTCCTGCAGAGCCAGACTTTCTGTTCAAACCAGAACTTGCTTAAAACATAGAAAGAAGCCAGTGATCTTCTAAGAAACACAAGTGATCAAGGGACCCTATCGTATCCTTTTCCTGACGTTACCTCCATGTGGTAGCCAACCACTCACTTGAATGTGATGACACAGAAGTAAAGGGAAAGACAGGGCAACTCATAGTTCCTTCTCCTGTCTGTCCTTCCTTACTCATTAGTAAGATGGAGGTAGAGAATATTAGTAGAATTTGTATGTATCAAAAAGTGTAATTAAACAAAAAAACCGAGATTTTACGGTGTTTCCATTGTTTAGAACAAAATACATATGCAGGTCCAAGACTATAAAATACAAAATGTGATTTAAAAGATTCGTCACATATGTTAAGTGTTCCTGTATCTTTATTTAAAACTGGCACTGTACAAAATAATGGTAGAATTCATGCTAATAATTTAAATACTTATAATAATAAAAAATTAGAATAACATTAAATAGCAAATAAAGAACAGTATGACAAGTTGAGAGAGAACATGAAGGAAAGGAAAAGCCTTATATTTTTGTATCTTCAGTGGCAATTTTTTCCTGTGTTTTAAACGAGAGATGTAAGTAGACATGGATAGATGAGGTACACAGTTCATACCTTCCTGGTAACACTCAGTCAGAGGAACAAAGCTGAAATTCAAGTCTAGACCTATCCAATTTTAATGCCTTTAACCACTGTGATATATTGTACAAAAGCTTAGCTATGCTGTTACAGTGATGACAGGAACGGATCAGAATGAGGAGGTAGAGAAGGAAGTGGGGTCATAGATTATGAAGGAGGATGGGTTTTTTTCTCTTGACAACCCCGGTGCCACGCTAACACCAGACAAATGGCACTAGGGAATCTTCCACCACATGAGACTGCTGAAGTTGGCCCTGTGGCAAAAGGGGGATTTTTGGATTAAAAAAAAAAAATTTCTCAAAATTTATCTTACAGGCCATCTTCTCATTCTGTTTGCAAATCAGTTTCTGAAAGATAAAGCGGTTTATGTCCTGGATTGATTATCTGTTAATCCCATTATGCTACAGTATTCCATAAATGTTATATTTATTAGAAAACAAATAGATAGATACGTATTAAGAAAGGGCAGTTCAGGATATTTTGATGACTTTATTTCCTTCGTGTCTCACTGAAGGAGTCCATAATAAACCTGATCTGCTCTTACCACTCACTACTCCTTCGCCTGTAGCGTTGAGAGAAAAGGTACCTGGTGCTACACCCACAGAAAACAGTGGTTTGAACACAGAATGCAGAATCTGGAATTTTCATGAAAAGTCTGAGAGGAAAGAAAAGAATGCCTGTTCAAATGTAACCAGAAGGGAAGTTAAAAGAAGTGGTACATCATTTACTGAAGTGGAATTAAATAAGAATAGAGGGTACATCTCAGGTGTTTTGTTTTTAAATAGCAACCACGTTTTTCTTTAATGTCCCCAAATAGTAGCTCATTAAAAAAAACAGCCCCATACAGTCCTAGATGGCAGCCCAACAAAATCCCCTCGGTACACAATTTCTCGATATTAAAGTTGTACAACTTTTGATAAGTCTAATTGCATTTTACTGGTTTTCATAAGCTAATGTACATGAAACAGAGCTTGAAATACTCAAGGTATACCTGGGTTATTTTCACATTAATTGTTTTTCAAAAATAATCACTCAGGTAAAGAATAAAAAGAAAAAAGTAGATAATTAGGAATGAAAATAGAAAATTTACGTAATATCATTTTATCACTTGAATGATTGAAACGTTTAAGAATAGTTTGTCCTTTGAAGTAGGAAACAAAACACCAAATTCCCAAACTTTGCTTTTTAAAAGCATCTATTTTTAATAAGTGTTATCAATCAGGTTGGTAGATCAGAGGGAAGCTAGAGATTTAGCAATATCTCACATGATGTTTCCTAAACATGACAGAGAAGTATGAGCTTGTTAATAAAACAAATGGTTGATTTAGTAACTGCTTAAACTGTACTCCCAAGAGATTGATGAATAAGTAGATGTCAACCATTAGGACATTAGTGTTGTGCCAAGACTGCTGTCTGCAGACGCTGGAGATACAATACTGGGGAGTTAACATACGACAATCAAGGCTGAAAGAGATTCTCAACAGGCTGAAAGAATGGACTGAAATTAATGAGATAAAATCCTGTAGGGATAATTGTGAAGTCTGCTGACTTGGTTCAAAATATTTACTGTGTAAGTGTAGGATAGAAAAGAAATGTTCCACATTGTCATACTTAGTAGCTTCATTGAGTGTGAGCTTAGTATTTGTCAACAGTGAATTGTTGTTCTAGAAAAGGCAATCCAATCATAAGCTACATTAATACAAGTTGGGAGCCTAAAACAGGGAAAGGAATTATCCCAGATCAGAGAACAGTGGGACCGAGTATGTCAGTCACCTTACAGTGGGGAACATTGTACTATAGATGTCTCAAAAACATATTTGAAGAAAATGGGAATACTCTATCTGTAGAAAGATAGACATCAGGGTGCATGAAATCTGCCTTAGCTATTTAAACGGATCGTATATGGAAGATGGATAAAATGTATTCTTTGTGACTCAAGTAGGTACATGACTTCTGAAAGGAAGTCAGGGAGAGGCCACTTTTGATCCAATAAAAGGAGCACGTTAATTGGTACTCTCAAAAAGCAGGCTGGACACTTTTCCAGGCAGTCAGTCTACTTGTACTGAAAGTATATAAGAAGATACTGGAAATTCAGGTCACCACTGTAAAAGAGTCTTTCACTGAGCGACAGGTTGAACCAAATAACCTCTCATCTTCCTTCCAAGTTGCAACATTATTTCAAGAAACATATTAAGACCAAGAATTAGACACAGTGGATGTGAATGTTGACTACACAGCTAACAAGGCAGTAGCTTTGCTGTATTACACGTTTTATTACCTAAAGATACCATTCAAATATGCTTTTTTTGGTCTGTTGTAACATCTACAGACTATTATTCATTGTCTACCCTGTATTTTAACTATGGCATACTTATCTGAGAAATATTTTACTAATCTGAATTCACAACAAAAATCTTGCTGCTTACAGAATAACTGAAACATGTATCAATGTTATAATGATGTTTAAGCTGTGTTTCCTTTCCAGATAATAGTATCTATTATTTCTCTTTATTTGTAGTCTTGACATTATTTTACACCGTAAAATATATCTTCAGATTAATATTTTGAGTCTAAAATATAATTGTATGTGTTTAATTGGGAAAATAGTAATAAAATAAAATGCTTTTCCCCACTTTTTTTTTCTCTTCATAGTTTGCTAGTGTGCTATGCTATTAGACTCAGGGATAAATGCTAAAGCTGACTGGATTTAATCAAAGCCCTTTTGTTATTTTCATCTCTTAAAAACCTCACCAAACAGATATGGTCAGAGATTAGGCAGGCGCGTTTATCTGTTATGTTCCAGCATGTTTTGTCCAGAAAGCTTTATGCTTTAAAAGTCAAATAGCTAGAGTAGAAAACAAGAATATGATTTATCTTAGTAAAATGTAATTTTGACTTGTAGTATCCAATATGGAACACTAAAAATCACAGATGTCTTCAGTCAAATAGGACCAAATTATAAGGCACGCTTTCATTTTAAAGGGAGCTGCTAAATCCATTCTCTCTCTCGAGCCCATGTACCAGCTCCAGGCAGGTATTTGAGTGCTGGCACTAATCCAAGAATAAAAAAGCAAAACAAACAAAAACAAGGAAAAGTTTATGAAACGGAGTCTACACTATACTTGCTGCTTTATGATTGTAAACCATAGTAATGTGTGTGCCTGTGTGTGATTACTAAGTTTTGTTTTTCTCAAATGCCGATTTGTAAGAAATACCTATGCGAGACAGTTAACTCTTTCCGACGGCGGCAGGATGCCCAGCCAGCTGGTGGGATGAAAGCCTTTGGCCAGAGCCTAGTGCTCTTGGTAAGCCACAGTTTCTTGCGCTGCCACTATAATTTAAATTAAGTAGAAGCCAGGCTTATAAACTCACATCATGACCCAAAGTTTATGGCACTTTTATATCTCCGGGGTTCTGATCACAATGAAACTTTCTCCATCTGAAGCAATTTAATACAAACATTCCGTTGGCAGACTGTAAAATGTGATTTTTCAGTCAACCTTTTATAGGTATGTTGGGTGCATATTGTGTGCCCAGTTGGAAAAGGAAAAAAAAGAAAAAAAAAAAAGAAGAAAAAACAATGACAATATAAGCATTGAAACATGTGTTGTGCTCCTATAAAACAGATTTGCACATGAAAAAATACTAAGAAATCTTCCTGGCCCAGTTGTTTTTCTCTGCAGAAGGCAGATGAACAAAGTTTCAGCTAAAGAGCAACACGCAAAAGCTCAACAATTAGAAATTTTCTAGCACTCAAGTCATTTTATATACTTTCTTCCTCTCAGCCCCAACAAAACTGTTTCTTTTTGCAAGTGGAAAAACTCCTCTTCTGCCTTTGAGCATGATTCTAATAGCCCATGAATATTTGAGTTGAATAAAAAAAAAAAAAAAGCAAAGTTTTCACCTCATAATTTTATTATAATAGGTAAACTAAAAATAATGCCAGATGTTTTAAGAGACTTGTGCCCTTAAAAATTTTCAGGGGAAAATAGAGTATTGAAAATAAGTTGCTAAATTATGGTGGAACCAGGTGTAGGATTTGAGTAGGGCTAAAAAGAAATGTATGGGTTCCATATTTATTGTGTAAACACCCAGGTTATGCATTAATGTTGAAACCTTTGGAAATCTAAGGCATTAAGTGTAATGGCTATTTGGTATTAGAGTGGTCATTTAATGCCATCATCAGTTACAGCTTTTCAGGTGATATATTTCAGATGATTTGTAACAGCTACAGAGGGAATGGAATTGCCAGTCAATTCAACTTTCTTCCACCAATTCTTTCCCTGTTCTCAAAGATCAGAATGTAGGGAGACAGATTGTATTTACTCATGTGATAAAGACAATGAATTACCCTGAAACTAAAATTGGGAGGCAAAGGCAACAGTTACAATGATTGGAGCACTCATTTGAATCTCAGTGCTTGGGGTAGTTTTAAAGAGAGGAGTTAGTTTCTACAGTGGGGGAAAAAAAGTTAAAAATGAAACACTTAATACTGAAACAAAGGAAACCAACTAAGTTGGTAAACAAAACAAAACAAAACAAAACAAAACAACTATGGCTAGTAACAGAAGAACAGTGTGTCCATTACCCAGGTCAAGAGAAGGTTAATTGATAATGTAGGTGCACTGAGCTCCATTCCACATTTGCTAAATACATGCATGATCTCTTTGTTCCGTTCATCTTCCAGTGTAGCTACACTGTCACTAATAGCCTTTCTATACTGAGTTGTATAGGATGTGTTCCTAGGGGCACCGAGTGATACTGGACCTAAACCTAAGGAGATTGATGGAGAGCATCTTGCAGAATGGCCTTGAGTAGAGTGCTCCTTTGTGGAACCACTCAGGACTGAGCTATGGTGCCTGAGCTTTGCTAAGATGCCAGCCTTGCTCTGGTACTTGTGAATTGCTGCCGTACTGAAATAAAAACAATCTTTTTCAGTTCTCTTAAGTAAAAACACCTCATACCTTTTTTGTTTTCTCAAGTTGCTGGAAGAGGAAAGTAAGTGGGAAAAAGCAGTAGGAATAGCTAAATGAAAAGCACCATGACTAAGATTTACCTACAGTGTTGAAGATCCGTAGTATTGTCCCTTGAAAAATTTAAGTTATTATACTCTTAACATTGTTAATCTGTGGTGTACTTCAGCCTCTTTCCTTAGTTCACCAAATCTTCCTATTTAAGTATCTTTGTCTACATCCTGTCAATGAAAACTTACAGGCTGGTAGCTAAATACTGAAAACGAATCCTCATTTTCCAACCGGTTTGCATATGTACGCTGATTTCCTTTTTAACAAGAAACACTTCAGTTTTCACAGTTTCTTTTTCTGAGAAAGTATCCAAATGCTTTGAAGTCCAAGGTAATTAGCCTTTGGTTCTTCCAGAAAAACAACTGTGATGAAAAATTACAATTTTTCTCATAATGGTGCTCCTAAAAATACTTTTCTCTAGTGCTTCCAACTGATGCTTAATGTTGTGTTTCATGATAAAATGTATGAATTGTTGCAATATCATAAAATAATTAGGTTGAAAAATACCCACAGCACTCAAAATTGATTTACAAGAACATGTCTACTCTTTCTATCTTCAAGTTATACAAGAAAGAAATATCTTAGCACTAGAATTCAATTTGGAAACAAAATGGAAAAGCAAAATAAAATTGAAAAATAACAGTGAATAGACCCCCCCCCCCCCAGTATTCATATTTCCCAAAAGTACCACTTGGGGAACTGTGTAATTTCAGAAATGTTTTCCAGAGGGAGAGACAGACCTTTTTGCCTCCCAGGTTGGTGCAACTACCATTACTTTTATGGGTTACTGAGAAGTGGCAGGCACTCAAATTAACAAATGGGCATGGGCTTCTCATGTGGACATTACTTCTTGAAGTTTGATCTAATTTGCACCAAATTAATGCCTTGAATGAGGTAGCTGTTGTATTTGAATGGCTGATGTTAATAAAACAGCATCCATGGTAGTAAGCAGAGGACATAATTGTCTGGAAAGATGGTCACCATAAGGAGGACAGCTGAAGGTTTGACATAGTCTTAGGATCATGGTACGTGCATCACTGGGTTCAACATTTCCCGTATTCTCAGCCATACTGATGGCCATTGGCCAGTCGCTAAACATTTTAAAGTGATCAATAGGATGATGATTCACATGGTGTAGGTAATGTTTTAATTATACTGATGGGGCTATTTTTTCTTCCATGGTCAATTTTCTATCAAATGGTGCCTGAAAGGAAGGAGAAAAGAGAAATAAAGAAGGATTCCCAGAGAAAGTCAACTTCTGTGAGACAGAGTAGGTTGTAGGGTAATTGCTTCCTAGATAAGTTTGCTTTATCATATTCATAGCATTTTTTTTTGTTGAGTGCTTTTTTTTTTTATAACTTACAATGATTAAAATAGTATTTAATGTTCTAGCAACAAAAGAAATAAATTCTAGAAAATTTAGAATGAAGAAAATACAGAGATAAAAATCAATGACAGTTAATAAACATTATTTTGTAGTTTATAATAAGAATAAATCTAGATTTAGTTCACTTTATGAGAGGCATTTTGCTAAACAGCTTAAAAACTGTATCAGTTTTTCTTAGGAATGCTTTTAGGCTGATACTGTTTTTATTCCCAAGAGATAAAAATGTTAACATTTTAGAATAAAACTTTGCAGATTTTTCTCAGTGCATGTCAACTTACACATACATATAATCAGACTCAAATTTCATTTTATCACAATTGGCATCATACTTTCTATAATGTTTTGTAACTTTTCGAAACAAATTGTTTGTAAACATTTCAGTGTTAACTATTTTTTCAACTTAACTTCTAGTGTTTAACATTCTCTTGAATACCATATTTTTTAATCTAATCCTTATTATTTGACACTTTTTTCTTTTGAGAAATAAAAGCATAAATCATTATAATTATATCTGGCCTCATAAACATATATAAATAACATTTCAATATTAAATGAAGAGTTTATGACTAGGAACACTTTTTAAACTACAGGGCTATTACTTTGAAATATTAGAAAAAAACTTTGCATAGTGTATTTGACTCTTATTCTATTGGAAACTTTCCCTTGATTAACTTACAAATTGTTTTCACATTTTTGGGACTATTGGACCATATTTTAAATATTTGAGTCAATTCTGAAGAATATTTTTCTAGAGAACTATTTTATCTAAATTTTAAAATTTATTAGCTTCAGTTATGCAGTAAAATACTGTATTAAAAAAAAAAAACAACTCTATGTCCAGCCTCTTATTTCCAGTTCTGTGATCTTTAGCAATATCCTTCTTCATTAGATTTGGTAAAGTGACATTTATTACGTTGATGATTTTTTAAAAAGTTCTTTAATTCCTTTAACAACTTTGTTTTCCTGATTTCTAGTGGCTGCAGACAATGGAAAAAATAATTGACTGTCAGTGATTAGTGGGGAATGTTACTTGTTTATAGGAACGGTGGGCAGCCATCAGTAGTTGTGTGATCAATGGTAGTTCTCAGAGAGCTGGTTCTGTCCAGAATTAGCACCTAGGTCCTGCATTGAGAGGAACAGAGACTATGGCTGCACCTGGACATCTCAGCTCATTCACCCCATCTGTGAGGGGATTTGACTCAGCTCTCACTACGTACTTAATGTCCTTAAGAATAAAGATTAGATGGTTGTTATGTTGTTATACATCTTACTGAGAATTCTAATAATAGTTTCTAAACAGAAAATCCCAATGAGGCCTCAGCTAATTGTGAATTTAGCTTAGCTAATTAGTTAGCTTACTCATCAACCTTTTAAAAATGTTTTATATGTACCACATATTGAGGTATTTGTCAGGAAGACTAAAGTGAGGAAAATGTAATCTTTGCTTTCAAGAAGCTTATAGTGCAATGGAGAGGACGGGCATAGATACTTATGTTGCGAATGATAAGATGTAATTTAACTATACACAAAATGCTGTGGAACCCCCCCCCCCCACAAAAAAACAAACACTTACAGAAGTCACAGAGAAGTTTACAGAAGTAGTGAAACTTAATTTATATGAGGATCCATTCACCAAGTAGAAACTTGAATGTGGCACTTAAGGAAGGGGCAAAGTTACAGAGACTCCAAGAATCTGGGTTACATGTAGACTGTCCTGGGAGATATAGTAGAATTTATACTTCGAATGACATGCAAGGGACCGATTCCAACATGTGGACTTTCTCACATGGGGAAGGGCAGAAGAGACTTAATCATTACCAGTATCTTCAGATTCTTATCCACAATGATAAGTCTACAGTCAGGAACTCTGTCAGCCTTGTTCACTGTCACATCCCAGTACAAAAAGAGTGGCACATATTAGATATATAATACATAAGTGTTAACTGAATGAATTAAGTTCAATGCAGGACCATTATCTAAAGGCAAAATAGCACAATGTACGTGAGAGCTCTTTGTAATATCTGATGATATGTTCCAATGCTGAAATAGATACACTGAGAGGAACCAACATCCTTTGGTTTTAGAATAATTCCCATAAATTTAATTATGTTCACAGTCCACATTGTATCATAATAAATCATTCTTTTCTCAAGTGAATCAATAAAAGCTTTGAAGAATTCATTACACTACACATTACTATGGCCTTATAAAGAGCTTTCAAAGTATTGACTAACGCTTCAATATTTCCATGAATTAGTAAGCTATAAACAATGCTACCACTGCACAGATAAATAGGAAAATGGTAATGAAGATTTTGGGAGTCAAAGTTAACAACGAAAATATTTTTATATAGTGCTACTAATTCTTTTCTTTCTTTTTTTTTTTTTTTGGTTCTGGAGTCCCAAATAGAAGAGCAATGTGACCATCTTTATCATGTATATCTGTTTTTCTGCTTGAATGAAGAAAATCAAAAAGGATAATTAAATTTATATCAGATTTATTTAGGTAATCAAACTTCTAATGTATACATACATATATATATATGGATCAATCCTCTTAATGGGTGGTGCAGTAAGATAATAGTACTTCAGAATGAGGTTTATAATGGGACTGAAAAAATGTCTAAAATTTCAACAAATGCAAATCATACAAATAGAAGGCTGTGGTGTTTCGGGTTGTAAATGATTCTTGTAACCAAATTCTTTGAAAAATAATGCTTAGTAACTATTGAATATAATCACATTTATTTAAATGTTGTGTTACTGAGAGATCATTATTCCTCGATCCATCTTGTGCAAGTGAACATATACTGTGTCTCAGCATATTTTTATGTGTTTCATGAAGCAGAGGTGACATGAAAGAAGTGGAATGCCTCCAATGGAGACCAGTTCATTTTAATTAGGTGGTGGAGAGAATTGTTTTATTTTGAATTTAACACGGAGTTAGGAGGTTATTTTGAAATTTATCCTTACCCCACTCCCCAGATCATTAGTCTTCACTCTCCTGTACAAAACCACACAGATTTATAGCTCATAAATTGTATTTTCTCTCAGATTTATTGTAAAATGCTTTCTTAATCCTAAAGAGAAAAGTAAGATGATATGTGTTTTAAATACAATAAAAACTTGTCTTTAGGCTAACTTGTAGGTTAGTAATTTAGGAGACTATGAAAAAAAATGCATAGCTGTGGTTTATATGAGCAAGCCAATCTGCTTCCTGTGTAGATACACAACTGTTCAAACTGCAGCTAGGCGTATTAAATAATGTTTGGAAAAGGCCCCCTGGTTATTTGCAAACCGTGTTTAGATTCAAATTTAATATTTTGAGACCAAGAGAAGGGGATCACCATAAACTCATCTCATCTGTCAAACAGACAATACACCAGAGGATTCTGGTAATACTGGAGTGCAGATTAGGAGAACTGGCTGCCAAAGGTGATAAGAACTAAAGCAGATTTGGAGAAATTTAAATATGGCTTAATTTAACATTTAAAGTCATTAGCGAAGTGCATGCGTTACTGATAGGCTGTGAAAATAAAGAACGGAGGTTCTGAATACTTTCCATCTTTGCTGTAGGTCGTTTCTGAGAGAGGCTGATACTATGTTGTTGCATGTAGCACTACACGTTTGCAAATAGCAATACCAGTGCAAATGGGATTTGGCCAATGTTTTGACTTTCAAAAATCCCAATTAAGATAACTAATTAAATAGGAGAGCAATATCTCAAGCACATCAGTAGTGACGTGAGTCATTGCCATATGAGAATATATACATATATGGTAACTAAAAGTGATATTAAACTTTTAACAAAAAATTTAAACAAAAATCCAACAAATGCTGATTAAATGTATAATCAGATGCAAGTGTAAGATGTAATAAATTATATTTTTTCATCTAAATATGTGTTACGTTTACACAGACCCACAGACAAAAGCCTGGGAATGTTGTGTTCGTTCTGAGTTATTTAAATCAGAGTCTGAGAGCTAGCAATTGCCACCAGGGATCAGCTAATCTAGTGTGCTGGCTGTCCTTAGGGACAGATAGTTGCCAATTTTTGTCTTATATTTCTCCTGGGATGTATACTCAAGCAGTCATTCCATTCATTGTTTTATCATTCTTATGGCTGCATTAACTCATTATTTCCAATTCACACTTATCCTTTGTTATCCAGTTTAAAAAGTGAATAGATGCACTTTCAGTAATGAGTGTCTCTATGGAAGTATTTCAAAAAGACAAGGTGAATAAATATCACTCCAATGAAGGAAATGAAAGCAAAAAAAGAAAGAAAAAATTTCCTTCATTCTGGAACCTCAGAGTTAAATAGATCTCTTGTACATGTTAGATTTAGATAATGTTAATAAAAATTTCATGTATGGTAAAAGGAAGTAGAAAATAGTGTTGCTTAATAATTAACAATAACTAATATTTATGAAAACAATATTCTAGACACTGTTTCATGCTCCTTAGATAAACTACCTTACTTCACCCTTAGAATGCCCTGGGACAAAGATACTACTATTAAACTTTATACTGCTGAAGATACCGTGACACAGATATAAATTGCTCAAATCAGCACATCCAGGAAGCATTAGAGACAAAGATATAACCCAGCCTCTCTGAATCCAGAGCTCTGCTCTGACCACCTCACCAGTCTCAAGGGATTTGGGGAGGAATCAATTAGGTTATCTCTATTAAGTGCACAGGGAAAACCCTCTTGTATAATAAATGTTCCATAAATATTAATTTATAAGATTATGATAATGTGATGATTAGAGTTCGTGATCCCTGATGAATTCCATTTTTGGTAGTGTGACTTAAGGTAGAGATCTCAAGAGTGCCTATTTGGTTGCAGTTGGCAATAACTTTGGGTTTAATTTTTTTCCTTCCATCACTGCAAAACTCTCCCGTTTGTTAATGAGTCAACAACATTTGTAGAGCATATATGTTAAGTGTAAAGCCTGCTCACAGAAAAAACTTTGCCTTAGAGAAGCTTATATTTGACTTGATAAATCAGAATGTTCTGCTTGCATAAAAGATTCTAGTCCTTTAAAATCAACATAAAACAATTGCAGATTAGTTTGCTGCCAACTTCACATATGTAATAATAATGGAAATTTGTCTTGCTTGCCTGGGAGCACATACATAGAACTCACATTTGCATGCTGCTTTTAAGTCTCCAAGATACTCTTAGGTTTATAATCTCATTTAATCCCCAACCATCTTTAGCTACTTTAATCTCTGTTGAGTTGCAGACACATATTTTCAACTGCTTCTAAACATCTCTACTTGTAAATTCCATACTCTTATTCTCAACCTTTCCAAAATCAGGCGGCTTACTTTCCTGCTGAAACTCAGCATTTTTTCCTTTCCTTTCTGTCTCTGCAAAATGATGGGTCGATGGTACTGTTTTATTACCTTATAAATAAAGTTTGTGTATTTATCCTATTTTTTGGAAGACAAATGATGTTTAATTTATCTTTGTATCCTCACACCTAGTACAGTGCCTCGCTCATAGTAGATGCTCAATAAATTATTTGTGGAATAAATACGTGTCGAAAAGAAACTGAGATGAAGGAAATTGACTAGTGTGTTGAAACAGCGATTTGAGAATGTGAACAGAGAAAGTAAAGAGAATAGCAATTTTATCATGAGAATGTATCTGAAACACACAGAAGCCAACATCTAACATGTTCTCCGTTGCTGTCGTTCCTCTATTTTGCCAAGATGCCCATCAAGATAGCATTGCCAGCCCTGCTTAGTATCTTAGTATCCTTATAGCAATCACCTACCACTGCGATGTTTTCAAGACTTCAGAGAAATGAAAAGTATCGCTAATTTTTAAATACTTTGATATATCTGTTCTAAATAGGAACAAGTAACCTGTCGTCAAATGTTTACACACATATCTTCTTAAAAACACCATGTTGGATTATAGATCATAAGCACTACAGAAGATACACCTCAGTGAATCTTGAGGAAAACAATGAGACTTACTTTGGCATTAACCCTGCAGAACTTTATAGAGAAATATCAAATTCCTCTTTTGCTAAAGGCAGAGCAGGGAAATTTCTCCTGAAACTGCTGAGCTTTATTCCCAAATGGGAATGGGAATTAGTTAAGTTTCTATAATTGGGTTTAATCCCACACTAGAGAGTGTTGTTTTGTTTTGGTTTTTTGGAGTGTTTTTTAAAGACTTCACCTCAAGCAGAGGGATCAATTAATCCTTCCTCTGATGCGACAGATTTTATCCTGCCCTGGGATGTATACAAAACAGAAGCTCTGGCATAAAACTTTCCTTACCTTTGCTCGCACTTTGATGGAAAAGATAAATTTATAGGTAATAAAGTTTTTATAACCTAAAACAAATCTTACGTCTTATTTCACTGTCCCAAGTTTGTGGATGTTTTGGAAGATCCTGTTGACTCCCCAGAAATCTTAGACAAAAACTCTAACTTTTGGCGTGAGGCCCATTACCTGCAATTTGGCTTTTGTGAGCTGTTACGTGAGATTGATGTACACCGCTCTGAGGGATTCAGAAGAGTTAGCTTGAATCCTATTCATTGCATGGGGACCTTGTGCCCTTCCTAGTATCTCTGGGGGCCCTCATGGAGAGGGTTGTCTCGTATTTTTCCAGATCTCTTCTAGCTTTGACTCCTATCTGCTGAAATACTGCTGGTACAGACAGACCAGTCATAGAGAATATTCAGTGCCATTTTCTCACTCTTTGGCCTTAACAGTGAATACAGTCAGTTTATTCCCAAGAAATTATTCACCCAAGAAATGTGTGTAACTGACACAGAAGCTTGAGATGATAGAATTTACAGCATAGCAATAACGACACAGCATGAAAGTAAGTACTGAAGATTAGCTACCCCCTTCCACAAAGCTCTTTAGTCTTGCTGCCAGCGAGCCTCTGGGCCTCACTGCCTTTCTGTTTCTCAGACTCTACCTGTGATGGTTAATTTTATGTGTCAGCTTGGCTAGGCTCTGTGCTTAGTTGTTTGGTCAAGCACCAGGCCAGAAGTAGCTATGAAGGTACTTTATAAATGTGAATAATATTTAGAATCAGTTTTTAAGTAAAGGAGATTACCCTTGAAAATGTGGTTGGGCCACATTCAATCAGATAAAAGCTTTAAGGAGCAAAAAACTGAGGTTTTCTGGAAAAGAAGGAATTCTGCTTGAAAACTATAATATAGATGTCTTGCATGAGCTGCTAGCCTGCTGGCCTGCCCTACAGATCTTAGACTCGAGATTGCAACTTCAACTCTTACCTGATTTTTCTAGCCTACAGATTTTGGACTTGCCAGCCCGATAATCACAGGATCTAATTCCTTAAAGTGTATTTGTATGCATAGGCATATGTTCTGTTTTTCCCTTGTTCTCTGTTGAACTCTATACCAATACATCCTCCCTTCTACAGCTCATTCCCCGTAGCTCATTTAAACTACATTTTCAGTGTAATATAAAACGATTTGCTAATTCCTACTCTGCTCTTTGTCTACTCTTGCATATCAAAAAACTCATTATTGTTTTCTGTTTGCCAATGAACCATTAGCTGCAAGACCCAAGCAGTTTAGTGGCACAGAATAACTGGCAAAGATGTTGCTCTTTTGTCAATATATGAATATTCATTTACAAGTTATTTTTAGACACATGTTGTCATTTTTCTTAGTAAACTATCTAAGATAGTTTCTGGGTCAAAGGATAATTGAATGTTTAACACTATAAAAATTAATAACACATTTTACAAAGTGACTGTACTGTTTTGCATTCCCAGTCGCAAAACGTAAGAGTTATGACTGCTCCACAATCTTGCCAACATTTTATATTTTCAAACATTTTTCTTTTAAACAACTTGAGCTTTGTTAAATTATCTCATTTGGTTTTAGGTTGAATTTTCCTGATAGCTTACAATGTTGTGGACATTTTTGTGTGCTTATTGGCCATTCATATATATTCCTTGTGGACTGTCTTTTCAAATTTGTTTCCTGATTTTTTTAACATTTTTTTATTGAGTTATAGTCATGTTACAATGTTGTGTCAAATTCCAGTGTAGAGCACAATTTTTCAGTTAAACATGAACATACATATATTCATTGTTACATTTTTTTCGCTGTGAGCTACCACAAGATCTTCTATATATTTCCCTGTGCTATGCAGTATAATCTTGTTTATCTTTTTTGAATGTGTTATTGATCTTTATTATAATTGAGTTATAAGAGTTCTTTAGATAGTCTAAATCTAAGTCCTTTGCTTGATAAATGTATTATGGATATTTTCTTCCTGTCGCTTGCCCATTTATATCCATAATGATTTTTCTGAGCAGACTATTTTAATTTTGATGAAAACTAACTTTTTAAATTTTGTTAACATTTAATATGAGCTCTACCTTCTTAAAAATTTCTTAAATATACAATATAGTATTTTTAACTATAAATACTATGTTGTACGGCAGATCCCTAGAATTTATTCTTCTTGCATAAATAAAATTTATACTGTTGAATAGCAACTCCCTATTTCCTCTTTCCCCATCCCCTGTCAAGCACCATTCTACTCTCTGATTCAATGAGTTTAACTATTTTAAATATCTCATGTAAGTGAAGTCAGGCAGTATTGATTTTTTATTTTTTGTGACTGATTTATTCCACTTAGCATAATATCCTCTAAGTTCATTCATGTTGTCTTTATTACAGAATTTTTCTTTTTGTCTTTTTTTTTTTTTGAGACTGAGTAGTATTCCACTAAATGTATATGTACCACATTTATTTTATTCATTCATCCTACTGTTTAGGGGTTTTCCACATCTTGGCTATTGTGAATAGTGCTGCAGTGAACAAAGAAGTATTAACACATCTTTGAGATTCTGATTTAAATCTTTGGTTAAATACCCAGGAGTGTGATTACTGGGTCATATGGTAGTTGTATTTTTAATTTTTTGAGAAACTTCGATACTATTTTCCATAGTGGCTGCACCATTTTGCATCCCCACCAATTTCTTTATATCCTCCCCGACACTTGCTGTCTTCTGGTTTTTTGGTAATAGCCATCCTAATGTCTATGAGATGATAGATCATCGTGGTTTTCGTTTTGCATTTACTTGATTAGTGATTTTAAACACTTTTCTGTATTACCAGTTGGCCATTTATTCCTATGTCTTCTTTGAAGAAATGTCTATTCAAGTCCTTTGCCCAATTTTTAATTGAGTTTTTTTTTTTGCTATTGAGCTGTAGGTGTTCCTTATATATTTTTGAAATGAAAACCCTTTCAAATATATGGTTTACAAATATTTTCTCCCATTCTGTAGGTTTCCTTCTCACTCTGTTGATTCTTTTGTTGTGCAAAAGCTTTTTAGTTGACATAGTCCTGCTGTTCATTTCTGTTTTTGTTGTCTGTGCTTTTGGTGTCATATCCATGAAATCATTGCCAAAAATCACTGTTATAAAGATTTCCCCCTATATTTTTTTCTAGGGCTTTTACAGTTTTATGCCTTACATTTAAGTTTTTAATCCATTTTAAGATGAATTTTTTGTCTGGTCTAAGGGATGTCTCTTGTTACAGATTTTGATGTAAAATTTATTCTGTCTGATAGACATATTGTCACTCCGGCTCTTTTTTGGTTACTATCTGCATGTAACATCTTTTATCCTTTTACTTTCAGCTATGTGTCCTTACATCTAAAAGTGAGTCTGTTAAAGACAGCATATAGTTGAATCTTGTGTTTTTGTTTTTTAATCCATAGAGCCAGCTACTCTATGCTTTTTGACTGGGAAATTTAATCCATTTACAGTTAGAGTAATTACTGAGAGAGAAGGATTTACTATTTTTATTTTGTTAATTGTTTTCTCTCTGTCTTTAATTCTTTTCTCTTTTCCTTTATTTGCTGTTTTCTTCTGTGCTTCATTTTATTTTTTAATTGATGTGTTTGATTCCTTTCTAATTTCTTTTTGTGTGACTTCTGTAGGTATAACATTTGCGGTTACCGTGGGGCTTACACAAGATTCTGTTTTATGCTTATAGCGGCTTTACTTCAATCACATACAAAAAGATCTACTTTTTATTTCCCCCCAGATATACTTGTGTTTGATGTTATAACTAAAATGTTTATCTAAATACATGTAAATTATATTTCTTTTTCATATTTTGCCTTTAGACATTTATACTTATATTACAAATTGTTTACCTACCACCATACAGTAATTCAGTATTTTGTATATATCTATAGGTTTCCCCTTACCAGTGAGTTTTACACTTTCATATGGTACTGTGTTGCTATTTGGCATCGCTTTCTTCATTTCAACTCAGGGAGCTCCCTTTTGAATTTAAGGAAAGTTCAGCTTTTGTTCGGGAAAGTTTTTAATCTCTTCTTTAGTTTTGAAGGACAGGTTTTCTGGGAATAGCATTTTTGTATGGCAAATTTTTTCTTTCAGCATTTTGAATGTATCATTTTCACTCCCTTCTGGCCTGCAAAAAAAAAAAAAACCCCCAAAAAACCCCTGATAAGCTGATGTTAATGAATTGTATTTATAAATCAGTTTAGGAAGAATTGACCCTAACAATGTTTAGTCTCCAAATCCATGAACTTGTCATGCCAATCCCTCAACAATGTATTTTTAAACAAATTTTTAGTATAGAAGTTTTAAATGGCTTTATTAATTTTATTCCTAAATTGTGGCTTTTTGATGCTACTATAAAATTTTATTTGCTGTTATTGGGTAAAAATAGATTGCTGTATAATATTTTTGGAGAGCTTGCTAATTTTACTGTTTTTAGAAGCATTATTTAATTCTTTAGGAGTTTGCATATAAACAATTATGATGTGTGAGACAGGGGCAACTACCATTTTCCTTTCAAATTTTAATATCTTGTTTATTTTCTTTAAGCTTTATTGCATTGGCTAGGACATCCAGTCATGTAGAATGGAAGTGATGAAATTACATATAGATGCCTTACTCTAGATCTAGGGTAAAAGTGTTCAGTACTTACCACTAAGTACAATGTTAAATATAGGTTGTTTATACACACTCTTTATTAGACTGAGGAAATTCCCTTTCATATCTTATTTGATGAGAAATATTTTTAAAATTATGGGTGTTAAATTATGTCAACTTTTGCTATATTTACTGAGATGATCATGTGTTGTTTTCCCTTTTATTCTTTAAATGTAATATATTACATTTGTTAGTTTTTTTGAATATTAAGCCAGTCTTGCATTCTGAGGATAAACTGCAGATGATCCAAATGTAGTATGCTTTTTGTATATTGCTAGATTCAATTTGCTGACATATGGGTAAGGATTTTTATGTCCATGAAGGATATTGGCCTATAATTTTTTTTTTTTTGGTAATACCTGTCAGATTTTTGTATCAAGGCTTCATAAAATACAATTACAATGGCTTCCTTTTTTCTATGTTCTGAAAGAGTTGTCCCTAAAATGTTTGATAGAATTCACCTATAAACCCAACTGGTGTTGGTATTTTGGGGGAGAAGGGATAGATTTTTTTAAACAAATTTAATTTCTCTGATACAGTGTTAATAAAACTTTAACTTAATCTTTTGCTAATTGTTGTTTTCAAGAAATTTGTCCATTTCCTCTAAGATCAAATTTATTGGCATAAGGTTGCTCATTGTACTTCTTTATTATCATTTTTCTTCTATAGGAATGATGATAACTCCTTTCTCATTACTGATACTGGTAGTTTGTATTTTCTCTATTTGTTGAGCAATCTTTTTATTGATTTATCAATCTTATTTTTTCAAATGCACTCCTAAGGGATAGTAAAACCTTCAATTCTGAATGTTACTTGAATAATTTTTCTTTGATTTTATAGTTTTTGTTGGTTTTATCTTGAAGCCAAGTTATGCATACACACGTGTAATTGTTACGCCTTTCTGATATACTGACATTACCATTAAAAGTTGACCTTCTGTGTGCTAACATTCTTAAAGTTTTTTTATGATGATAACATGAAGTTTTCTTATGCTTACTCTTTTGCATAACTTATCTTTCACTATCCTTTTACTTTTAACCTATTTGTGTGTTTACTTTAAAGTTCTTATAGATAGCAAATAGTTGGGTCTTAACATTTTTATTCTTTCTGACAAGATTAGTTTTTCTATCAAGGCTGAAAATCTTTATCTTTTTAGTTAGTGTTTTATAATAGGCAGTTTATATTGCAATTATTGATATGATGATATTTAGGTCTGAAATTTCATTATTTTTTTCTATTATGTCATCAGTTTTTGTTCTCTGTTTTTGTTTATCTTTACTTTTCCTACTTTCTTTTAGGTGAATCTATTGTTTGCTGTATTTTGATTTTTAATTAACTGACTAGCTATGTATCTTTGTATTATTTCTAATGGTTATCCTAGGGATTAAAATGTGCAAATTAATTTTATCACAATCTCCTTAGAGTTAATACTAAAATATAGGAAAATTTCATCATTATTGTTCTATCCCCCTCATTTTTTGCTACTTTTATCATATTATTATAATTCCTTTTCAGTATAAAAATACCTTTTCCTTAGACTGGGGTCTTCAATGTTTCATTGTCATTTGTGTTGTATTTCCTGTATATTTAATATGTGACTTTAGTCTTGTCACTTTAAAGATCATCATTTTATCTTTGGATTTCAGCATCAGACAGACCTATGATTTATTTAAATATGATGTTATTATTATTTATCCTGCTTGAGTTTTCTTGAGTTTTTGAAGATATTAGTTAATGCTTTTCCAAATTTGGCATGATTTTGGCCACTTTTTTCCTTCCAAATTTTCCCTCCCTTACTAGGACTCTATTTCTACAGATGTTAGATGGCTAGATATTGTTCCACAGGTCTTTCAAATTCTACATATTTTTCTTTAATTTTTAGATCTCTGTTCTACAAACTAGATAATTGCTATTGATATGTTTTCAAAATCACTAACTCCTGCTATTTCTTTTTTGTTTGTTTGTGTGTGTGTGTGTGTGTGTGTGTGTATATTTATTGAAGTATAGTAAATTTACAATGTTGTGTCAATTTCTGGTGTACAGCATAATGCTTCACTTATATATCAACATCCATATATTCGTTTTCATACTCTTTTTCATAACTTACTACAAGATATTGAATGTAGTTCCCTGTTCTGTGCAGTATGAACTTGTTGTTTATCTATTTTATATATACTAGTTAGTATCTGCAAATCTTGAACTCCCTATTTATTCCTTCCCACCCCCTTCTCCCTGATAACCATGTTTGCTTTCTATGTCTGTGATTCTGTTTGTTTTGTAAATAAGTTGTTTTGTCTTTTTTTAGATTCCACATATAAGTGATAAAATATGGTAATTAATCTTCTGTTAAGCCCATAGAGTAATTTTTAAATTTTTCAAGTGTTGTACTTTTAAGTTCTGTAATTTTTTGATGTATAATTGATATATAACATTATATCAGTCTCATGTACATAATAATGGATTCAATACTTGTAAATATTAAGAAATGATTACCACAGTAAGTCTAGTTAACATCTATTACTATACATAGTTACAATTTTTTTCTTGTGATGAGGACTTTGAAGATTTAATCTCTTGGCAACTTTAAAATATACAATACAGTAAGTATAGAATTTCTGTTTTATTCCTTTTTCTAGTTTCCCTTTTTCAAGTGTGATTCTCTATCATTTATTACATATAATTTTCCTCTAGTTGGTGAACACATTTATTGTAGCTGCTTTGAAATCTTTGGTAGTTGCAATATATAGGCCTTCTCAGGGAGGTTTTCTATTGACTGCTTTTGAAAGGGGTATGATCTTATTTTCGTTTTTTTGTAATCCCGTGACTTTTAATTGCATTCTAGACATCATGAATGAATCATTGTAGAGCTTCTAGATACTGTTATTTTTCTCTGAAGAAGAAACTGTCTACCAATTTAACTTGCCTGGACCTAAATTCTATAATCGTTCTCTTCTGAATATTCAACAGTTTAAATCTCTGCTGATTTATTGCAGCTTTCAACCGATGCTTTAAATTTTTTGCCATGCCCCTGAAGTCTGTTACGAGTTAATAATTTACTGTTCTGTCAAAGATTTCTGTAGATTTTTCTATGCAGATGTTGGGGCCATCCGCGTTCTACTGATTCCTTCCTTCATGGATATATTCCTAACTTTCTGGCTGCTCTGCCATCCCAACCTCTTCCCTATGATTCCTAAAAGGCATCAAGGCTTCAGCATTCTGTTCTGGGTGCCAAGTGAGGGTTGAGCTTGATTCCAGACAAAAGTCTGAAAACTCTCACATTTATAAGTTGCTGATTTTTTTTTCCAGTAGTAGAATCCTCTCTAGGTTCTAAATGTTTTTATTAAGTCTCTGGTGCCGTCTGATAAATATTTATTATCATTTTATTCAGATTTTATAAATCATGAGGAGCGTTAGTCTGACTAACCTACTTAAAACTGGAAGCTAAATTAGGTACTTTTTATACTTTACAGAATGACCTCAAGGAAGCAAATATTTTGTTGTTATTTGTATACACAAAACTAAGGCTTTAGGAACGTTATAGCAGGTTATTTTAACGTTGTTGTACTGAGTAGTTCAGAGAGTACAACGTTATGCTGAAAAACTTGGATTCCAGAAGTAAAGCTGAAAAGAGAGAATAGACTTCCTGAGAGCACTGCTGGCACATAACTCGTCATGTAACTTGAGTGCAACTGCCTGCAGTCCATTAGTGCCTCTGCTCTTCCAAATAAGTGGTCAAGCCTCCCAAAGTGTGCTTTAATTTCATGCAGGCAGAAGGTAGTTTTTTTTTCCTGGGGTGGTTAAAAGATTCAGAGTGGTTTATGAAAGAGTGGTCTCTGTGTACTCCCTGGATCAGGATGAGTGCTCCCAGGATCTAAGTGGAGGTTGAGAATTCTAAGAAACTGGGAGTGCCGCTGGAGATGTCAGGGAAACCATCCTTTAACCAACATTTGAGTATCACATATATGGTAGCCTGAATATGGGAGGGTCTGGAAATGAAGAAATAGATTAGACATACTTCCAAAGTATGCACAGTTTAGTGAGGAAAGGCAGCCATATAGATAGTGTTTTATCATACCATGTAAAAATCATCTATCTTGAAGTATTAGCTGGGTGCCATTTGAGAACAGTAGATGGACACCTAACCTAGCATGTGTGGTTCATAAAGGATTTGAGAAATATCTGAGCTGTGTCTTGAAGTATGAGATATTATGGGCAAAGATATACTAAAAGAAATATTTTAGATTGTTTAAGGATGCTATGGGATAGTGTAGTGGTGTGAGACCTCTGGAGAATAGGTGGACTTTCTGGATAGTAGATGATAAAGCAGGAAGAGGGTAGTGATGAGAGATAAGAAAGTAGAGACCTCAGAGGGCCTTTCTTGCCATACCAAGGAGTTTGAACTTTTCTTAAGGACTCTGGGAACTTATCAAAGTGACTTGATCAGATCTGACTTTTTAAAAGATCGCTCTGCTTGCTGAGTAGGGTAAAGATTGGAGGGTAAAAAGATTGCAGAAAAAGAGATTGGTTTATAGGTGTTTTCCAGTAACTCAGGCAAGAAATGATGGGGCCTGGTGTAAACTGTGGTGGGACCGGACACGAGATGGATTTTTGAACTATTATGTATAAATCATAGACACGTGGAAAACGAGAGAGAGAGGAGATACAGAGTTTTTAAACAAGGTTGTGGGATAATTGAAACTAACTGTGTTGCCCACCCTAAGCTTTAAATTTAAATTATTTCACATGAAAGCTTTATCTGCAGTTTTCTTCATCTACAGCTGCCGCACCCTGACAATACACAACTAATTTGTGTCCTTAATGTCTAAATAGAGAGATCTGAGAATTTTGCATGGGCATAACTTATGTGTGTATTTACACAAACATACATGTGCTATACACATACACACATGTATGCTGTTGTGGTAGTGCAGTGCATTGGGGGTGGGAGTCACAGAGTAGAGTCTGGCTCCAATATAAAGTACGATCATAACAAAATAATGTGGAGAAATACAAAGCAGGTACAAAACTTGGATAATTGGAAATCAAACAAACATACCCAAGGAAGAATTAGCAAATACTATTTTGCTTTTCCTCTATGGAGTAGACTCAATGGAGTGAGTAAGGAAAAGAAAGTATTGAGAGACAGTTTCTAGCCCCAGCTTTGCTAAAGCCCATCTGTGTGATGCTAAGCAAGTGACATTAACTTATAGAATACAGTTTTTGCATCCCTCAAGTGATGATGTTAGACTAGATGTTTAAAACTAACTCCTGCTTTAAAAGTTTCTCTAAGGGTTTTCTGAATAAATGGATTTACAGGTGCCACCTCCCTGCTCCCAAATACCAGAAGAGGAGAATGTATTTCTGGCATTATCATGTATACAAATAAACATTACATGACATCATATTAAAATATTACATGTACTTAATATACAAAATGAACATAATTTAGATAAAGGACAAAGTTTTCATAGCTGGACCTGACCTATAGAATAAGCTTTTAGTCCACATTGATCTGCTGTCTGTTCTTTAGCATTTGCTTAGAACTGTTTTAAAGGTAATTTGAAACACTCAATTTTAAGTATAAAAAGTCTTGCATTTTTTGACTTTAAACAACAGTGGACATAAACACATGAGGCTTATGTAAATTAGAAACATACATCAAGTGACAGCAAAACGCAGATCAAATATGTACTTAATAAGAGATATAAATAGTAATGCTGTATATGACCCCTTATATAATTTTATGAGGGGAAAATCAGTAATATACAATCAAATATAGAGTACGATATTTAGGTAATTTTATTAGTTTTCTAATTCTGAAATCTTAGTCCTATATCCATGTACATAAAGGATTAAATTAGATGCAAACATGTGTGCTGTAACTACAACATATAGAGATTATTCCACATAATTCACATTAGAACAGGAGAACAATAATTAGACATTCACAGGAAAACTAAAAAAAGTAAAACAGAAAAAAATTGGATGGCAATGGCATTTCAATTAAGAAAGTAGGAAAGTAAGTCCTAGTTCAATCTCTCACTAGTTAGATAACCTTAGGGAAATCATTTCATCTTTCTGGGCTTTATTCCCATCTATAAAATGAGGATAACATATCTATCTCTAAAGTTTCCTGTAGAGATTTAATTGCATAATTTACAGAAAAAATGTATTGCACAAGACTCTTTATTGCAGTGAACAGAAAATCTACTCAAATTGGCTCAAAATCTAAATAAAATTTGTAATTTCCAATAACTGGAAAATACAAGAGGGTAAGTGATTCTGGTGGACTTGAGTTCAATGTATATAATTAGAATCCGTCTTTAATCTCATTACTTTTCCTTTTTTTTTTTTTTTTCTGTTTTGGCTTTATTCTCTGTACTCCTGCCTCCATGAAGTGGCAGAGGTGGGGACATCCATGACCAGCTCTGTACTTAAAGCATTTTTATAGCAAAAAATGTCTAATGAAAATAAAATGCTCTTTTCCCCAGTACTTTCAGTAGGTTCTTGGAGTTAACTTGCTTGTCCGAGTTAGGGCCAGGTACCATTTATTGACGCACGTGATTTGTTGGACAGATAAACTCCTGTGCTGAGAATGAATGGGAGTGGTCTGTTGGTAATGAGACTGCACTTTGTAGACTACCTACTACAGCGAGTGTAATTAATTCAGGGCTTCAGCTGCTGAACTCTGAAACCCATCAGTGAATTTGCACGAAGGCTGTACCTCTCATGGGCTGCTCCTAGTCAACGTCTAAGTGTGGTGGGGGTAATAGGACAAACACATTCTTAGGAGGATTTTGCCTGCTGTGTTGGCTGAGGATGGCTCAGTGACTCTCCCATGGCTTTGAATCTGCCACTGTGTAGCTAACTATGACACTTGCACTCAACATTTTCTCCCTTTTTTCTTCACTCTGTGTTCAGACTTGCATAACAATCTGGCGACTTACCCAACAATTCCTTGCTTCATTCCTATTTGCTCTCATACGCACGTTTCCCCTAAGAAAGTCCTAGCACATTCAATTCTGTTTTGGCGTCTGTTTCTCAGAACACCCAGACTTACGTGGGGGGTTTCCAAATGGGAAAGGGTAGGGATCCATTTCATGTTAAGAGAATATATATTGTGGGAAGGCAAAACGATACATGCTGTTCCCTACAAGGGTATTCTAATCTATAAACTAGTTAATAATATTTTTGAGTTTTACTCTCCATATTTATGTAAGAGTAACCTAGTCTAAAGTCATGATCAGCTATGTGTGGAAATCAATATTTAAACTATTAAATTTCATATGAATATATATGATTTTAATTAGTATTTAAAAATATCTTTGGTCTGCCCTTGAATGATAACTCCCATCATTCTATTTCTGAATGCATCTGATAATATTGTATAGATCTTCAGTTATCACTGAGTTTAGTGGTTCTCAAACCAGAGAGAACCTGAAAACTACCTGAGAGTTTTCACTTCACTTCACTTCACTTCCAGAGTGAAGACCATAATTCTGGCTAAGATTTCCTGGCCAAATGAACATCTTTGTGTTCTAGGTAGAGAAACTAAGAACTCAAGAATTTTAAACTGACTTGTCCGAGGGCATGTATCTATGAAGTGGTTACTCTAGAAATAAAAATCTGTTATCTCACGACTCTCCATTCACTTCCTTTTTCTTCTTTCTAAATTATTAACACAGCCCTTACCTCATGTCTCATCTTATGTTCCTCAAACTACTTATTCTCTTCCCTCCTAAATCACTGGTCTGCTTTCTACTTTGCACAATCTATAAATAATCTCTCTCCTCTTAGGACCTTTGAAGCTGCTGTTTTCTACTATGTGGAACATACTTTATCCTCATCTTTTTGCAAAATAAATAAATGAACTGTATATTATTGCCTATTCCAGACTCCAGCTAATTTTGTATTGATGAAAATTTGTCCTAATTACACAATTTTTTAATGATCAAAATCATTACAACTATAAAATAACATTTGTTTTACTTCCCTGCCCCACTTTGCTCCCTCCCTAGAAAATTAGATCAGATACCTATCTATCTAAGGACACTTTTCAAAAATCTTAAAATAAGGAGAAACCACATATATCTAACAGTAGGGTGTATAAGTTGGTGTAAGTTATGTTATTGCATTTATTGTCTTTTTTTCACTCTATTTATTTTTCTTTTTCTCAAAGACAGATGATATGACTGGCCTAGACCAGTGGTACTTGAAGTATGGTCTCTGGGCAGCATAACCACTACCTGGTGAATTATTAGAAATTCAGAGTTTTTGGTCCTGTCTTTGGCTTACTAAGTCAGAATCTCAAATTGGGAACCAGGAATCCATATCTAATCAGTTCTCAGGTGATTCTTTTGCATGTGAAAGCGTGAGAAGCACTGATCTGAATTGTGTTAAAGAAAAACAAAGCAGCATATTTGCTAAAGTGAGTAAGATTTTGTTCAGGACTATTGTACCAGGGGAGAGAAAGACTTCAGTGTCTCCTGAGCTCAACTCAGATGACTGAGTATTTTAAAGAAAGTACGAAGGAGAAGGAGAGATACAGAATAATTACAAAAACTGAGGTAGTTTAGCAAATTGGAACAAGACATGCTACAAAGTTAGGCCCTCACCTTCCCACAGGACTAAGAAGTAACAGAGCAAAAGCTATCTCACTGGAGGTTTGCATTTCAAAGAGATGGCTCCCACTTAGGAGACAGTTCTAGGTTGGAGAAGATATACATCTCAAAGGGGCAGAGAACACATTTTTAATTGTAAGCTTTCTAAAAGAATGTTTCTAAGAGAAGGTTCAGGAATCTATTGTCAGGTTTTGGCTGAAACAAACAATAAATTTATTTGGCAATGTTGAGCTGTCCTAGGCAGGTGTTTTAAAAGAGTCTGAGTCGAGCCTTGAGCTGATAGAAACCATGCTAGCCTTCCTTCAAGTTGTTCTATGAGTTGCATTTCTTATAGACCAAGGTTTAGGTCCAGTTGAGAAGACGGGTTAGTGGAACCTGACTAGAGTTGGATCAAGGAGAGAGATTTTGTCATTTGTTTTGAGGGTGAGGAATTCATAACTTAAAAGCTGTGTCAGCCTCCCACAAATTGTAACAGCTTATTAAATTGCTACCTAAAGGAATCTGAACTTGGTTTGATATGCTCTCTTCTCACTTTGAAACTCTGTCCTTGTCTTCTCTTTCCTCTGCAAACAATTTCTTTATTTACTCTTCTGACTTTCAAAGGATCCCACCTGACAGGGTTTTTAAAAAGGCATTTTTAATATTTACATCTTTTCCTCACCAATCTAATCATACTGTCTTTTCTTAAAGATTTGATTTGATGTGTGATCAAAAGATTTTCATAATAAGTTGTCATTGAGGCTTACTCTTTCCAAGGTGTAGAGTGAAGGGTTGAGGAGAATAATATTTAAAATAAAAAATTTGTTTAAAAAATCTCTAATGACATATATAAAAATGACTTGAGAAAATGGAGTCATCAGCTGAGTAGTTTTGGACGTATTGCTTAACATCACTGAAATCTTTAACCATTTAAAACAGGGTATTTCCAAAATGTGTCTTAGACTGCAGTTTTAAGATTTAAAATTAAGCTTTCAGCTCATGTGTTTCAGTCTTTCTTTCTTGAATATGCTGGAACAACCATATAGTTGTTTACATATGGCAAAATTCTAAAACACTCTTGAAAAATAAAGAAGGGTACAATTGACCAGATATTTTGAGACATTACCATAGGATATAGGGAGATGAAATTCAGTTGAATTAGCTACAACCTATTAATCATTATATGCAAAGGATAGGTCCCTTTATGTGAATACAGGGGTTCACCTGTTTAGTAACATCTTAGAATTTCACAACCAACCAATGGAGAATTTCCAAGTGAGACAGAGTAACTCGGAATAAAAAAATAGGACCTATTCTGGAAAATTTTCTGGAAAATTCTTTCTCTCTCAAAACACCATCACCCTCCTCACCGATTTTCTCACTCTTTCTTTGGTAACTTCATGAACCAGACTTGTTTAAAAAAAAAGATAGAAAACTTCTAACATAGTCTCTCAAGATTTTAGAGAGTGTTGTATTTATGGAAAGGGGATAATGTACAATTCAGAAAGATGTAGATCCGATTAAAAACATGTTTAAAAAAAATCTAGAGGAAGCAGTGAACAACCAACTGGATGGTTCAGACAACTGAGTCAACAAATTAGGTTAGCTTAATAATTCTCCCAGAACTCAAGGAAATGATTAGAATAAAGTGGAGATAATGACAAAAAAAAGAAAGAAAAAAGAAGTGAAAGACTAATTCAGGAATCTCAGGAATACATAATGTTTTCTAGGAAAAAAAGTGAAGTATGAATCAACGTCATATAAAGAAATATAAATCAATATAATGAAAATGAATCAAAGTAATAAGAAAAATAACTTCAAGTTTGCATCCCTTAAGAGAACTATGAAAAATAAGTAAAAAGATACCCTGGTGAAATTTTAAAATTAAAAAAATAAAATATTCAGTATGGAAGAAGATATACAAACACATAATTTATTTTTAAAACAGATAAAACCTACAAATTTAAAAATCATGATGGCATCATGCTTATTTTCACACAAAAAATATTTGAAGACAGTAATGAAAAATGCCTCTGGTTTAGGGGAAAATATGATTACCAAAAAAATTATTCACTGGACCAAACAGTCACTTACACAAAAAGATAACAGAGTGACATTTTAAGAGATATAAGTACTTAAGGAATTTATATTCCACAATCTTTTAAAATAATTTTTGATAAAAATTTAGAGAAGAGATTCAGTTGTCTGACTTCACATATAGGGAAGATGTACTTAAAAGAAAAGGCTTTGAGAAATGTATCCAGTAATAAATGGATTCAGTACCTAAATAACTATAATCAGAATGATTATGAAATCAAATATGAATATAAAAATGTTTGTTAAAAGAGATAAGAACCTGATGATGATAATAATAAAATATATATATCTACATAAATTATCCAAAGAAAATTTAGATGTAGCATGGGTAGGGAATGGGATCCAAAAGTTTTAAGAGATAGCTAAAATCTCCTATTTCGTAAGTTGTATATATACATATGTATACACACATTGCATTTTTACAATTGGGTGAAGAATGTAGGTGCGTAAGTGTCTGGAACATGTACTTGAAGGTGCTGATGCTACCTAGTCTTTTGAAGGGCTCTGGCTGGCCCTCTCTACCATCACTAATTTTGGTCACAATGTTCCTACCTTCTTGATCCAACCTTAAGTCATCCGGTCTGTAGCTCTGCTCAGTAAATTTATAGCCTGTTAGTTTGTGTCTTAGCTGTATTGTCAGAACCTACTTGGAGAATCAAAGACTGTGAGACTGCCATTTATTCTAACCACATAAAAGGAACTCTTTCATTTCTCAACTATGTTTTAAGGACACCATGTTGATTGGAAAATTTCTCTAGATGATACTTTGAGAAACAGACCACTGAGAATTTCCTATAAGCATGTCCAAGTATGAACCACCTCAATTTTCTGCCTTTCAAAAGAAAGGGTGGGAGACAGAGGGATAATAATCTCCTACCTGATGTGTGCCCCATACTTTTCTTTTCTCTGCCTCCTCCGTCCCCTCAGAGAACTCGTTATTGTAAGAATCTGTCTCCTTTCTTTTCCTGTATGTTGGATGGTGGGAACATTTCTGCCTATAACTTTTGAAACTTTTCTCCTCTTCTTGGGCAGTAAGCGTCATAACCTGAATAATAACAGCTGGAAAAGAAGGTTTTTGGGGAAAATAAAACTTATATCAGTTCAATGTTTTCCAAATGTTATTTCCATTATATTAAATTGTTTTGAAGAATACAAATAAATTCCATTTTATTCTAATCATTTTCTAATCTAAATAAACATGGTACCACAAAGTTCCCTTTATTAATAGATTCAAAGAGAAAATTATCTTGATATACGTTGAAAGAGGACGCAATAATATTCAGCACAGAATAATATCTATTGAAAATCAACAGCCGTTCTCTATTGGTAAAACAGTAGAAACACTCCCATTAAAATCAGAAGTAGAATGATATATCTGGCATCTAAAAATTGCTGCAAAATACTCACAAATGCAATTAGATGAGGAAATATTAAAGAAGTTAAAATATTAGAACAGAGGTAGCAATATATTATTTATTATTTGATTATTTCTCTGAGAAAGTACCTAAGAATCAATTGAAAAATTTGTTAGTAAGATAATTCAGTAAGTTATCTAGTTAAAAAGGAAATGTACAAAAATCATTAATTATTCCATATAGAGACAATTATTGCTAGTTAGAATAGAAAAAGAGATCATTTTCTGCAGATACAGCAATTATCCTAAACCTAGGAATAACTTTATTCAGAAGCGTGAAACTGCATGATGAAGCCTTTCAAACTTGATTGGGGACATAAAAGGAAGATTTGAACAAATGAGGATACCTATATACATATTTCAATTAAGTACTCATAGAGTTAAAATATTCTGTAAGCGGAAAATACAGAACAGAGGATGAGGAGCTAACTTTTGCTGGGGCAAACCAGGAACAGAAGATTTCTTACAGGAAATAATGCTTGAATTTAAACTTGAAAAATAAGTTTCTCATGTATAAAGGATAGAAGAAGGATGCTAGAAAGAAGAAACCACTTATATAGGGCAAAGTTACCTTAAAGAGCAGGTAGTTTTCAGGAAGTAACAATTAGGTGGGTATGGATAAAATATAGCCTAGTTGGAGGAGTAATGTTGAAACTAAGCATGCTGTATTCATCTTTTTGGGGGGAGAGTGTTTGGGAGGAGCATGCAAATGATAAGTGCAGTGAAAATACAATATCATTCAAATTTTTAAGTTTTGTGGTTAATTTATAGATATCAACTATTTAACAGTAAGCATGTAACATTTGTAGGTTGTCTGAAGAAATCCGAAGTACACATTGTAGAATCTTTAATGTGAAACTAACCTGTAATTAAAACCTGAGTCTTTCTCATGTATAAAACATTTATTATTTATTGTACAGTAAGTAATGTCAAAGTTAAAGTATATATTGATTAAAATTTGCATTTCTTTACTGTTTTCCATGGGGGACTTTATCAAATATTTTACATGATAATATTTTGCATTATTTCTCAGTAACAAAAAGTTGAATTCAATACTAAAGTTCAAATTTTCTAGAATTACACCTGAGAATTAAGACATTGTTAGCCTATTAAAGTAGTAACAAGTGTTAAGCCTCTCAAAAAGTTAATTAAAAAATATTTGCTCTGTGTATGTGGCAAAATTCATTTTTAAAGATCTGCTTTTTCTACTGTGGGTAACGTAATGAAAGATAGTTAAAATTAAAGTGTTAGGTAAATAGCAAATCCCTTTAGCAAATAAATCTAAAGTTATTGATATTTTTGTAAAGTAAATTCTGTAGAAACTGCTTTATAGAAGAGAGACACTTAATATAATAAACTGAACTGTAATACTTTTGAAATGCCTGAAAATAAGGCAGAGCAAATCTCTACAGTATTAATATGTTGGACTATAAAAGGAGGGTGCTTATGAATCCATTATATGTGTCCTCCAAATTATTGAGGAAAATATTAAAATCTTTTCAGATTTTTATTGAATTGATAAATAAGATATTTGTATTTCTCCTTGTTGAGTCAGAAAAAGCAAATGTCACATGAAAAAATGTAAACACAGGTAAAGATTTATAATCAAATATGATGCATACAGATATTTACAAAGATTTAATGTATTCCTTTTAAAAGTAAAATTCCAATAATTTCACTAGAACTCTTGATCTCCTTCCATCCCACTTGCTAAAAGTCGTGCATCTTATTATCCCCTTTCCTTGTCAACTCTCTATGCTTTTTGGTTTTCTTCTGTATTGAATTCAAGTGTATTTTAGTACTTTCATGCTATATTAGAGCAATTGGTAAAGTCTGGCAGCTCTTTTCCCTTGCTCTCCAAACTTGAGCAATACAAACATTGAAATGGTTTGGCCTATTTCTTATGATTATTTTTCCCAGATTATGATTAATTGGCTATTATGAATAATTAGTTATTTCCCCTCTTTGACTTTATGTGCCTCAGAGGATATAGTAGAGATAATTTTCCCCTTCATATTATATCCAATTCAGGGAAATACAAAATACTCTGAGTTCTAACCTCTCCCTCTGGAAAGGAGACTTTCATTGCATTTTCTGGTCGTTCCATGTAGACAACAAATACCTTTTTTCTTCTACATTTGTTTATGAGCAGTAAAATTCATGTGTTTGCTAAAATATTCTTGATTCCTAGTTTTTCCCCTGAAGCTTTCCATCTCACTTGAAAAATTCCAATTACTTAAGGAGGTATTGCAGAATTGAAAAATAATTTCAAATTGATTTTGTGTTGTTCAGCTAAACTATCAGTTTCTAGAGGTCTGTCTTACTCATTTTTTTAAACTTTTTTAAATTGAGCTATAGTCAGTTTACAATGTTGTGTCAATTTCCAGTATAGAGCACAATTTTTCAGTTATACATGAATATATACATAGTCATTGTCACATTCTTTTTCTCTGTGAGCTACCACAAGATCTTGTATATGTTTCCCTGTGCTATACAGTATAATCTTGTTTATCTATTCTGCATATGCCTGTCAGTATCTACAAATTTCTAATTCCCAGTCTGTCCCTTCCTACCCTCCTTCCCCTTGGCAAACACAAGTTTGTATTCTATGTCTATGAGTCTATTTCTGTTTTGTATTTATGTTCTTCTTCTTTTTTTTTTTTTTTTCAGATTCCGCACATGAGCAATCTCATATGGTATTTTTCTTTCTCTTTCTGGCTTACTTCATTTAGAATGACATTCTCCACGGACTTCCATATTGCTGCAAATGGCATTATGTTGTCAATTTTTATGGTAGTATAAATAGTATTCCATTGTATAAATATACCACTTCTTCTTTATCCAGTCATCTGTTGATGGACATTTAGGCTTTTTCCATGTCTTGGCTATTGTAAATAGTGCTGCTATGAACATTGGGGTGCAGGTGTCATTTTGAAGTAGGATTCCTTCTGGATATATGCCCAGGAGCAGGATTCCTGGGTCCTATGGTAAGTCTATTCCTAGTGTTTTGAGGAATCTCCATATTGTTTTCCACAGTGGCTGCACCAAACTGCAACCCCACCAGCAGTGTAGGAGGGTTCTCTTTTCTCCACAGCCTCAGCAGCATTTGTCATTTGTGGACTTTTGAATGATGGCCATTCTGACTGGTGTGAGATGATATCAGATCATAGTTTTGATTTGCATTTCTCTGATAATTAGTGATATTGAGCATTTTATCATGTGCCTATTGATCATTTGTATTTCTTCCTTGGAGAATTGCTTGTTTAGGTCTTTTGCCCATTTTTGGATTGGGTTGTTTGTTTTTTTCTTATTAAGTCATATGAGCTGCTTATATATTCTGGAAATCAAGCCTTTGTTAGTTTAATCTTTTGCAAAAATTTTCTCCTATTCCTCAGGTTGTCATTTTGTTTTGTTTATGCTTTCCTTTGCTGTGCAGAAGCTTGTAAGTTTAATTAGGTCCCATTTGTTTATTCTTACTTTTATTTGTATTGCTTGGGTAGACTGGCCTAGGAGAACATTTCTGAGATGTATGTCAGATAATGTTTTGCCTGTGTTTTCTTCTAGGAGGTTTATTGTATCTTGTCTTATGTTTAAGTCTTTGATCCATTTTGAGTTTATTTTTGTGTATGGTGTAAGGGAGTGTTCTAGCTTCATTGCTTTACATGCTGCTGTCCAGTGTTCCCAATACCCTTTGCTGAAGAGACTGTCTTTATTCCATTGTATGTTCTTGCCTCCTTTGTTGAAGATTAGTTGACCAAAAGTTTGTGGGTTCATTTCTGGGCTCTCTATTCTGGGAAAAGATACTACCAAAAAAGAGAATTATAGATCAATATCACTGATGAACATAGATGCAAAAATACTTACCAAAATATTAGCAAATAGAATCCAACAGCACATAAAAAGATTATACATCATGATCAAGTGGGGTTCATCCCAGGGACACAAGGTGGTTCAACATTCGCAAATCAATCAAAATAATGCCTCACATCAATAAGAGAAAGGACAAAAACCACATGAACATCTCAATAGATGCAGAAAAAGCTTTTGATAAAATACAACACCCATTTATGATAAAAACTCTCACCAAAGTGGGTACAGAGGGAACGTATCTCAACATAATAAAAGCTATATGTGACAAACCTACAGCCAGCATAGTACTCAACGGTGGAAAATTCAAAACCTTCCTACTAAAATCTGGGACAAGACAAGGCTGCCCACTGTCACCATTCCTATTCAATATAGTCTTGGAAGTCCTAGCCACAGCAATCAGGCAAGAGATAAAAATAAAAGGGATCCAAATTGGAAAAGAAGAGGTAAAAGTGCCACTATATGCCAACAACATGATACTATATATAGACAACCCTAAAAGGTCCACACAAAAACTATTAGAGCTGATTGAAGAATTCAGCAAGTTAGCAGGTTATAAGATTAACGTACAAAAATCAGTTGCATTTCTTTACATTAACAATGAATCAACAGAAAAAGAAAGTAAAGAAACAATCCCCTTTAAAATAGCACCCAAAGTAATAAAATACCTAGGAATAAATCTAACCAAGGAAGTGAATTATACACAGAAAACTATAAATCATTGATGAAGGAAATTAAAGAAGACTTAAAAAAATGGAAAGACATCCCATGCTCCTGGATTGGAAGACTCAATATTGTTAAAACTGTCATATTGCCCAAGGCAATCTACAGATTTAATGCAATCTCTATCAAATTACCCAGGACATACTTCACAGAACTAGAACAAATCATAATAAAATTTATATGGAACCACAGAAGACCTAGAATTGCCAAAGCATTACTGAAGAAAGTGTGGAGAGATAACTCTCCCAGACTTCAGACAATACTATAGAGCTATAGTAATCAAGACAGAATGGTATTGGTACAAAAACAGACATATGGACCAATGTCTTACTCATTTTTTGAAACCCATGACCTAAAATAGCTCCTGATGTAATTAGAAGGTTAATATTTGTCAGTAAGTGAATACATGAAAGAAACAAATATTTGAACAGTGGTCATGAAATCAAATGGATAAAGTATAACAATTCTTAAAATTTTAAAAATTTTACCTGAACATGAACTTATACTCATTCTTTACAGTCTACTCTAAGGCATTTATCTTTTTTTTTTTTTTTTTTCTGTTCATTCCTGTTATCTATGAACATCCATTTTGATTTCATGGAGATTTGGGGGATTCACAAAGCCACATTGCTCATAGAAGTACGTCTACCATTAATGACTAATTCTAGTGCTTTACAATTTAGATAATCAGAAAAGTGTTCATTTGAGTTATCATCAGAAAACTTAGATTTTAGTACCAGTTGACAATCAGATAGCCAAGGGATTTTTGAGTAAATTCTTTGATCGCTTTTGAACATTTGATTCCAAATCTCTAAAATGGGAATAGTAATGCCTGTTCCATCTCAGTGATATCCAAATGATGTTGCACATGCAAATCAATGAAAAAAAAAAAAAAACACAGAATACAAAAAACAAAACCAAGTTAGTCAAGGCTTCTGAAACTTAGGCATCATCCCAGATGCCTTCTGTCCTATACCTTACCAATCTTAGTAATTATTTTATTGTCTCATGCTGCTGCAACTGCCAGCATCATGACCATGTTCAAAGATGGAAGAAGGGAAACTGGGTATAGTAATAGATTCTTCTCTCTTTTATGAGAAAAATGAAGTCTTTCTTAGAGCTCCCCAGCATACTCCAACTATTATTTCTACTGGATTTCTGTTTATATCTCGCTGGCTGGCCCTAGGGGCAAGGGAGAATGACATGATGAGTAGTGCTTTTTTCTAGCATCTGTATAGAGAGGTAACTAACAATGAGAGAGGGGTTGGTAATGGCCATTGGTCTCCTCAACAAGTAGGATCTACCTTACTTGAAGAACTGCTGTTTGCATGGCTCCAGTGATGAGTTTTTCCAAGAGTAGTGTAGGAAAGGGGTGGATTAGAGAAGACTGAAAGCACCTAGAAGGCTGGAATAGTTTTATGTTTATCTCTGCATTCCCATTGCCTATCACTGTGCCTTGCATGTAAGAGACAGTTAATCCTTGATGAATTAGTCATTGCTAATCATATCATTCTTTTAAATGTTCATGGTAGATGTTACAGATGCATATGTTACTGATAACTTTTACATTTTCACATTCTTGATAAGAGAGCCTAGATGCAAGTATAAAATCACTTTAACTGCACAATTAGAGATTCAATTTAATACTCCAAAGAGAAACTCAGCAGCACACATTTAAGAAAGTTGATATTTAGAAATTGAATTTAAAAAAAAAGAATGAAATAAAGGTTGAAGACTAGTAATCTGCTTTATGAATGTCATAGTATTTGTTAAAATTCCACATAAGTATTTCAGTAGTGGAGTGACAGTTCACCAAATGAATTAAAGCACCATATAATTATCCTTAAGTAATGCAAACTAAGATCCCATATGACTAGTGATAGTGGCATATAATGATATTGTCATCTCTCCATTTAGGGTACAACATGCCATCAGAGAGGATGAGATGAATCCTAAATGTGTGGGTAATGCTCCATGTTACAAACTTAACAGATTATGACATCAGGCTGATACCCAATCCATCTGTTAGCTGCGCCGGACAGAGGACATATTGTTACGGCGATCAGGCCAGGTGGTGCTTCATTTGATATCACAGCTGTGCTAAACTTCCACTCCGAAACCCAAAACCATGTGAAACAGTCCCTGTTTGGGGTCACACTGGGAAGAAAGAGCAGCAGCTGGGATACAGTCTTAACAAGTTCCGTGCGGAGATTCTTCAGTGGAGATTAAAAATAAAAACTCTTCCAAAATGTTATGAGGGATGAAGATTTGAAGTCTAGGTTCTGTGGTTTGCTTCCAGATGATTGTGTGGTATAATTTTTGAATTTCTGATCAATTCGTTCAGTCACGCAAAGCCAAAGGCAGTTTCGGCATATGTAGAATCTGTTATTCAGCAAAATATTGAAGTGATTCGTATGAAGAATGTATTTTAGTTCTGGGACACAGTATGTTCTTAATAAATGTTAGCTGTTAATTCCATTCTTAAATGTTGGGAGCATCTAATTTCTGAGTCTCCAGTCCACACCCTGTCCCATCCTCAGTTATCGGATTTAGCCTTTCTGAAAACACCTGTGTCGACTGTATACGTGTATGGCTAATACATATGCATGTAGGAAATCCAGAAACCTTTTCAGTTAGATTTTTGCCTTCTGAGTCAGAGGTAGACTGAGGCTGCCACTGCTTTGACAAGGTGGATCACAGATTAATGGCTACCATAGTTCATCTAAAAGCTGTCTTTGTGTGAATTTTTAATGGGGTATTCCCTGCAGAGGTATGAAAACCCTTGTGTCTTAGGCTTGGAGAGGGAAGTTTGGATTTCAGCATCCCTTCATCTGCCTGGAAGAGAGCCTTAGACAGGACCCAGCCTGCATTACGTTACTCAGTGTTCCTCGTTGATGGAGTAAGCTGCCTGCTTGAGGCAAATAAGAAAACACGAAAGTGAGCAATGAGTGGCACTTTCCCCCTTGCAAAATTTACTCATGCTTAGTGAGGGGCACATGGGGGATCAGAAGTACAAATCAATAGAAAATTGGTTTGACTTGTCTGTTTACGTAGACACGTTAAGAGATGCAGTGGCCCCTTCCACTTTAGGTCTATATCCTGAAAGAGGTATTGCTTGCAAATTCAACCATATCATAGTTAATAAATTACATCTTTACTAAATTATTTTAAAAATTAGGAGAAACAAAGGGGCAGTGCCTCACAAAGCAATATGGCCTATCCTATCCCGTAATCTATGACTTAAGACTTTCTTTGTACTATTTACAAGTAATCCTGAAGATCTAAAACATGTGGTATGTTGTAATTTTGTTGAGAGCAGTCAAGCATCCATAATGCCACATAGTTTCTTTGTACATTGCTCTTCCCTGTGTGGAATAATTCTCGTAAGATGTTGAAAACAAAAACAAGAGCTTTCTGTGTATGGAGGAAGGAGAGATTGGGATTGTTTCAACGGAAGGTGAGTTGAAAATGCTAGCAGTGTAAGGAAGAAGTGAAGAGCTTACAAAAGCGATGTTTCTTAGTGTTAAGAAAAGGGGCCAAAACGTTAAGGAAGGCATAGCATGACTGCATATCTTTCAGAGTCATACGAGAAAACTGTCTAACCAGAGCTTTCCAATGATTAGTTTATTCCTTAAGAGATTGTGCCTTGGTTTGATGTTCTGTTGATTAGAAGCTAGATTTTGTTACGTTTTATGCTAACTTGTGGGTTTTGTTCAAAAGAAACGTGAATGACCTCAACCATGTATAGAAGTAGATACTTATTTTTACTGTTGTGTTGCCCTGTAGGACATTAACCCATTTAACTTAGCAAACTTATTTTAGTATGACATTTCTCCTCATTAGTTATATACATCTGTGTCTTAAATACGCATCGAATTGGCTTTACCGTCTTGTGGTTCCTTCATTCATTAGTTGAATAAGTCTTTGGCATGTATTTATTTTCTGTTTGAATGAGAGTTCAACTTTAAACTTCGAAAACATTTTTTTCTTTGACACTAAGACTGTCCTTTGTGACAAAGATGAACACTTTCCCCTGCTGCACAATCCTCTATATTGATGTTACACATAGTATCCTAAATTGAACATACTACATTGTCAATACTTAACATCAAAATAGTGAATTACTAGCATTTTCTTAAACAGCACTTAAATCCATTAAAGAGTATTTCAATATGCAAAGTGTGCAAGTTCCTTACATTTAAGTCATCCCCCCCATTTTTACAGTCTTCTTGCAATAAAGTCCATTTCTGTTCTCCACTGGAGTAGTTGACAGTATAATGTCTTTGCAGTGTACATGCTGATATATTTTATGGGGAGAATTAATTAAGAATAAATAGGTCTTCACCAATGAAAGTAAACTTCTAGCCTTCATGCTCCAAACTAGGAGAATTAAGAGGATATTGCTCACTGGCAAGAAGCTGAAAAGATTTTATTATAAAATTTATGAAGTAACATTTTCTAATTTGATTTGAATGTTAAATCCCATGGGAATATAGCATGTATTTTTCTATGTCTACAAGTGATATTTTTCAAATGAAGTTCTGAAATGTCATCTGCACTTTTTAATTCTCATGAGTAGTTTTTGAAATCATGTTCCAGTGTATTACTCCTGAAAAAAGAAATTAAAAGGAACTTCTTTTTAGCTAGAAAAAATAATCAGCTTCACTAATGTCTTTAGCCTGTACTTAGAAACATTAAAAACCTAGTGTCACTATTGTTAATAACTCTTTATTCTGTTTTATGTAACATATTCCCTGTGATAGTGGTATTCATAAGTTAAAGAATTGGAAGAGTTCTTGATGAGGTCAGCTCCCTCCTATGTGTGAGAAATACTGAAGGAGGCCTTCAGAGGAGTCAGCGGTCACAGTGGCCCAATGTGCCATCCTCTGAGAAGCTTCATGAAAAAAGTGAGACAGGAGTTTGGCCTTGAAAAATTGTGAGACTCTGAATGAACACGGTATAGAAAGAAAACATTTTAAAGGTAGAAAAGAGGAGTAAAGATATATTAGGGGTATGTCTGATTGTCCTAGAGAAAAAAATGAGCAGACAAAAATGGCTAAAATTAAATGTTTATGTAGGAGAGAAATGGCCAGTATACTTCATTTGAAATGTGAGCTCCAAAAAACTGTAGAGAATTACCTGAACTATTGGTGTTCAGGAGGGGTCTGAGATGTGATTCAGGCTCAGAAGGAAAGATTTGTGATTTCTGAGGGATACCTGCTCTCAGTGCAAGAACTGGGTTCCAGGGTGAGGGAGGGCCTCACTATGGTAGGAAGTTTCCATGTTTGGATTAGTCATGTGCAGGTCAACCTGTCAGGCTCCACCTACAAAGAAAGTTATAGACAGCAGCTCTGGGACAACCTCACACTCAGTTTCCCCAATTCTGTTTGTTCTACGAACAATAATAGCATAATATTAGCAAGACTTTTAAGTCAAATTCTATTCATTATTCTTGTAAGTTTCCTTCTCACTTCTTTGAAAAACTGAACAGTTTTAAATACCATACATAGACCTTCTCCTCTCAGGCTCTAAGGTAGATTGTTAATGTGACAGAAAACACTGAAGTTACACAGAAACATCCTGAGGGCTTTTCATTTGTAGAAACATGGGTCTTCAAACAAGGAATGGTGTCTTAAGAGACCAAAAAGAAAATCATGTAAAGAGCCATGTCTTTTATAATTCAAGAAAAAATGATTACATAAAATAATCAATCTTTTAATGGACAAGTTCTGAGGCCCTGACTTTGAGGCAGCCATAATTATATTGCAGGGAAAAACTTTCCTAAAATAGTTTGACGTATTTCCTTGGTAACTGAATGATCTGGTAAACATATCAAAATGATCATTTCTTAGAAGGGCTCTAAGTAAGCTATTTACTTAATTGGTGTCTCAGCCTCACAGGTTATCATTAGTATTGCTAATACTGTTGATCAGATTTCAAGTAAAACCCACTGTAGATTTTCATTATATTACATCTGAAGTTTCTAAAGAATGTGGGAAAGAAATTTCTGCCTTCTGCCTCTGCTACAGTAAAAAGGAGGCTTTGTTTTAATTGATAAAAGGAGATAAAACTTAACACATTTATATCTATGTTAGATCTTTAGATAAAAATATTTTTAAGAATAATTCAATTTCTACTGTGAATGAAAAATTTAATACTCATGTGAAAAATAACCTCTGTAGTTGCTCTTATAGATCCAGGCTGAGTATAAATTTAGAGTTTTAAAATAATCCCTTATCTTTGTAGTTAAGGAGTGCTGGAAATAAAATTCGATTTTAACAGAATCATGTTAATAAAGGAAACTCCCTCTGCTACTCTAATGTCACTGTACTAAGGATTTACACACCCTCCTAAATACACACACACACGTGCAGTACATACGTACCTCCACATATTTCGTTATGAAGAAATGGGTCATACTCTTGTTTGCTTTCTACAGTTAGCAAAATATCAAAGGCATGTTTCAAGGTTAGTATTTATAGATCTGTCTCATTAATTTTAATGGGCGCATACTATTTATTTATTGATGTACCATTATTTATTTAAACATTCTCCAAATGATAGACATTTGCCTTGTTTCTCATTCTTTGTCCTGGCAATCAGTGCTGCAGTGAATGTATTTTTTTATGTGTCTCTTTGCAGAAACATGTGATTGTTTATAATGGAAACTAGAGGAGACATTCCTGAATTCAGCAATTACAACCCGATTGCCCTCAATGGAAAGGCCATTTTAACTAAAACTACATGACAGAACTCATTTCCCCTCACCTTTTGCCAACACTGGATATTAGCAAACTTTTTATTATCTCCAAGTCTGATGAAAAATATTGTTGAATTTGCCTTTTTATGAAGAGTAGAGAGGTAGAGCTATATAGAGAAAATATTTATCCACATTCTCTTCATTCACTTTTAACTTTTGAACAACATGTCTGTGGTCATAACAGCAGTATTCAAATATTCAGTACTTACATCTGTGAATCTTTTCATCTCTTTTAAGATCTTCTCTACCAAGATATCTTATTAATTTTTATATGAAGTATTTGAAGTTTGAGTTTGATTTTTATACATTTAGTTTGAATACTTCTGAGGAAGGTTTTCTGTATACTTCAAAAGGGGATACTCATGGTCACTATAGGTGATTTTCAAAATGGCAACTTTATGATTTCTAAATTTGGTGTTACTTTCCCCTCTCTTCTGTTCTGCTCTGTTCACCAGTACTGAAGTTGCTTTATAGTAAGTTACTTAATAGATAGAGTAAGGCCTTCCTCTCATCCTTCTTTTTAAATGGTTTTCTTGGTGGTCTCACTGTTTCATACTCCCGATAATTTTATCATCGGCTTGTCAAACATGGAAGGTATTTGTTTAGAGTTCCTTCTAGGATGGAACTGAATTTGTAAACTATTTCAATAATCTGTTATCTTTCAAAATCATGTCTTCTCTTCCCAATATATATGGTTCTTTTTTTATTTAGGTTTTATAGGTTTCTTCATTTGGTCTTACACAGTTTTATTAGATTGAATTCTATCTGTTTCATACTTTTGTTTCTACTTTGAATTAAATCTTTTTAGTAATGCTTTTAGGATAGTAGCTGTAACAGGCATACCTGTGTTGTTCCTCAGTTTGTAAGAATGTCTTTAATGATATGTTCTTCCTGATCTTCATATTCTACAAAATTTCCTTTGAAAGTAAATTTTCTTCTATTATCCTGTAGGGGTGTGTGTGTGCGCGTGTGCATGTGCATGTGTGCACACACGCATCTGTATCTAAAGAAAAGTCATGTTTGTAGTTTTAAATGAATTTTTTAATTTATCAGTGCATTAAAAACCCACTTCATGGAGGTTTAATTGACCAACCCTTTTTAAAAAAATATTTAAAAGTGTATAGTATGTTACACATTTAAACTCTGAATCAAAACTTTACATTTTAAGTCCTCCCTTGTATGTTCTGAGATAAATTATACTTGGTCATGATTCATAATTCTTTTAGTATACTATTACTGTAGTCAGTATTCTAATAGTTAAACCTTTATTTGCATGATTATATTTGAGGTTTATCTATAATTTTTATTTGTAATATTTTAAAAATCCAGCGTTGGTGTTAGTATATCTTTGAAGCATTCATCGGAAATTTTTGCTTTTTTTCCTATGCTCTTAATGAGTGTTTACTGTATTTGAGTCCATTTTAGTGAATTTACATTTTCCTGGTAAATTTCCACTTAATTTGGATTTTTCAAATTTATATGTATTAAGCAGCTTATAATATAGCTTTAATTTTATGATCAATCCCACTTTTGTTCCCTGATACATTCTACCTTCTGTCTTCATTAATTCCTTCCTTCTATTTATTTGGGTTAATTTGGCTGTTCTTGTTATAACTTCTTGTAGTAAAAGCTTATTTTGATATTTTCAGTCTTTGTTTCCTAAACAATGCATTTATGACTATGTAGTTGCCTCTGAGGAACGTTCTGGTTTCAGTGATGGATTTTGATATGAGTCTTCTCATTTTCAGTAATTTCTAAATAGAGAATAATTTCCATTTCCATTTTTCCTTTGATCTAAGAGTTATTTAGGTAGTTATTTTTTGGTTTTCAAATGTATTCAATTGTTATTTTACATCCTTTCCCTTTTTGTCAACATCTGTTATATTCATATTGTTCAAAGAATGTGGCCTTTGTGATTTCTACGTTTTAAAATTTACTGAGAGATTTTCCTGCAGCACGGTTAAATTTATTTTTATAACTTGTGTTTGGGAAAAAAATTTGTGTACTCTTTAGCTATTTGGCATAAACCTAGTTAATTATGTTTTTAAATGTTCAGTATTCTTACATGTTTCAACCTAATTTTTTATTCTGGTCAGGTGTTTCTTTTGTCGTGAATGTAGATTTGTCAATTTCTTCTAAAATACGTATTTTGATTTTTCACTCTCTTCTGGTTAATAGTTTTACACATTTACACTCTTCACCTTGGGACCTTGCACTTACTCGCCAGTCAAGTAGGTGGACTGTGCATCCCTAGCCATGTGATGGCTTTTGCAGTGCACACAACAAAGGCAGTCAAAACACTTGTAATGTTTGGCTTAGACTCCTGTACATCTTCTTTCTAAGAATGTCATAATTCCAGACGCTACCTGCATCCTTATCAAGACACTATAAAAGATAATTGTTGAAAGTCCCTGATATTTGGGGATTTATTTTATGTAGCATAATTGCAGCAGAAATATGAACTCAAAACTCATTACTAGACTGGGTTGCTAATATAATGACAACTAAATGTACATGGCATTGGCTTTTGGTAGGAGTGACAGTGATGCAACCATTATGAGAAGTTGAAGAATTGGCAAACTTTGTTAGATGTGATGAGATATGTGGAGTTTAAAACTACTGCCTTGGATAATCTAGAAGGTAGGAAATCTAATTAATTTAGAGTGTTGGACAAAGGTTTCATGATAGAATGTTGCTAGCGTAAGGTGGTTGCTTTGAAGTACATTTTAAAAGGTATTTCAAAAAATGGGATGTGGGTTATGGTGTATGAAGCTACTTAGGATCAAATATATTTTAAAATATATATATAAAATAAAATTTTAACGGAGCTCTATTATCATTTTGAATTAAAAGAGACTGTGACTTTTGAAGACTGAAAAAGACATCTACCCTCCCATCAACATTGACCAGGCAGAAAACAGACTAGGAAAACTCCTCTATTGCTATTGCCAGGAAGGACATATTCTGCCTTGACCTTTACAGATATGGCCAAGGAAGGATGATGATAAGGGAGGCTGCAAAGAGAACAGAATGGAGACCTATACCCCTGGGGGACTAGGCCTCGTTAAGAAGCATTCCCTACTCCAGAGTAGGGGGATCTGGCAATATTTGCTCAACAAGATTACTGAATTGCTATGCACTAGTTATTTTTGTGTGCCTCCCATTTTCTCCTCCTTTTTCATTTACTTTTTTAAGCTTGTCCCTATTTCATCATTGTATACTGAATATGTAGAGGGCAGGTTATTCATCTATTTTAGTTCTTAGTTCTCTGAAGCAGGAAGAGCCACGTTTGGACCTGACTTTTATCATGACGTCTTGGATACTGAGCCTGTTGCCATGGTTTGATAAACTTGGAGATACCTCAGTATGAAGGGGTATATTTTGTGAGAATTAAGTGAATAATTTTGAGGAAAAAAAAGCCTGCCTTATATACATTCATCGATTTATATTACTTTTATCTGTATACATAGAAAATTCCATTAGACAGTGAAATATAGTAAAGGCCATTGACCTATGTCAAATAATGTACATTCAGTTCTTAAGCCAAGTCATATTTCTGTGCTCTGAAATATACTGCAGAAATGGCAACCAAAGATGATTATCAAGTGAACATTTGTAAGTGAAAAAACAGGACAGGGGTTAACCAACATGTTCCTGTAAAAACAATAAACTGAATAGAAATGTAACAGAATCAGGAGTACCTATCTTTTCTAATGGGAATTTTATGAATATTGGATCCACGTGTAGAAGATGATTCCATTATAAACACAAAGGAAGACCTCTTTATTGTCTGCCTGTGGAGACTGGTGACTAGACACACTGGAAAGTAAAAAGGTCTTTTGAAAAATCAAGAAAAATCTTGAAAGCTGAGAATTGTTACCTTATCGCATTATAAGAAACTACTCTTATTTATTATTTATAAAAGATGCTGTCTACCTTTATCACTTTGTTTCTTTGTCAGTTTTTTTTTTCATATGAGTGCTTACTAGCATACTGACATTTATTTAAAAGTGAATTCTCAAAGACTTGTAGAATAATCACAGCGAGAAAAGTGCCGAACAATTTTATGAGGCAATAATCCAGTTCTCTTATTGCAAAACTCTAACCAGCCTTCAGCCTTATAGTTTATCCACGCGGGAACCAGATTATTGCCTCATAAAACAGCTCGGTGCTCCTATTATGGTTTAAATATAATTGTGTTTAAAGACCTTGTTGATTCCATTTAGCAAAATTAGTTTTTATCTTATTTCATTATAACAATGGCTTCTAATAACCTTGATGGTATTTTGATGAGTGTCCAATTACATTTTTTTAAGAATAATTTTTTCTTAAATTTTCTAATGGAAAAATTTCCAGTCTTACTTGGTTTATTATTTTGAATTCACCATCTTTTTTTTTCCTTAGATAATTTGTTTAACGTATGGGAAGTTAATTATTTCCTTATTTAGGCTAATCAAATAAAAATCAAAAAGTTACTTAATTTTTCTTTCTTGCACATTCATCAGCAGTGATAAGTTGGGTTTCAGTCAAACATATTTAATATTATGCCTTCTAATATTAAGCAATTTGGGATTTGAATCCAGGTTTTAGTACTTTTAAGATGTGTTACCATGTCAAGTTGCTTAATATTCTAAGCTTGTTTCTTAAAAATTTCTTTATAAAAAAACTATAACAAAAATAGTTATCTTATAGGAAATTTAATGAGAAATAGATGATGTTAAGTGTTCAATTGGTATTTTTTCCTTATACATAGTAGTTTTACCTTATTTCATTTGTAAAAATGTGTATATTGTAGAGCTCGTACATGCATATAAAGGAAAGATTGTAGATAAGGAAAATCAGAACAGAAATCTGGTCAAAAGATATTTTTGTAGCAATTAAGAATTATAGGCTGCAGAACAGGAATACAAAAAATAAATCTTCATAGGATAAATTTCACATTTCCTTCTAACAAGAAAAGGGATAATTTGAGACTAAGTCAAGAAATCACAGCAGAGTATGGAGATGATGGTTGGATGTCATCCAATATCCCTTAGCCAATTTGTTGATAATCTAATTTCGAGGTCCAGAAAATTTAGTTTCTGATCAAACATTATGTTTGATTCTAGAGCATTATTTTTATTTGTGAAGATTATCGGATTTCAATATAGCCACAGCTTTGGATTTTATGAATGGCTGTTTGTGTTATTTCTGTCCTGTGAACAATGAAATATTCTGTGGGCACTAAGTCTCTGATTGTCCATCCCTTTCTTTACTTGATAATCATAACTGTTAACTCACATGACTCAGATTTCTTTTGTTCTCAAGAGTATATTTTCTTAAGTCAAATTTAAATATAGAAAAATCATGTAAGTTCTATTTTTTCCCACAGGAGACCATATCATTTAGGAACCAATCTTTAATCTCCTTAAAAGTGAAAAACTCTAGATCCTGCTCATTTAACAAAAAATATCCACCTAACACTCAGTGTGAAATAACCATTTCAATTCTGTTAATACAAGAAACATTAATTATCAGTTTACTTTATGTATCAAAGACACATTGGAGGGTCTGGAGTATTGTGCAGTCTAATAAATTTAGTGCAATTGATAAACATTTCTAAAAATTTTCTAGCACAAGGTAGTTATTGGGTTAGGAAGTATAAAAGGTCCTGTTTTGTTGTTTTCACTGGTGTTGATTTTTACTTATATTCGAGGAGTTAGTCACTGAATACCCCATTCAGCTTAATTTTTCCCCAAATTTTTTAAGAGCATACTTCTGGAAGATATTTATAAAGGAGCATGATTACTATCTACTTCCTAATGTGTGGAAAGTTGGGAGAGAAGGATTCGTAGTCATGACTATCAACAGTGAAGCAGAGAGAAGACAATAGAAATTAGAGTCTCTTACCCGCAGGTAAACATAGGATTGCTTCTCTAATCAGTTGCGTACCATTTTGAGAAAGTCATTTTGATAATAACAAAGGAAAACCAGAGTGAAATTGGCTTACCTCATTACGTTACAAGTTCCTCTCAGGGCCTAGTACTCTGAGACTCTGAGGTTTTGTGTGTTCAGATTTTCTTGGTCTCTAGAAAAATGACATCAGTGAAATTCACAGAACTTTTTGCCATCTCCTTCATACGGGTATTGTGAAAATGTTGATTCACATTTATAGAGTGCTTTGAGCTCGTACAAAGAAAGACATGACCTAAGAACAAAAAGAATTTTAAAAGCAACATTTAAATAATTTAATTGTAAATGAATCAAACACATATGCATTAAACTTGTGTAAATACAAATATGAAACTAAGCAATGAAGTACTTGGGCAAACAAAGTTTTATGAACAGGAAACATTTAAAATATGGTATGATAGATTTCATAAACCTATGTAGACAACTTTGCCAATCCTTGATACTACAAATAAATATTTTGTTGTGTGTTTGAAAGAACTGTTCACATTTCTAATAATCTCGTTTTTGAGATTTTAAAGAGTTTTTGAGAGAAACTCATGTTAGAGATATTTATTTTAAGTAAAAAGAAATTATTACTTTGTTTTTATTAAATATTGATCACAATGATAAGAAAAGTCTCATTTTCGTCTGTTCAACTGATACTTAATTACAAGTGATGGTAGACTTTATTACACTTATTAGACATGCAGGAAATGTTTATTGGATAAGTTTTTGGAATATGAATGCTGAGATAAATCTCAGGTTGGCTCAAATATCAGTGGAGTCAATGTCTAGCTGTAGAAACTCAAACATGACATTTAATGGGCCTCAGAAGACTGAAAACATATATGAGTTGTAGTGATTACAAAGCCTTGGCAGAATCCGTCATTAATGAGCCTTAATTCAGATGCAGCTTATGTTACTGATCATGCCTTTTAAGTGGAAATTATTTTTTCTCACCTAAATTGACAAGACTAGAGTGAGACTATAAGAGATAAATTGAATTCTATCCCTTGTTTTCCCTCTTAAAGCCGCTCAAAATTATTTGAGTACATCTGAGAAATACAGCTTAGAAGATGCAGACTCCTGCTCGGAATTCACAAAAATTAGTTTGAATTCTAGATACCTTATGTCATTTTGGCTACTTCAGATTTGCAGGATTTTTATTTAAGTCATTAGATTGTCAAGTTTGGTACCTTGTCTTTGTGAGCATTCACAGAAAAGACAGTTTCACAAGTAATAATTATTACATCTAACGATAAAGGTAGAAAGTAAGAAAAATAGTATCATTAAGTACTAACTATGTGCCAAACCCTATGCTTTATGGATATTATCTTATTAAAGCATAGCAAGCATCTAGTGAAGGCATTGCCGCCACTTCACATAAGGGGAAGGTAAGTCTCTGTCAACTTGAATGACTTGCTTAAGATTAATTACATAGCAAGTAGGAGACAGGCCTAGAATTCAAACACAGTTCTGTGTGGCTTCAAATCTAAGGCTAGTCTCCTTATGGTCTACTTCCTTCCATGATAATCCATTTTCATGGCTTTTCATAGTAGCCATAGCGGCAAAGGTTCTCCTAGAAGTTATTACTTTAGAGGTGGCTAAATAAATCCTGAGTGTTAGGTGTTTTCTATAAGCTTTCCAGCACAAAGAGCTCACATCCATATACTAACTTATTAACCAGTTGAAAAGTAGGAGCGATTTAATTTCAGTCTGACATGGACAGACTATTTATCCCAGGTGTATGTAGAGTCTTACCTGATTTCGGGGAGGCCCAAGCTTTATATTAGGCTTGCTTATTTCTTTGGAATATATTGGAAAAAATAGGAGGCAATGAGAAAGAACACCTAATAAATCTGTAAAATAGTTACATCAGTGGCAGATAACACCAAAAAGAAAAAAATAAAGCTATCAAGACAAAAACCAAAAAGCAAAAAGTGTGGCTTTTCTAGTCGACCCTGGGAATACATGTGCGTTCATCCCCCTCCATCTTCAAGATGCAATCGAAGATAAAGTCTTCAGTAACACACAACCAGCCAGTCTTTAATTAGGTGGAGGTTTTACGGTGAGGAGCGAAGAAATACACATAAAACTGGGTTGGCTAAACCCTCTGTTCACTTGTGAATCACTTTCACATGAAATGTTCTCATTTAATCACCTCATTCCGTCTCCTCCCACAGTGTCGGGGGAAAAGGCCAAGGAAGAGAGGACTTGATCAAAACAGTAATGTCCCTTTCACTGTGCACATAGTTGGAGTTGGTTTCATTACTTTGATAAATACTTCATGCATGCTATTATATTTAATGTTTCAACAATCCAGTGAAATTTACTGTAGCCTCGATTTGCTGAAGAGGAAATAGTTTCTGAAATTGATAGGTCTAAGATTAATCAATTACAGAGTGACAGAACCTGGATTTCAGCCCTGCTAGTTTTGATTCCCAGGCTGTGCTTTTGACTTGTACAGTAGCTCTAAATTAAAGTTTCTAACCTAGGATTTAATTTAAAGGGGCAAAGAAGTACTGTAGTCAAGCCAAACAGGAATTTAGGAATAAAGGCCAGAACCTACCCCAAAACCCAAAAAACAGTGTTATATGTCCTCTGTCAGGCACCTCTTATAATCTATAAAGTGGTAAATCACAGGATAGAATTCAAGGACTCATACATGCTGGCTTTCTGTATTATGAGAGTACTGACATTATCATTATTCCTAATGTAAATGAGAAAACTGAGGCCCAGAAAGTCCTCATCACCCATCTGCTATCATTTGGGACTCCAACAACAATCTTCCTCTTTTTATTTTCTCTGATGACAACACTGAATATTTATGATTCGATATTTATCCTATCCCACCCACTTCTGATTGGGAAAAGAGTGTGAGCTGTCATCTTCCTTTCCTTCTGTCTTTGTAAGCAAGCAAGGAATCAGTTTTCAACTGCTAAGTTGATTAGACAAATGAAAGAAAGACGTTTCTGTTGAAACTTCAGAGGTCTTCATTATTTTCTTTTAACTTTCTTTACTCTGGTCTTCTTATTTATTCCCAGCTAATGGCTCTAATCAAATAAGAAAGATTGAACAAATGGATGAGCATGTATCTGTATAAAACTTATAGGCTATGGTATGTTAGAGTAGACATAGGGGAAAATTATTTTAAAATAAGCCCACATAGTCTTCAGGGAAAAGTGGGGCTTTCATCCATAAAATATCAAACCGAGACATCATAAATAACAAATAATGAAAACATTCCAGTTTACATGTGAAAAGCTGATGACAAGCAGAAAATCTGTATATTAAAAAAAAAATCTCAGGCAAGATTAAAGTTTAAAAGAGCATAAAAGACAGGAGGTTTAGATGGTAGAGAAACACTTGGTGTAAGACTTTGAAAGTCATTTATAATGAAAAAAATCATTCCTCAACAGGAATGATACCATTAAACCAACAGCCAAGAAAGGCCTAAGGAGCATTACTGGTTACTGTTGTTCAGATGCTTGGTGCATTGCAGTAGTAGGTACTAAGTAGCAACCTGGTTAAGAGCACATTTTACTCGTTTGAAAAAATCTGAAATGGGCAGGAATCCTCCTTTTATTCATTCATTAAACAATATTTGTGTGACTTTGTGCCAGGCATTGCTGCAGGTGCTGGGGATATAACAGTGAACAGGATAGAAGTCCCTGGGGGGAAGACCTACCCCCCCCCCCCCCCCCCCCCGTCTGAAGCACGTGGAGGCGTGGAATTGCTGTCAGTGCATATTGGTTGGAAGATTTCTTGGTTCCTCCTGGGCCCATTTAATAAAATATGTCCTTAATTCTTAAATCTACTCCTCCAAAATCAATTCTCATCCTCTCATAACAAATTAAGGTTTTGTTTTTGGGTTTTTTTTTTTAAAGATTTTTTTCAGGCAACCACAGGTCTATTCTGAGTCTCCGTAATACTGTCTGATATGATCAGATCACCCACAGTACCTGAGGTGAACCCCGCAGATCAGAGCAAAGAGCCAAGCTAGAAGGAAAATAAAACCACTGAATGGTGAACTTGCAATTATGTATGAAACATACATTCTTACAATTTTTCTCACATTCAAAGACAGTGTATTTTCCTGAAAAACAGTAATAGGTATTCTCTGCACTTTCTTGCTTTTCTATTTTAAGGCACCGTGTCTTTGGTGAAATGTGATGTTTTGTGAACTTGCCTTGGATGTAGCTTTTTGAAAAGGCCAAGGAGAAATTCTAAACTCTTTTTTGTGATATATTCTTGTTCCCATCAGCGACCTCTTCATTGAGAAGAGAGAGAGGAAGGAAGAAAGAAAATGAGGTTTTCTCTGATGACAAGTCAATTTAAGAGAACCCTCTGATCAATGCCTGTGCTTGGCAAAAGCAAGAGGTTTCTGGTTTCTTGTAAGGGGAAAAAAATGCCAACACATCCTTGATGGCTTTTAGTCTTTGAAAGTGGGAATACATGTTCTCAATAAGGCAGAGGAAAGTTAAGCTTGATTTTGCATAAGGACCTCATTTGTGGAGCATAAAAATATTGCCAGTTAAGTTAATGGCCAGGAGAGAGGAAGTGAGGCTCAAAAGTTATATTTAAATAATTCATTAGAAAAGACATATTAATGAACATTATCTTACTAGAAAAAAACTTGACTTCAATTAATGGCTAAACATCTTTAAAAATACACATGACATTGTTTGTCCTTATTGAACCAATGGGAGGACTGATGTTGAAATTATACTAAATTTTAAGATTTATAAACCTGTTGCCTCTCCTGAGGTTAGAAGCCGCAACATGAAGGATGTTTGAATATGAATTGCTTATAATACAAAATACTAAGGAAAAGAAGGTGATTTTTTATTCTATTTCATGCAGGAAACCAAATTGCCTGTTAGATTCAACATAGCGGTGGATAAGCACTCAAGTAAGGGATGTCATGTCTGTCAGTGACCACTGCTTGTAGAGCTGACATTGTTTGCCCTGGGAAATCTGACTACATTAATGATTTCCTGCATCCTTTATCTAGCATGCAGTGGGCTCATGTTTTCCTTTGTTCACAATGTTTTACAATCAGCCTAATGACAGTAATAGTTTGCTTTAATGTAGTACTTCTCATCAAAGCCTTTTAAAGTGCTTTTGCAAAGAGTTGAAGTGTTACAGGGGCCAGTGAGGCATATGCTGTGTTGTTATTCACATCGCAAAGTGAAGATATAAAGAGCTTAAGTGTCTCTTCCCAGATCTATGGAAAAATCAGTCAAAGATTCATGAATTAATTGCAGGATTCCTGGCTCCTAGTTCATTGATCCAGAGCTGGACCTCATATTTATTAGATAGACATTTTTGTCTTTAAAGGCTAACCAGAAGCATGCATTTCTTACAGCTCCATCTCAGCTTGGTGATGAATAATAAAAAAAGAATTGCCAGGGTAGGACAAGGTTGAAGTGCTAGATTTGTAACAAGTTTCACTATTTTTTCCAAATATAATATACTGGAAAGACAAGATCTTTTGTGTCTATATCACACTTTCTCAGTTCATTTGCCTGTTTATAATCTGCATTGTTTGTAACTGAATTTGCCAGTCAGTGAACAAAAGAACGTTCCTTTTCCTATCTTAGAATTTAAATTTAGATTTAAAACATTGATGAATAAACAATGAACTTCTCTGTTGTGTAAAAGGAAAAAAATAGGATTTTTAATTTTTTTTGGCCATTATTGCACTTCAGAGTAAAATTAAGGGTTCACTTGTGAACACTTCCCTTAGAAGGTAATAGTTGCTAAGTTGCTAAAGGTTTCATATAAATATATGTGGATTTCCACACACACATACACACACACATACACATCATTTTTTCATTGGTTGCTTTCTATCAAAATGACTTCTCAGAACATTATAATCAATTCAGACACTTTAGGTGCCTGTTCATCTTTACTTACAAGATGAATACATCACCTTGTACACTACATTTTATTAAGTCTAGGAAACTGAAAAATACAAGACACTTGCATTTTCTGAATATAATCTAAATATCAAGTCAAACTAATACCTCATGCTGTGCTAAACATCTGTTTAGAACATGCGCTTATTGGTGTAAATGTTGAAAACTTAAATGCCATGATTCAGCACTTATGTTCCTTGGTATTTCCCCAAAGGAGATGAAAGTTTATGTCCACATAAAAACCTGCACGCAGATGTATACAGCAGCTTTATCCGTAATTGCCCAAACTGGGAAGCAACCAAGATGTTCTCCAGTAGGTAAATGGGTAAATAAAGTGTGCTGCATTCAGACAATGGAATATTATTCAGCATTAAAAAGAAATGGTCTGTCAAACTTTGGAAAGACATGGAGGAAGCTTAAATGCATCTTACTAAGTGAAAGAAGCCAATCTGAAAAGTCTACCTGCTGTATGACTTCAACTGTATGACACTGTGGAAAAGATGAAACTATGAAGACAAAAAAAAAAATCGATTGGTCGGGGTGGGGAGAGATGAATAGGGAAAGCAAAGAGGGCATTTAGAGCAGTGAAAACACTCTGTGTGTTGCTATAATGATGCCTATGTTATTTTATAATTGTCTAAACTCATAAGATGTACAACACCAAGAGTGAGCCCTAATGTACGCTGTGGACTTTGGTTGATTATATGTGTCAGTGTTGGTTCATTCTTGGTAACAAATGTACCCTCTGGTGAGCGATGTTGATAATGGTGGAGGCTATGCATGTGTGAGAGCCCGGAGCAGATGGGAATCTGCGTACCGTCCTCTCAGTTGTGTAGTAAACCCACAACTGCTGGAAAAAAAAATCTTAAAATACCCCCAACAAAACTCAAAGGCCTAATTGGCCCTTTTATATTCTTGATATTTTTCATGTGGGCATCCAAAATGAGTAGCCCAGGCTGCCTGAGGTGAGTCAAAGTGGACCTCTTCAGGGATATTTTTTCCTCCTCTGATGAACTCTATTCAGGATATTCATGTTTCTAAATAAGGGTCTGAGAGAAGACTCTTCCTCTGAAACCAACTGTACTTCAGCAGCTCAAATCACTTGGTAAATCACTTGTACTTATTTCTCAACAGTAGGGAATTTGGTTGGAATACTTGGATTCTGTATAAGTTTTTGGAGGCTTTTCCTCAAATACTTGCCTTCTACAACATTCTCTAATCTAGGGGTTTCTTGTTTGTCCTTTCTGTGAGCTCTAACAAGCGGGTATAAAGAGAAATAGCACCTACTTCCTGCCCCCAAAGGATTCAAACCCTGGGTGCAAAGAGCCTGTAGGATGTAATGTGAAAAGCTGCATTTGAGGCTGAACATCAGTCGTATTCAGTGTGGAGAGTCAAGGATAAAATCACAAAGCAAATGCCACCTGGAAGGTCTATATGTGTGTACAATACAGATTGAAAAATACAAACAGATGCATAAATAAGGCATTTAAACAAGAAAAGATATGCAAGTGCAATTTTCTAATTAAGGTATGTTTAAAAGTCTTATTGATTGAGAAGTATTTGGTGTCTATAACGTGTCAGATAATGTTCTAGGATATTAGAATGAATGACAAGCATGCCCATTAGGATGCATGTAGTTTGGAGGAGGAGGAGGGGAGACAGATATTATAAAAGTTCCTCTTCAGTTTCAGTGGTGCCTAGTGAAATGAAGGTGATGAACCGGGTGTTGTGATTGTGTGTGACCAGGACATCTAAGCGAATATGGAGAAGTATGGAAGTCTTGGCTGAGAATGCGACATTTAGGCTCAGATGAGAGAGGTAAACAGGAGTTGGAAGGACTTGGGGAAAGAAGGAGCACTGTGCTTTGTAAGTGGAGAGAAGGGCAAAGCCCAGGGGTGTTACTGACCTGGAGGAGGAGAATATTTGACGAGGCCAGAGAGGAGGGGGGTGAGGAGCCAGGCCAGGCAGTGCCTTACTGCACTGGCTGTGCGTGCTAGTCTTTCTGGAAAAAGAAACAAACAAAAACAAACAAAACAAAATAATGGGAAACAAGTGAAAAGTTTTCACCAGGATAACAAATGATATGATTCCAGGTTTTTAAAAAGATGGCTCTGGCTGCTCTTTGAGGATGAATTAGAAGGATGTGGGAGGTCATTTAAGAGACTCTGGAGAAAGATGATGGTGGCTTGGGTGAGATTCCCAGTGGCATAGTTTCTGGACTACCACTTACTGTTCATGTTTTCAGTATCAGTTTCTAAAATAAAGTGAAATATACTCGTTTCATAGCAAATGAAGTTTCCTGAAGAGCTCTAAATAGAAAGCCCTTGCATGTATTAGTCAAATGTGTACTCAGTGTGTATTGATTGTGGGTTGCAGAATGTTCTGTCTGCGTGTTTTTCTAATGGTGAAGGTGCCTAAAGATTCATGAATTGATTCCCAAGGAGTCAGATAATGATCTTAGACCCTAAAGAGAAAGATGATATTAACGTATCACCATGACCTATGAGCATTTTCAGTAGGATGGATCTTTCAAAGCTTTTTAAATTAAATAACGTGTTCCTTTTGTCCTAATGTTGGGAGTAAAGCTTTGACTTTAAACCTAGAATGTGCGTGTGTGGATAAACTTAAAAACACACACATCTTTTATTTCATACCTCAAAGCATATATAAATTATAAGTAATATGCTTCCAATTTTAGTTATTTAATATAACAATATAGTTTTGTAGAGGATTATCTAACAATGTAATAGAATATCTTTCAAATAAAAATGGCGTTCTATGTTTTATGAGAAATGCCTACATTTAAAACTAATCTGAGGTTGTTACAAATACCTCACTCGTAGTTTACCAAACAACATTACAATTGATGAGAGCACAGCTTAACTATGGCAACAATATGAGTCAGCGTAACACTTCTCCTCCCCTTCATTCATCTTGGAATGAGATAATGAGGCAAGGCTATGCTAGTAGAGATATCACTTTTAGCTGAATAATTCATCTGTGAATAGCCCCAGATTGCAAAAATTACAGCCTCATTTAAGCATTATTTATAGTTAGTGTGAGGTTAAAACTTTGGCAATATTTCACAGTACGTGGAAAAGAACTATTCATGGCAGCACATTTACACATTTTATAGAAATGGATCAAGATGATTCATCTTTATAAAGCTAATTGAACCTGTTGAATAATATTGCTAAATTAGTCTTTAGGTCAGTGAATATTATTTTGTGAATTAGGTGAGCATTATCTATTAAATCAAATAATCTCCAAAACTATCTAATTCGTCTCCTATCTTCTAATGGAGTGTTCCAATGATACCTACGTTCTGTTTTAAAATATAAATACAGACAATTATTACATAACATAAATCTTACAATGCAGTCTGTCTTTCCAGTTCCAAATGCCATCCTATCTGTGGGTCATTTTCATGCAAATCATCTGCTGTACTTGGTAGTAAGTATTTAAATAGAACATTGCAACATCTATGGAGGTTACAAAGTACTTGGTCAGACATGAAAGATGAAGAATTAGATACATGAAGCATTATGCATGTAAATTAAAAACAAATGCACAGGCTCCTGTAAGGTTGAATTAAATTGCATTGTACACAGAAAAATTCCTAAAATGTCTTCATTCATCTATCTCCCTGGAGTCCTATTCATCACAGTATGGTAGCTGCCCTTGGTCATTCTTTTTCCTTTCACTGATTAAAACAAAAACAAACAAAAACCAAATGTGCTCAGAAAACAACTAGGGTGATGTATCATCCACTGAAGAAATTAAACAGACAAATAAACCATAAACAAACAACAAATAAATGTTTTGCTGCCTAAGACTTAGAATGATAACATCTTGGAGATCATTTGTTTGCCAGAAAAAGAAACTAATTTAAGAAAAAAATATTTGTTTCTACCTATGGACAGCCTTGAAATTCCATCTAAAGAGTATGGACTTTATTCTGCAGGCTAAAATCGGCAGCAAGCATTGTAAGGAGGAGAATGATGGTGTGAGTAGTGTTTCAGTTGTTCCTAAGTTTAATAAATGGCTGTGATTTGTTTTGTAATCACAAATGATGCATATCGACTGTAGATAAATTCAGAAATACAATTCAGAAAAAGATAGAAAAGAAAAATACAAAAAGAAAACAAACCCTCTGTGGTAAGACATTATCTGCTTTGTTGCTCTGAGCCCTTGTAGGTTCAGTGAAACTGGAAAAACTGAACATGCAGTATACATTGCCATCTGGCAGGGATTTCCTTAGCAGGCCTGTGATGGATGCCTGAGTGCTGGCAGTTGTCCCTGCTCCTTATTCCAGGACAGACCATCACTAAGACCACTTTCTTACAGTCTTAGTCTTGAAAATGGTCTTAGGATCTCTTTTCTGCTACTTTGGTGATGGAGTGACGTGGGAGCAGCCTGAGTCGTCACTCCTGCCACTTTTTGATCTGATCTGGTCTGATGGTCAGCTGAGCTCAAGCATTCAGTCTCACTCCTAGCTTAGGTGAATTTGAAGACTTGTGCACTGGGTCCCAGTTGTATTAGTCTGGGTTCTCCAGAAAAAACCAAGTGTGTGTGTATATACTTATATATGTGTGTGTGTGTGTGTGTATGTGTATGTATATATCTATATATGTGTCTATGATAGTGTATATATAGACATATATATGTATAGGTTTATTTTGTATCTATATCTATATCTATCTATAGGTTTATTATAAGATAGTAGCTCATGTGACTGGAGACTGGGAAGTCCCCAGATCTGCAGTCAGTAGGCTGGAGACCCATTAGAGTCAATGGCATGGTTCCAGTCCCAGTCTGAAGGCCTGAGAACCAGAAGAAGTGATATTTTGGTTCTAGCCAGAAAGTCAACAGGCTCGAGACCCAGGAAGTGTTGAGAAGAGCTGACGTTTCAGTTTGAGCTGAAGGCAGGACAAAAGCTGATGTCCAAGGTCATAGGCAGGCAGGAGGGATTATCTCTTACTTGGGGGAAGGTTAGCCTTTTTGTTCTATTCAGGCCTTTGTTTGATTGCACAAGGCCAGTGCACATGAGGAAGGACAAGATGCTTTACCAGTTTACTGACTTAAACGTTAATCTTATCCCACAACACCCAGAACAATGTTTGGCCATACACCTGGGCACTCCGTGGCCCAGTCAAGTTGACACACGAAATTAACTGTCTCATTGGTTTTCTTGCATGAGTGTGGACTCTACTCCTAATATCTCCCTTTATTTCCCGCATGGTCCCCTTTGGTCTTTCCCATTGGCATATGAACATATTTTAATGTTTACCGTCTTCTAAAAATCCTGCCTTGATCCCGTGTCTCCCACATGCTGTTGTACTATTTCTCTGTTCCCATAAAAGTTTAGAAATAACTGTCCTTACTAACTTTATTGTGCGTTCACTCCCATTTTTGTCTTTACCTCCTATAATCAGTCTCTTCTTTGACATTGTACTCTTCGGATCACCATCAGCTTGCGGTCAATCTTTCTAACTCTTTATCCTTTCAGTAACCTCCCAGGAGCATTTGATGCGGTTGACTGCTGTCTCTTCTTGGAATCACTTCTCTTGGCTTCCTCGCCATCTCACCCTCCCTGTTTTCTCCTTCTGCGCTGGTTGCTGCCTCACAGTTATTTTGTTGCCTCCTCTCCCTCTGTCAGACTTCCCAGTTTTGAAAGTGGTGCAGAATTCAGTCCCCAGACCTCTTATTCCTCTGTCTATACTCTTTCTGAGCTCTTGAGTGATGTTATTCAGACCATCGGCTTTAAATACCATTTAAACACTAATTATTAGCATCACTGCTTTCTAACCCTCTTGCCTTAGGATATTTGCAAAACTTCTCTGCGCTTCAGTATATTAATTTGTATATTCAAAACAGTAACTGACCGATAGTTTTTGTAAGGATTGAATGGATTAATGTGCAGATATTTCAATCTATGCTTGGTAAAAGTGAGCACAAAATAGCACATGTGGTGCAATCATCCCTTGGTGGCCTCAAGGGATTGGCTCTAGGACCTGCTGCAGATACCAAAGTCCATGGATGCTCAAGTCCCATAGTCAGCACTCCTTCCCCATGAATTCTGCATCTGCGAACTCAGTCAAATGCAGATCGTAAATGTAGCACAGGACCTGTGGTTGGTGGAATCCATGGATGTGGAACCTGCAGATAAGGAGGGCCGACTGTATATGCATGTGTATGTGTCTGTGTGTTCACTCACTTCTGGTAACATACACCCCAGTGGTTGGTTGGTTCATTCTGTTATACTAATCCTTCAGTGGATCTTTCCTCCTTTCTTTCTAATTGGGTACTTTTAGACATTGACATTGACAAGCAGTCACTGTCATGTAAAAGAAACACTCTGGAATCAAACATCGTAAGTTTCAAGCAAATATTTACAATTAATAAGCGTTGTGACCTTGGGCAAGTTACTTTACCTTTCTGAGCCTCAGCCTCAGTTACCTCATCTGTGTAAAGGGGATTAAAGTAACAGTGATACCTATTTTAGGGAGTGATGAGAGTTCAATTGCTTAATATGTGTACAGCACTTGAAACAGTGTCCATAATGGAATAGACACTGTGTGAGATGTATTATAACTATATGTGATAAGTTACATATGCGTATATTTTTCACCAGTGAAGGTGTTTGTGGTTATCCTATTTTCCCATTGGATTATAAGCTTGTCAAATATTAAGCCATTATCACTGACTTTTATTACTCAGAATACCCTCACCACAGTTATGTATATAGTTGATATAATCTTAATAATTCTCCCTAATGAATAATCTGCCAATAATATCTTATATACACATATCTTTTATTTTAATATACACATTCTGTATGACTTCTCATTACAGAACTGGCTTATAAATAGACATTTACAATCAAAAGATAGCGAATGCCTCTGAGTGTAGTGACTGAGTTCATGAATAGAATTCTTTTAAAATTATCATTAAGAATCTATCTACATCATACAATATAATTGTATAAAGATAAATTGACTATAAAATTAGGACAAAAAGTTGATGAGTGTGTTTGTCAGAAAGGAAAAAAAAAACACAAGATTATGAAATCAGCATGTGCTAAATGTTTTCAAGCCCTTATTCTGACTACTTTAATGAATGTAAACCCTAAGTAGCAATTACTGTGGGCATGCAAACCAAATTCTCTTTCATGTCATTTCTAATTTTTCTTTACTTCCATAGAGATTAATTCTAGCTTGCTTTAAAGCCATGGCCTAAGTTCAGTTGTAATTAATGTCCAAAGAGTTATTTGAAATTTTGCGATTTGAGGACTATTTCTATTCCTGCTTCTCAAATAAGAGAACACGTAGTTTTAACTAAATGGCATTAAAGCCTCTCAATTAAAAAAATTTTGATTTAATCTTCTTTCAGTCAATGTTTATGTAAATAATAAAAGGGCTAGGACATGTTAGATTTTTATGATTAAAAATGATTGTCTTCTACAGCATGAGTACAATCTCAGTCTTAACTGTGTTATACCTACAATATATTTTGTAAAAATATTTTAGAATTTTTTTGTGATTAATAAGAAGAAATACATGAGTAAGAAATTCACCTCTTTTCTTCAAGTGTATTTAGAAATATGTGTGGTTCTTGAAATTCACACTGTATATAGGTGTGTGTGACAAATAACATGACTAGAGCTGAAGGGGGACTTATGAAGGTAATAAACAGCTGAGGTAAAATATAGCAATATTTTTAATATAATGTTTTATTTCATATGTAAATATCAAAACAAATGTTTATTCATCAGATACTATGTACAAGATAATTAATTCAAATCCTGCTTGTTCTAACATTGCTTTTAAATGACCAACAAATACTTTCAGAATGCCAGATACATTTCCATCACTGTTCTGGGTACTGGGGTTATTCAAGATAAAATCCCTACTGTCATGGTGCTTATATCCAGGAGTTGGATAGATAGATAAGTCCATATGCACAGAAAGCTGAAATAAATAAACGATTCACATGTGATGAGTAATGTGAAGGTGACCTGGTTCTCTATACATGAGAGGGACTGTGTGTAGGTAACAGAGTTCTTGACATTAAGGAGTCAGGAGGGTCCTTGTGCCTTGGAACTTTTTGATGATCTCTGTGGGCACATTTCAAGAAAAAGCAGAGGTACAGGTGCTGTGAGTCTGGGATGCATGGGGTATATTCCACAAACTAAAAGCGCAAGGAGCCAGGGACAAGTAAGGAGAGAAAAGAGTAGGGGGAGGTAGCATGGAGTCGAGACCAGATCATGTAGGGTCTTGAGTGCCTTGGCAAGAAGTTAGATTTTTATTTCCATGCAGTGAAAACTGACTGGTGGTAATTTGATGACATTTAAAAGATCAGAAATAAAATTCTGGGCTGCTGGATGGACAATACGGGAGCAAGAATAGGAAGCAGGGAGATGGCAAATTATTTGGCAGTCGACGTAAACTGGTTCAGAGATGATGGTGAATTAGACTAAGGTTGTCCTTAAGAAGAGATGGTCTGACTTAGAATATATATTTTGAGAGATCTTCCTTATGGATAAGATGGGAGCGAGTGAAAGAGAGGAGTCCAGTAGGACTGTTAGGTTTTGTTTGTGAGTTTTCCCCTGAGAAACTGAGCTGATGATACTGCTGTTTGGAATAGGAGAAGTAAATATCTGGGCAGGATGGAATAAATTGTTCTGTTTGGGCTGCATTCAGTTTTAGATGTCCATAGATACCACAGTGAAAATACACAAAAGGAAATGAGATACATAAACGAGGAGGTGAAGGAAGAAGGCAGAACTGGAGAAGGACATGTAGGCGTTGTCACCATACAGAATGCATATAAAAGTCATGGGAGTGGATGATACAACTGATGGAGGAAAACGTGGCTAGACAAAAGAAGAAAGCTGAAAATGAAGACCTTGAGTATCCAAAATCGGTGGTCTGCAAAACAGGGAGAACCAGCAAAAATGCTGTGAAGAAGAGGCTAGAGAAATAGGAGGTAAACCAGGAGACTGAGAGACTAACCAAAGGGAGGAAAGAGAATCCTCTGTGAAGACGTGGGTGGTCAGTCTTGCCAAGTGCTGTGAGAGGCTGAGTTAGATCAGCGTTGGGGTGACAGTCTATGCTGGTACCAGTTGGGACCTTGGGGAGGTTTACTTACTGGAAGAGCCTTACTGGAAATGGATAAGAAAGTATTGAAGGTGACGATATGGAAACCATGCATAGAGGCAAAGCTTCTGAGGAGTTTGGCTCTGAAAGAGAGCAGTTCTCTGCGAAGCAAGGAGTACCAAAAGCCATTCATTTATTTCATTAAAAAATAAAACATGAGAGTTCTTTGGCGGCAGCAGCTGTCGGAGTATTATCTTCAGGACTGGTTCAGGTGATGCAGATTGGCTAGGTAAATCCCTAGCATTTTCTGCATGTTCTATTCTTTCCTATATTCCTTGAAATGACAAGCCTGGTGAAGAATGATGACCTTCCCATATGAGTAGATCCTTTCCTCAATCAAAGGCATTTGAATAACTGCATTTTCTTGTGAAGACTTACGCTCAAGTACAGGGTTCATACTACATGCCAATAACCACTATGTTTTGGAGACTCTAAAAAAAAAAAAAAAATACCGCCTCTGTCATTAAGGAGCTCACAGCCTAGTTACTCCCCATTAAGCTCTGAGTTTGTCTTATTTTGGGGCAGTTGTAGAATTTAGTGCCGTATCAATTGTGTTACCGCCTCTGGGGAAAAATAAGTCATTTGTTGCAGCTAGATCAAGATGAATTAATTCACTGTCATAGTTACGTTGGAATTAAAATGAAAAGTCCATCAAAAATAACTTTCATATTCAACTTTTCTGGAGACAAGTATAAAGAACAAAAGCATCTGCACTGTGTGTTAGTTGGCAAGTCTCCTCGTCTGGCACTTTCCAAATTGTTTTAGCAACGTTTGGCAAGAATCTATCACAAATTATGGATGATTATAATTTTGCAGTATGTGAAAGCAGATGGAGAAGATGAATTGATAGAGAGAATGTTTCTTCCTAGGAAGCTGATTGGTAATAATAATTATCTTTAAAGAAGGCAAAAAAAAAAGTCAGAATTACCCACTGACTTTCAAATATATATATTTGAGAACTTACTCGAAAAAGCCTTCAATTTATACAAAATTGGAACCTGATAAAAAGAAAAAGGTCTACCAAAAATTACTCTAGAATGATATGCAGAATACAAACTGAAACATACTCTGACTTGATAAGAGCCTAATAGTTTCATTAAAATGTCTGTTTGCTAAGGAAAATAATTAATTTCACTGGCAGTTAATTGAAGACAGAGCACATCATTGACAGTGGCTTATTTTTCGTAGAGGTAAAATTTCTGTGCTCCTAACCAATTATATTTATATTAATTATACCAGGTCATATTTCAATTTTTTTTAAACTCATGAGTAATCATTTGGAGAATCATGGTAGGCTTATAAAATCACATTTTTAGAGGAAGTCAACTAAAAGCAATCAAGTTGGTGTTATTGTAAAATTCATAATCATACTTTGTGGTTTATAGCAGTGTCCTTCTGGGGAGAGCTGAGGTCCAGAGTCAAATCCCTGGGTTCAAATCCTGGGCTACTTTGCCATCTCCTTTACCTTCATCACACTACACCGAGGACCCACCTGCATTTCACCACCTCCACCACCATGACCCTGGTCCATGCTGCCATCAGCTCTCAGCTGGATTATTGAAATAACTTTCTAACTGGTTTCCTTGATTTGAATCAGTCCTTGCAAACAATTCTGAAAGTGGTAGTCAGAACCTGTTAAATGTAATTCAGGCCGCGAATGTCTTCTGTTTAGACCGTCCTGGGGTTCTCCTGGTCTTCAAGGTCCGTTTACATTCTGTCCCTGTCTCATGCCTCTGACCTCATGGTTTGCGCCTCCCCTTTGCTCCTGTTTCTCCACACAAGCTTCTCCCTGCTGCTCTTTGGACACACCAGGCCGGCTCCAGTCTCTAGCTCTTTCTACTTGCTGCCTCTTCTGCCTGCAGCCTCTTCTCTCTGACATCGTCACAGTTTGCTCCCTCACTTCAGATCTTCCTTTGGGAAGGATGTCCTAAACGTCCTTTTCAAACTGAAACCCTCCCTGACATGCCCCTATCACATTTCCCTAATTTATGGGACTGCCACCTGTGTACGTCAGTTATTTGTACTATTTATTGTTTGCCCTGCCTTGATAGAGTGTAGGATCCAGGAAGACAGGGATTTCTGCCTCTATTGAGTGACTAGATGCAAAATTGGAACAGCAGACATTTTGAATGAGTTAATAAGTAGTTACTATTATCATGTTTGGGGATTCATGTTCTGGTTGTTGCCTCAGACATTGACTAGTAGGTAAATCACTTAATATTGCCTTACCTAGAAAATGAGGCTTAAAACCTCAACTTCACTAGGCTGTTGTGGGGATTAAACGAGATAAAAATATCTCCCTTCCATGCTGCTATGAGGGTTAAAGAGAACATTTACATGAAAGTACCTAGTACACTGCTTGGCAGATAAAAGGTGATGAATTAATGTTAATAGAATTTGCATCTGAATGAAGAGATAATATTATGCAAATCCAGACATCATTTATTTGGGCCCTGATTTTGTACTTAGGAAAGGAAATTGTATGTATTATTTTTTTGTAGGGAATTTTGTAAAGCATAGAATCTTACTCAATTATGTATTTGTTCCTAAACTCCTTATTTATATGTATTTAGTTTCTATTTTTCACTCGTAAAATATATCTGAGTATGCATGAGTATTTTGCCAATGTCTCGAGCCCACAGACCATCAGGGACCACTCCTGTGGTCAGAGTTAGGTTTATTGTATATTTCTACGAGGGAGATGGAGATCGCTGTCCATGGGAATGGTGGCACATCTCAGTAAGAGGGTATATATTAGAATGGACTTACAGGTTTGGGACTTGTGCTAGGTAAACTTAGGGGAGCATTTAAGAAAACAGTACTTGGGGTGGGTGCCCTCAGGAAGTAGAGACAGTTCTGTAATGGGGTTGCTTAAGTTTTCTCTAGAGGGTGGGAAGAAAGAAGTAGGGCTAAAATTGCAATTGGAAAAGTGGCAGTAATGGGTCATGTCAGTTGAGGGCAGGGGATGTTTGGTACTTGTTGTGTGTGGTTTGCACACCATTCTGCTTGTTGTTTGTGCCCAGCCATGGCTACTGAGTGACCTTGTTTTTGTTCCACTTCATCAGGGCCACCTAGTGACCTTGTCTGGGGCTGGTGCAACAGGAGAACACCATAACCTCCCTTGGAGGGCTGAGGGTAGCACCTAGCTACACCTCGCCCTGATTGCTAGAGCCAGGTCAGCTTCCAAATGCCATGGGCTACTTTTTCTTTTCTCAGGTTTTGTACACATGCACACATGTATTAGAACATGGCTTTGATGATTTCAACTTGTTTTAAGAAGTCCTAAGCCACGCAAATTTAGGTGATTTGTTCTTAAGATATGTAATTCTTGGGGAGAAAAGTCAGTATACTTTTTTATCCAAATTAATCATAATGGATCTGGAATACAGTTTTGGTAGAAATTGATACTCAGACTTTCTTAGGTGAATAGTTGTACCAATCCAAAGATAGCCTAATTAAATAATATTTTGGAACAAACAAGGTTTGCCAGACGGGTCTGTAAATACATGTCTCATTTTTTTTAAAGAATGCATTATCACAATTAAAAGTAGCATTTATAATAAAAGTAAACAGAAATAAAAATCGCAATGCAAAAACGTTCTTGTGATTTAATCATGGGAGAAACATTCAATTTCCTCAAGTGCCCTTTAAATATTATTGTAGCTTGCATAAATTCACACCACTCATTTTTGGGTTCTCTGTTAGGAGATTTGCATTTATAAGTTTATTTATTATTTATGACTATCCCACTTATTAAAAAAAAACCAGCTTATGCCAGTTCATTTAAATGTTAGTCAGCTGTTGCTGCCTAAGATAGTAGCTATTACACTAAAGTAAAATGTAAAGTCTTTTAGCATTGTATTTTTAAATCTTATTTTTTTTTTAAATCTTACTGGATTAGGTCATTGTCAGGGTAAGTAGCTCTCACTTTATATAACTACAGACAAACAGATAAAAAGATTATAGGTAGCCCTGAAAGAGTTTTAGCTCTGAATGATGATGTAGTCAAATCTCTTTTTTGGTAAGAAAAATGAGACACACAGACTGACATTAAATTATACTCTAAGACATGCAGAGCTGAAATAAAGAGCTGGAGTTTTTAACTTCAGAGTCAAACCTTTTTCACTGTGTCACATATCTTACCTCTTTGGGTTAAGGTGAAGAATCTGTTGTGGATTTATCTTTCTTATGTAGCAGTTCACATCAATTCAACATTTATTATTTGGGGGACCCAGGAAGAAGGGCAAATAAAATTGTCAACCCCCTTTTATTTCACCACATTTTGCTGGTCTGAAAAATCATACCTGACCACAAAATCCTCCAGCAAAAGTAGACGTAGATGGCTTTCTATCGCGTGGTAGAGAATGAGAGCTTCAAAACGATGAAACTTCTGTTGACAACCTCCAAACAATCTCTGCCTTTTTTTTTTTTTTTTTTTTTGGCAAATCATCTAATTCTTACTAAAATTGGCACCTCAGTCAAGAATTCTGGAGCCTCTCCAACCTCTGATGACAACCCTAGCTGTTATAAGTTAGAAAGCTCTAAATGTTCAGTATATCTTTTTTTCTTTGGAGCATGTATATGCTTTATTGTTAGGGAGCCCACATTCTGCGAAATACAAGTCCACAGCATATTTCATTGTTTTATAAGGTAGGTCTTGGGGGAATAATTGAAAGTGGATTTAAAGTAAAACACACTATCTTTAAAGTTCTATTTTATGCTACAAATTACTTTTTAACTAGAATTCTTCCAACAAATCATTTAAAAAAATAAACAAAATTTTGGTTGATTTCATCATAATTTTAAAAGTTTTGTCCTCTTTTACTTTTAACAAGTCTTTTTTTTTTTTTTAACAAGAGCTTTTAGACTCATAAATTTAGTTAAAAATTTCATGTGTTTTCCACAAATCCCTTTTTTAAAATCCCACATCCTAGTCCATGGGCATGTGTGATATACTTTGCTAAATGAAACACTCAATTATAGGACTGTGTTTGCCGCGTGCCAAGTTAGTCAATGTTTTTGCATTGGTGAGGCCATCCTTACTTAACACCTCATTAAAAGAAAAGCCAGCCTCTTCCAAAAGAACTAATTTATCGTTCACCAAGGGTCGATGCTTAAGGTCTCCTATTGTATGTAAAGTAGCCTAACTTTTGGAGTACCTAAATGCTACAAGTTCCATATACCTTGGAAATAAAGATGCAAATCACAAAACAGTAACTTCCAGCTTTGTAACGAACACCCAGAAGAAAGCTTGAACAAATCATAACTGTCAGTGAGATAGATGATGAAAGTTTTTATCATGTGCTGTTCCAACTCCCTCATACTCATTCTCGCCCTGCCTGCCCCCACCCCTCGCTGTCTGTCTCTCTGTCTCTGTCTCTCTGTCTCTCTCTGGTTGCAGGCACATCACCAACCCTAATGATAAAATCCTTCTACAAAAATAATTCTTAAGCCTCAGGATCAAATACCTCTTTGGCACCCTAAGAGAATATTTCACAAACATCATCAGTCTCCTTCAGATCATGATTTACAGCCTTTCTTTTGGGCCGACTTGGGCCATTTGTGAGCACGCCCCAGCAGCGTCACACTGGGATTTTCCTCATCTTTGCCCTCTAAACACATAGAAACCTAACCGTGTGCTACTGCCAGTTTGAAAGCTCGCACTTGACGAGGGAATCAAGTAGAAGCTACAGATGCAAGGCTGTAAGAGCACTTTCCAAAGCAGCTGCACATTCACGCCTGGACTTTCCAGAATAGTAGAGAAGGGTAGCTGTAGGTGCTGAAGCCAGTTTGTTCTGTTTCATATGTCGATTGTCAGTGGCATTCAGAAAGTCAACAAATGATAACTTCAGGGCCTGAAATTTGAATTTTTCAAAAAAAAAAAAAATGAAGTCAGTGAAATAATTTCTGTGGGTGTCTGTTTCTCCTAACAGAACTTGTATCTCAAGAATAGTTAACAGTTGTCTGATAAATGCTATCTTTCTGGATGTTTTCCTTGAAACTCAGGAAAGGAGTCTGCACCACAGATGAATTCATTCAGTATAAATCTAAAACCACTCTTACTCTGCGCGCTCACTAAAACAGATGCACATACATTATTAATTGTTGACTAACTTGCAATCATCATGAAGGGCAGAAAAACTGCACCCCCATCAGGGAAGCACGGAAACATTATGACTACTTGAAAACATAGGCAGATCTTACGACGGCTATATGGAGTGAAATGGTAGCTCCTGACAGCCTGGCGATATTTATGAAGGAGGCTTGGCAAAGTGAAATGTTTACTGTAACCAAGTGATGCAAACCAGAGGAATCTGTGGATTTGGGTGCTCTACAGAAGAGTCAGGATTCTCATTTTCCCTCTCCAACCCCTCCAGATAGTGTGTGTATATACAAAGCAGGAGGGAGAGAATGCACTAATGACACACAACTTTGGTCTCAACAGTCAGTCTTAGGTTTTCTTTTTTTTAATAGTTGGATTACATTATAGGAAGTGATCGTTCACAAACCCACTCACCCAGGTGGTCTGGTGAAGAGTAATCAGATCATAGGAGAACATCTATGTTAGGAAAATCAAATTCATGTTCATCACATAAGCAAAGGGGCCCCTATTTTCGTCTTCCTCTTGCCTTAGGTCTTTCATGTGCTCTGTGGTATTGGCTGGGGTGTTTTCAGTTTTAGGTATCAGGTTACTGAATCAAAGTCAATGATAGGGTTGGAAGATGCATGCTCTCCTACACTGCTGGTAGGATTTTACATTGAAATAGTTGTACAGTGTCTTAAAATATCCACGTAATTTGACAGAGTAATTTCACTTTTCTGCATTTATCCCAAGGACATAATCTGAAATTCGTATAAAGATTTCTATAGAGAGGTACAGTGTTACAGCTAAACATTGCAGATACATAGTCAATGACCAGAACAGTTAACTGAACTATATGGTGTGTACATGTGCTGGGATAATATGAAGCAATTTAATTATCTGTATGTAATGCAGTCAATTATATATTCCTACAACATAATGGGAAATGCATGTTACAATGTTAGGTAATTAAAAAAACTACCCCAAACTTCCCATACAATGTGATCTTTACTAGAAAAAAATAGACAGTTTGAAAAAATATGGAAAGAAAACAAACCAAAATGTTGACCATGATTTCTCTTACAATGGGATTATGGACGATCCTAAATTATTTACTTAGTTTTAACTCTTCTGTATGCTTTATGTATAAAACTTTGTAGTCTTTGTAGACTTTTTTTTTTTTAGAGTTGGTGGTTACAGAGAAGAAGATACAGTGTATTCACCTAACTATTTCATTTCCCTGGGCTCAGAATGAAACTACATTCCCCAGCCCCCATGCATCAAGCGGGGGTTAGGTTTCTGTTTCCCATCAATGGCATGTAGACAGAAGTGATGTGTCCCTCCCAGTCCGAGGCTGTCAGGTGTGGGTGTGCCTTTTCCATGTGCATGCTCCTTTGTCTGCTAGACTGGAAGTAAAATTCCAGGATAGCAGAGCAGCCTAGATCCCTCAGCTACCACCTGGATAAAGTGCTAATAAGCAAGTGAGCCACGTCATCCTTGTAATTATTGAGGTTTCCAGGTTTGTTACTTCAGCACAGCCTACCAATTATCAGCTAGTTTGCTGTGATACAAGGGTCTCGCTAGTTTTCTTTACTTAATAAAAGTCAGGGAACGTGAGCAATGCAAAATAGGAAGTAAGAGATTGCTGCCTTTGTGTGTCCTGATTACTTTATGTAGATTTGTTTAAAGCTGTAAACAAATGCCATGGTTTTGAGATTCTTAGCCTGGTTATCACCCTACACTGGGAGTGGCAGACTTACAGATTTTATATTAATGTCCAAAATACATACAAAAATATGACAAATATGTAGGTATTACTGTTGCAGGATGCTTTCTTTGCATCAGGAAAAGTTTTGCACACTCGCACGCTTTGACATAGACTGTTCCTTCAGCCTGTAATTTCTCCTCCTCTTTGTGACAAATGCATACTCATTCTTTACAATCAAACTCAAATGCCATGACTCAATAAAGCCTTGTTCAACCCAGTCCCCAGTGTGTGTGGACATCATTCTATGTAAGCTCTAGGTTCAGAAGTAATGATTTAAAAAATTCTTATGGTCTGAAGTCTTAGCAAAGAGCCTAGTGGAATATAGATAATCATTAAATTTGATACTGTTTTGAATATGTTTCATTGGCAATGTCCCATGTTTGTTAATTCTACTGTAACTAGTCACAGAACCACACGTATTTCCCGTTACCTGTTCCTCCTACCTCACTTAGCTATAATCAAGATCGTTTACTTGGGTGCTTTTGATTCTGCAACTTTAATACAGTAATTCTAATTTGTTTTCTTTTGGTAACTGAAGTTGCTTTTAAAAAGAGCCATCCTTAGTCTGTACCTTTTTAAATGGTTTAAGTTAACTTTAATGTGGCATTTTTAGTGTAAATAACAACTTTCTATAATTATTTTTTTTTACTAGTGAATATGCTAATATATAAAGTGTGTGTGATTTATGGACTACTAAACAGTCATTAAAAGGATTTAGTAAACCTAGTCATACTACCTGTATTTTTCATTATATATTTTGGAGTCAAAAAATAATGAGTGACCATATTCTCTGTAGGCTATGAACTTCTGCTTCCACTTAGGATATAGAAAACCCTCAAAAATATATTACCCCACCCTAATGACACAAAAGTTAGATAATCTGTAAAATCTTCACTTTGATTCATCTTACATAGAATGCTGAGTTCACAAGGCAATCAGGCACACCGAATCCTGAGCCCTCTGAGCAGACAGGGTGCATGAACCCCTTTCCCGCTGGCAGCACATAGGAAGAAGAGGCAGCCATTATAAAAGTGTGTAATAAGAAAATATATATAAAAAAAAGTTACTCTATTCTTCAAGGCCGAGTGGAGGCTAGTGTGAAAGTTTAGAATGTCTAGGAGCCTCTGACACAAGAAAAGTCTGCTGTCACTCAGAAGCTCTTCACCATGAGCCTTCATTCCGTAATTATGGGAAAGACTGGGGACAGAATAAGGGAGTTGAGAAAGTCACCCTCAGTGGCAGACAGGCTCCAAATCCTTCTCACTTCTCCAGGCTCTTCCTCATATGAGGCAAAGCTGTTTGTCTCTGAGAGAAGGGACGGGGACTTACCTGTCCCCATGACAACCGCAACCCCTGAGCCTAGTATCTTAGTCAGCTCGAGCTACTGTAACAGATAGCGTTGACGAGGCAGCTTAAACAGGAGGCATGTATTTCTCAGAGTTCTGAAGGCTGGAAGCCTGAGATCAGGGGCCAGCACGGCCAGGTTCTGATGGAAGCTTTTTCTGATGTACAGATGGCTGCCTTCTTGGCTGTATCTCCTCACAATACTGAGGGAGAACGCTGTCGTGTCTCCTCCTCTTCTGTATGAGGGCACTGACCCCATCACATAGGTTCCACCCTCGTGACCTCATCTAAGCCAAATTACTCCCCCAAAGCTCCACTTTTTAAATTTTTCAATGTTTTATTAAAGTATAGTTAACTTACAATGTTGTGTCAGTTTCAGGGGTACTGCAAAGTGATTCAGTTTTATACATATATGTATTCTTTCTCAGATGCTTTGTCATTATACGTTATTATAAGATATTGAATATAGTTCCCTGTGCTACACAGTATATTCTTGTTTTTTATCTATTTTATATATAGTAGTGCATGTCTGTTAATCTACAGTTCTCAATTTATCCCTCCCCTCCACCTTTCTCCTTAGATAACCATAAGTTTGCTTTCTATATTTGTGAGTCTATTTCTGATTTGTAAATAAGTTCACTTGTATCATTTTTTAAGATTCAGCATATAAGTGATACATGATATTTATCTTTGACTTACTTCACTTAATACAGTAATCTCTAGGCCCATCCATGTTGTTGCAAATGGCATTTTTTTTTAAGTCTGAGTAATTTTTTAGTTATCAATTATTTTTTACCCCAAATCCCCACATTGTAATATCACATTGGGAGTTGGGGCTTCAACATGAATTTTAAGGGGAAGCCAACATTCAGTTCATAACACCAAGTAACACTGACAATAGTCTGCTCTGTGGAACCCTCCCTTCCACTGGTCACAGGCAAAGGTGTTCTGCTGGAGAAGGAGGAGTGGAAGCCGGCAGTTCCTGGGGAAGGGGCACGAAACCCACGTGGGCACGGGATCTTGCACTGATATAAAGTGGATGTTTGCTCCTACTGAGGGAGAGGCGAGATATTCTCTGCCACCCAAGACCATCCCAGACACAAGGCAAAGTTTGGCTGCTGAGGGTATGAGAGAAACAGGAAGGCTGAGATAGGGGCACCTTTAAGTACCAAGTTTACAAGACCCGCCTGAGACTGTGGTTGGACCAAGATAACCAAGAGTCTCCCGCCCAGCCCCCGCCATAAGGCTCACATGGAGCAACTTGCAGTCGTGTCTCTGGCTGCAGAACTCTGACGACTGGGAGACAGAGCCCCCTCTGTGGTGCAGGGGTTCGGGGTCTCTGAAACAGGGTAGAACAAACACTGAGAAAACCCTCCAGCACACTGAGTCCCGCACGAAGCACAAGGGAGCAGCAGTCCACCACCGTGTGAATAAACAGACGCCTTTCCTCCCCTTGACGCCTCCCTGCACACACATCACAGCCTGAGAACCAGTGTGCCCATCCCCAGACGTAACCGTGACTTACCTCAGCCTCTGTTTATTCTCGCTCAAAATGTTCAGCAGTGAGAAAATGCCAGACACACAGAAAGTGTAAGAGAAAACAACACGTTGTCAAAAGATGAAGCAGTTCATGATCAAGACTTTGAGACGATTCAAATGTTGGGTTTGGGGCTTTCAAAATAACTGTAGTATTTGAAAGATCTAAAGGTGTAGGGTATGACATAATACCTATGTAATTTAAATCGAGCTTTGAAAAATGAAAAATAGATACATATTTGAATTGAGAGACGGATGGGTTAATTGGTCAAAAACTGTCTTTTAAAAATTTCATCTGAATTCCTCTCAGGGAGACAGTTGTATTTTGGAAATTATGTCATTAAGGTAACTGAGATTGGGTAACATTTTAATGTCTTGAGTTAGCCGAAGAAGAGATAGCAAAATAGATAAATAAATTGTTCTTTGTTTAAAACAGTCAGGCATTTAAGCATGGGAGACACCTAAAAGGAAGGAGAATGAAAGGAATATCCAGACACATGGCAGTGTCTGAAGAATGAGAGCGCCAGGCCCCAAACTGTAAGGCACAAACAGGTACTCCTGTGACAATAACGCGCGCTCGTCTCCGGTTCCTCCCAGACTTCTGCTGACATTGACTCTGTTCACAGCAGCTTTGTGTGATGTTTGAAATGACTTAAGGGGAGAAATAAAGAAATAGTAGAAAGAGGCATAATTGAGGAAAAAAAATTTGGCGGAATCAGGGAAGTCTTTAGTAGTAACCAAGGGAATTCACAGAATCCCGGAGGACATCTGTGTACAAGCTACAGACATTAGAATGGGGGTCTAGGTCAGCCTTTTTGATGTTCAGGCAGAGAGACCCCTAACTAATGTCAAAGTTTCATGACTATGCCTAGAAAAAGGACATTCATCCATGAGCAATATATATTTGCAGTGTGTCGTTTAAAAATATACATTGAAAGAATTTTTACCAATTCTGTAATGACCAGCTTTTTACACTCATGGAAAGAAAGGAAACTTGACCACAGATCGACACTACGAAGCTGAACTTGGCCCCTCTCCGACATGTGGCTGCTCGGGACGGTAGTGTGAAGGCTCAGCAAAGAGAGCAGTGGTGAGGGGCTCCGTCTCTCCGTTTTCTGCACACTTTTAGGGCCCAGGAGGATATAACTTCAGGATGGATTTTACTGGAGAAAAAAAATACTATCATGTTTTACCCAGAACATTTTGTTATAGAAGGGGTACTTTTTTAAAAAAATGGATTTTTACCACAAGTTCTCGTTTTTGTGAAAGGAATCAAGGGTATGCCATGACTCTGCTGGTTATCTTGAGTGAATGCAAAAGTGTCACTTTTTGCTTGTGTTTTCCTATCACTTTTATTGTTCAAATAAGCATCCATTGCTTTCATGTTCAGAAGTCATAGAAGATAGGAACTATTTAAATAGAAATAAACATTTTTAAAGTCTTATTACAATTTAGGTGTTTTCACTCTAAATGTTTTTTTTCCTAAACAATTCCTAGCCATACATGAGTTTCTTTTATATAGGCTGTAAAATAACCATCATTATATGACATCAACAATTGCATGGTCTTCTGCTTTCCACCTGTCTATGTGTTGTAAGTTTTTCTGTAGGTTGTTAACACTCTTCGTAGACAGCGAGTTTAATAGCTTCAAAATGTTTTGATTAGCAAATGCACTATAATATATGTAAGTATTCTACTGTTAAAACAGGAAGGTTCTTTTCTTCTACTTTTTCTCTGTAATGAACAGTGTATCATTGGTTAATCTATTCTAGTTGTGTGTAACAGAAACCAAACTGACTTAGTTTATGCAAAAGAAAATAGCAAAAAAAAAAAAAAAAAAAGAAAAATTAAATATGTGCCCCTGACAATTAAAGGTAAAGCTGAACAGAGTTTTCAGTTAGGTCTGAGACTGGCAAAGTCTGAAGCTCCCCATAGGAAATGGTTTTTATGTTCTCCCACTCAGCTCTTGGCAGAAATTCTACTCCCAACTCTCAACACCCATGTCCTTCCGTTCAAATTTCATGAAGGAGAAAATCTGATTGACTTCATTAGTATCAGGTGCCTCCCTGACTAATCGGCAGTGTACACACACGGCAGCTAGCAAAGATGCCCCTGGTGAATTTGGACCAACAGTCCGAGGAAGGAGCTGCACAGACATCTCAGTAACTGTCTCCGAGAGGGTGATGGTTTGAGGCATAGAGCTTTTTTGGTTTAGGGTTATTTCCTTTAAATTAATTTCCAGATACAGATTTTCTTAGTAAAAGAATATAAACATTTGATAGGTTCCTTTAATGATTGATTTCTTTACTTCCCTTTTGATTGCTCTCTCTAAACAGCCTCCTCCGCTGATCTCATCTGAACCGATGCCTTCCACTATTGCTTGCAAGTAAGTAATTTTCCGACCAATACCGGAAGCTCCAATCCTACTTGTGAGCTCCGATCTCGTACAGCCAAGCTGTTTACTTAAAATCTCCCACAGAAAGTGTCATTGGCATTTCCAAACCACCGGAACTCAATTAAACTCAGTGCTTCAGCCCAAACCTACTTCTTTTCCTCTTTTAGGTGAATTTAAAATAATACTTAAGTGAGATCGTCAAGATTCTCCAAGTTAAGATAAATTCCTTTTTCTGCCTAGAGGGTCTTCACAGTCAGACCCCAAGCCTGTTTTTCTCATAAAATTATATGTTATCTTTCCTCCTCCCGCCACTCACAAACATGAGTGTCTTTCTATGTTCCAGCCATGAAAGGTCCAGCTTTCATTTCTCTTTCGTTCCCTCTACAATGCCATTCTTTATCTTTCTGAATAGTAACTTCAGGCTAGCTTGAGTGTTAACTCTTCAAAAGATTTTCCTAACTCATTAAATAATTGCCCCAGTTTCTGCTCCTGTAGTGCCTTGTATGTAACTTCATCATGGTGTTTGTTGAGTGGAGCGGTAATTGTTGGTGTACATGAATTTATTCCCATATAGTGATCTCTACTTCAATAGAGCCTAGTATCAAGCCCTTTCTTGGCTTGCTTTTCCTGCTGGGATCTTACTGTATTACATTTTTGAATCCTTACTGCCTGGAAAAGTGCCTGATGCTCAGAAGTCACTCGTTGTATACTATCTGATACATTTGAAGGTGCATTGCTATTTATCTTCCAGAAAGTCCTGTAATGTCTCTTTATACTCTTCCCCCCACCCCCTCTGAAAAGTGTCATGACTACACTAGGAAACAAAATATGTGCTGCTAGGGACCAGAATTTGATCCAGGGACTAAGCCATACAGATAATCCAACACTGTCTACTCAGCACAAAAGTATCATCTTGACTTAGAGTTTGAAGAGAAGAGAAGAGACAGAAACAGGTTATGAGAGAATGGCTGAAACCCCATCTGCCAGGGTATAGTGCCAGTGAAAAAGGAAACTTTCACTTTGGCATTACTTACAATTATTTGAAATATCAATATAATTTTGGCTACTTTGAGAATTTAAGGGAGACTCTACCTCCAGCCTCCTTCTGATGTTACTTTACTTACAGTAAAGAGATGTAAGCCAGTATGGATCCTAACATAAGCCTCAGTATTTCTTTAGGCTGGTGTATCAATTTGCAATCTTGGTACCTAATGATAAAAATGGACTCTGGCTAAACTAAACAAAAAGGAATAGGGAACAAAGGAAAGGATACTTGGAGCTCAGAAAAAATTGTATGAGGTAAATGTTCACATTTGAGTGCCACTAACATCTCAGGAACCTCTGGAAGGCTACTAAACAGAAAAGGTAGCTACTGAAAACTGTCAGGTAAGGTCTAGATACCCCAGGGTAAAAAGATACCCATTATACCCACAGAGGTTTTCCAGCCCAGCAGAAATCTTAGATTGTACATCAATAAGGACAGGCAGTCTCCCCTTACGCCCAAATCTAGTGCGAATTTAGGGAAAAAATTTCCCATCAGAGGTCAACTAGTAAAATCTACACATGATAAATGCAGACTGGAACAAATGAATTGCTTTTAAATTAATAATTGAAGACCTTGTCAGATTTATAGCTTCTATATTGCTCTGATTATTAAGTGATTGTATATACAACCAGAGACAGAGTGTGTGTTTGGGTTTTGTGGTAGCTCAGGGTGATGAGAATCAAGTTACCAACTCTACTTTCAAGAGGGAGAAGTCAAGGACTTGGGTTCAAGGTTGCGACTGGTGCTTTGAAGAAGGACTTGGACTTTGCAACAAGACGGGGTTGGGAAGGGTCAGTCAGGGCGGAGATAGCAACAACACATACAGAAGCATGTGGACACGTAAGTTCCAAGCACAGCGAAGTCCTGGGGGTTGCATTTTGTCTCTGTTAAATAGGTTGCATCAGGGAGTGGTAGTCTGGGCTCAGGACAGAAAAATAGTTGGGCAGCCTGTGAAAGCTGCGAGTGCTAAAAACTTGGACTTGACCATGTAGGTCATGGGTTGTTGTTGAAAGCTTAAAAGGAAAGGCATTAGATGATCAAATTTGCAGTTCCAAAGGGTCACTCTGGCATCAGTGAAGTAAATGGGAGTAAGGAGTGGACAATGGGAGGGAGCTGTGTTAATTGTCTGCCAGGATATGTTGGAAAACAACTGAGAATGATTTAAAATATTATAATGTGAAAAGTAGTAGAATGTAAACATTGCATAAAACACGTAAGGGAAAAGTGGCAGTCATCCTTTTAAAACATTTGAGTCTGCCTGAAAATATTTGCAGGTAGACATTTTAAAAAAACAAGCCCTGTCCTTCATTAAAACATTTAAAAAATTTCAAGCAACCGTCTATATAAAGCATTCTTGATTCACGTTATGCTTCATTAATGCTCGCTCAGAGTTTATTCATAGCATAATAACGCTTAATTTCTCTTTAGAAATTAAACCAATACTTCTTACATATTGGACTAATAATTTTGGGTGTTATTAATATCATAACGAGCCTAGGGACTAGTCAGTTTTCTAGTTTAACAGACTACCTACCAGGGTCAAATTTTGGTAAACACAATATTTTAAGGTAGTAAAGAACCATAAACATTTCATTTTCTTCAGCAAATATAAGTTCCCATAATTAATATGTTATACTATAACTCTACAGTATATATTATGTCTCAGGAACTGCTGTTTTGGTTCAGTTGCTGCCTGTTTGATCATAAATGCCAGCTGTAGGTATTTGGTGTGAAAACTGGGTCCTAAATGCTGAGTTTGTCTCACGTCTATCAAGTGCAAGATTGTTCCTACAGTTGATGCTAACAAAGTTAGTGGTTCCAAATTACAGAATAAAGCCTCACTAATTTTCTCAGAAGTGGGCTGCTAAATTGTTATTTGGTTCTATGAAGCCAGTGCATCAATTTAATCTTTAATAATTTTGGAAAATCAGAATCTGCTTGATTTTTCTCTTTCTCAACCAGTGCTAGCCATGTGTTTTAATGATTTTCAGTGTTTTTACATCAGTCTTCTCTCCATTACTACTGAAGGAATGTACTATTTTGTATTTCTCTTTTCTTTTTTCACTCATACTAAAAAGTTAAGTCCCCCCCCCCCCCACTTATTGGAAGAGTAGATATGGTAGCCACAAGAGCAGTTACTAAGCTGGCTGATGGTACAGTTTCTTCAGTAAGATTGTAACTATACTGTGCCCGGCCATCATCCTCTCTCCCTGAAGTCCAATAGGAGAGATAAATAGATGTTTTACTGTGGTCAAATATCCAATGAAACAGCAAATATGTGTTTACTGTCTATTCCAGATCTAGAATTTATAGTTTGTCCAGAAATCTTTAGTTAAGAGGCTACAAAGGCATAGTCCCTATCTGTATGGAGGTTATAAAACATGGGCAGGAAATACACACACGTACACACACAAATGTAGCTAAAATTTATAGTGAATCTTAAAGTGAATGCACCTATTACAAATACCATTAAGAATTTGAAGAAGCCAGACATTATAAACGATGTGGAATAAATTATTCAAGGAATGGCATGTGAATACCCAGAAAAAATAATATCAAAGAAAAACTCATATTGAATTTGGAATTAATATATTTTATTACATAAGAGATACTGGATAAGAACACCAGGCAATTTGGAAGACCTGGTACATACGGTAACGCAATTTCAGCATCGTAATGGACTTTTTTTCACCTGTGCTGGTGGGAAACTTAGGGAGGATGAAGCATAAGTAGACCGAGTAACTGGCTAAACAAAATATCCATAAGATGCTTATAATGAATTGTTATCAACATAGAAGGTTTCTAGTGATTCAGCTGGGGTATTATTTGACTTGTCCGGGTCACCATTTTTCATTAATATAGTTGATGAATATTCGGGGGGGCATTCTCACCAAGTTTGTAACTGACACATATATCAAAGGGATGTCAAAACTAGGATTCAAAAACAAATCGTAGCAGGCTCTACTTTTTTTTTTTTTTACAAGCCCCAACTTTGTATTATATTCAACTAACCCCAAATTATATGTTGGATTAGGCATCCTATAAATGTCAAATTGTTATAAAAGGTTTTAAACACTTGCTCTCAGTTTCTATATTTACCATATTGTAGTCGAGGAATACACATTCTGTGTATCATTGTTTTAGGGAATTCTATTTCTATTTCTATTGTCTATGAGTAATATACCACCCTATAGGTCTTGGTAGGTTATTAATTCTTGATTACAGTACATAGTGGAAAGCCCTTTCTTTTGTTGTTTTTTTCAGCCTATATTTTACAAGGTGAAATTTAACAGGAGTGAATCAAGTACCCTACAAAGGTACCATAAAGTCATTTATACAAGTAACAGGATGAAAGAAACATCATAGCAGCTTCTGCAGAAACATGTAAGAATTGAGTTTATAATGAGATTAATACGCCATATGAGTCAATAAGAAATCAATAATCAAATAGAAGTTACAAGATTTCTTTGTATAACTTCCACTGCAGTATTGTGCTTGGTTCTGTGTGCTTTAAAAGGAGACAGAGGGCCCATAGAGGGGAAAAAACTCTGGGCTGCTACAGAATTGAACAGAGTTCCTGAATGTTGTGGCATGAAATGCATGGATGGATCTGGGGGAAGAAATGAGGCAGAGACTAGAAGCCAGATCAGAGCTGTAAAGTTAGAGGGAGTCAACAAAGAGTTTAAACTAAAAGAATAGTATGATTCATTTTAAATTATTTCGGAACAATGACTCATGCAGCAATGGGCAGCGAGCGTACAAGTAGTGAAAGCAGTCCTGCAGTCTGAGGGAGATGACGGGGAAATTAACAACAGGGAAGGACAGGAGGAGACAAATCTGAGAGTCAGAAAAAGGCAAGATCTATAGGACTTGGGGGCTAATTAGATATCAAGTGAGAATTATACTTAATTTTCCCCTTTCTCTCAGGAAGGAAAACAGGAAAAGCTGTTAATGGGTAATTCCCAGAGAAGAAAACACAAATGGCTATTAAGGAAATGTGTTTATTATTTTTAACCTTGTTCTTAGAAGTAAGACATAAAAATTAAAACAAGAGACCACTTGTATCAGCTGGAGAGTTCAAGCACTGGCTTCTGGTCAAATCCCAAGTTGCAGGTGAGAGTATAAAGGTAGGAGACGGGAAATGTCTCTGCCAATCAGGAAACATGACCCCTTTACGATATGCGTAAAAGATATACAACAACACTGCCCACGCCTACCACCAAAGGTCTGTGTAGTACATTCTAAGTTTGAGATTAAGTGCAATGCTGGAGTGCCTGTCTCATCTAGAGACAAACTGAATTGGAAGTATAATGCTATTGAAAAGGGGGGAAAAAACCCCAAAAACCTTCTGGACCATTTGAAGCATCTGGAGAAAATTTCAAACTTGTCTTCTAATGGACTTCAGATGGACCGTTTGGGACCAGAGTACATGATGTATTACCAGAGCACAGACAGCTTTCAGTGGTACAGTATCCCTGGCCTCAGATTCAGGAAACCTTTGCAAGTGCTGACTCTTTGACCCCATTTTCTAAAAATGATGATCATCCATGCCAGGCAAGTGTGGGGAGGTGAGCATTCATGTGCACTGATAAAGAAATTAGGATTCAAACCAACTTTCTGGGAAGAACTGTTGTAACACATGGAAGAGCCTTAACAGTGCTCATTTTATTAGTCTCAGTAATCCCTCTTCTGGAAATCTAGCTTATAGAATTCAGAAGGAATGCAATGATCAATGCTCGCACATATCAATTGGGGTTTTATTTATAATTACGTCTAAATACAAGAAATATTCTAAAGAATCAATGGACAAATGGTTACAATGGTTACAGTAGAGAAATGATCACACTAAAACACTGTGCACCTAAAATGTAACGTACCCCAGAAATTTTGCTGCATGTGGATAAATATACACTTATGTTTAAATATTTGAATATAATACATTAAAATATTAACTGTTTGTCCTTTAACTATAGGATTACAGATATTTTAAATGTTTAATTTTTAAACATTTTCATAAAAATGAGAATTCATTGTTAATATAATTGAGAAAAAATTACGTTAAAATTCCAGTAAGATCAAGCTTTATTATCTTAGACTGTAATTCCCTATTTAGCAAAATAAGTTTATCTTTTCCAATTTTAAGGCTTGTTTCTGAATAGAGAAGACAGCAGCAAAAGGATTTGATAAGTTGAGACTTAATTCGTCATTTGTTAGTATTGCAGAATCAGCCCACAATAATAAGTCTTCTCTCGTAGTAGCTACAGTGATGTCTAGTGAAAAAGAGAAGAATCACCAGAGAAAAATCATCCTGAATTGTATCATTTGCTAATTTCCATGCTTTAAACGCTCCCACCATGGCTTATATCAAACTGCCAACAGTTTAGCATCCATCTTGCAAATTATCTGATACTTAACAACTGGCCCGCCTCAGGCAGCACGAACTCGCTCCAACTCTTCACTAACAGATGCTCAACTAAGTTTGCTGAGCTAAACGAGTGAGGTTGTGGTTGCCTTCTTTCTGTCAAAAGATTTGTGCCTGTGGGCTTAACTTTCCCTATGCTCTTATTACTATTCTATGTCAGTTTTAAGCTTTTTTTGTTATGTGCTCCCTCTTTCAACCTTTTGGACACGTACATTTATTTTCACGCAAGCGACTTAGATTCTTTAAGGAAACACCTCTTTACTTTTCCACAGTTTCGTTTATGGATATACCATCAAAATCAACTTTTACAGCCTCCTATCATTCTCTTCTTTTAAAATCACTGGTTGTAAGATTATGCTTAATCATTTTATAATTTTTAAAAGTTTATTTAAAATTTAAGGTACATTCTACCAGTTCTGGTATTGATTTTTTATTATTAAAAATGATTTTATTTGGGGCTAACTTGAGTGGTTCCATTCTCTAGGTTACTTCTTTATCGAGTATTTCTTTTTCTTCGGCCAGTTCTACACCAGGGGAATGTTCCAATTATCCTTTTAATATTTCACCTGTATTTTGAATGTGTTCCACTGAATACGCTTATCCTTTGTAATCATTTGATGCCTAGTCTATTCTTTATGGTTATTTAAAAGACAGTGGTTCATTAAGAATGCTCATCATTTCTCAGTGCTTATGGATTGAAGTCTTGTAAAGTTGCTTAATATAGATGATTTTCAAATTTTCCCATACCTACTTGGTAAAGGGGAACAATCTCATGTTTTGCATTCTTCATTTCTTAATTGTTTACTCTTCTTTTCCTCATTTTTTTGTAGAAGTCTGATAAAAGGGAGGAATTCAATAACTCAAGTGTGTTACAGCACCATTAATTTTGTTCCTTTACTTATTATTAAAGGATCTATTTTTCTCTAGTCTATTTGCCTTTCTCTTTATGTATCGGTAAAAACCATTTAATTTCAATTAACTTCTTTAGCTATAATTATCTCACTTACTTAATTTTGGTTGTCACCCTTTCATTGTGGCGATTAACAGAAAAATGATTACTTTTGTTTTTCTCTTCATTTCAAAACATAATCTTCTTACTATTAGTTTTTTAAGGCAATCACTCCAGCTATACTAAAATCGGTGTTTATGAAAGTAATGACTTTAGAGAAGAATAACCAGAGATTAACCAGCCCGTGATGTCTGTGCTAAAAGCTACATGCACAGGGTTTTCTACTGTCTGTGTAAAGGGGAGAGAGGATGAAAGTGTGGGAGGTTTGAACTGCCTTAGAATTTCAGGTTTTTCTTCTCTCGAGCACAATTGCCCTTGAATACTTTTCCCTGCAAGAATATGAACTTTGAGTTTATTTTCAGAAATATTGTCAATCCTTAGTAAAATCATATTTTAGTCAAATGTACAAAAATAATCTACATCTAATGGTTAAATGTGCTATGTCTCATTGGGAAATAGTGCTCCTTGAATATCTCCTGTTTCCACACATCTCATAAGCACCAGCACTCATTGCCCTTTGCTCTGGACTATCTTTTTAAGGGTGCTTACATAAAGAAAAGCCTTAGATGCAGAGATAGCATCTTCCTCTGAATATGCAGGTACCACTTGTCCCCCTTTGCATCTTCTTGTGAGAACTGAGGTTCCAATAACCAATACAAGAATGCTGTTGATCTTATTACTTCTATTGCAGTGAATAATGAAAGCTTTTTTGTCTCTGACTGAAGAATCTTGTGTCTCTCACCAGCATCCATAAAACTGTAACAAATTAACTTTGTAACTCACAAGTCAGGTAAAATACCAGACCCTTTTCCATTCTGCACACAAATAGTAAACCATCATTGGCTTTGGAATCAACCAGTTTGTTGTATCAAAAGTTCTAAACTTCCTAAAATCATTTGAAGACTTCCTGACCACTCTGGTCCTATTCCATGAATAACCCAGGTTTTATTTTAACCATGAAGAGTGAAGAAAATACAGAGTTATTAAGCCCAACTGCAGTATGGACTGTGAAGTATTCAGGTGAAGGCTGAATTGAGAACAACAGAAATAAATGATTGAAGAGGAAAGTCTCAGCTGGATAACTCAAGGAATTAAAAGCAATACAAAGAAACCCATAGCAACTCATAAATCAGAATGAGGTGACTCCTTTGACCTAAGATACCGCGCTGTTGACAAGGCCAAAAAACATGACCACATTTCTATGGGCAGGAAGGATGATGTGATCAGAACTGAGATAGTACAGAGCTGTTGTGTGAGTTTTAAAGATGCTACTCACCTGAGCCCGTTGCAACCCGCTGGTTTGGAGTGCTGTGGGTGCGTCAGCCCTGCTCCAGAGCTTAAGATTTTCAAGCTTTCAGGGTGGAACTCAGTGATTTCAGAACTTAACTCAGTCCCCCAGCGGAACAGTTTAGGGAAGGCCACAAAAGCCCACCGTCTAAAGCAACTGCCGAGTGCTTTTATTTTATGTGTACCTGTGACTTACTAATAAAAACAGATACTATTTATTGAATGTGTACTGTGTGCCAGGCACTGTGCTAAACACTTTAAATGAGCTATCCAATTCTCAAAAGAGCTGTATGAAACAACTATTATTATTAACCTCATCTTGCAAATGAAGGAAATGAGGTTTAGAATAATCATTTAGAGTCTAAGTAACAAAGACAGGACTCCAACTCAGGCCTGTTTAGGACCAAAACCACACACGTAAGCATCATACTCCAATGCCTTTAGTGTCTTCATCTTCCCACCTGAAAGAAAAAGATATCCCAGTTGTAGCTTTTATGTGGCCTTTCTTTCTCCCCCTGTCTACCACTCCCCAGCCTTCAGTTAATTAATACTCATAATGCAGTTCTTCATGTTAGCAGTGTGATGATTTAGAAATCAGATCCCAGAGTTTAACTTCAGTGTTAATCCCTTTGTGTTGTTCTGTTTGCTTTGTTATGTCTTCATTCTGCTAGAAAGGAAAAAACTTGGCTGTTTCTGAAATTTAACATGCTTAAAATTTTTCATACTTTCATTTGATGTGCTATAATCACTTAGCATTTGGGGAAAAAAGTCTTCTTTACATAAATTCTAATATTCTTAACTTTATGGTATATTTTGCCAATGTTTTTCTATGGAAAGCATCCCTGACTTTTTAGAATCAAACCAAATTGTCTCAGTTAAGTCTTTTGATTTTTCTATTTGCACGTCTGGAGCAACATATCTTTTTGAATTCTCTTCTTCCCAGATATCAGCAAAAGCTCATTAATTTTTTGGTCTCTTGAATAAAGGATTAATAATAACTTGGAAATTAAATAGGCTCAAATGATCTATATTTTAAAGTTAGGGCATGTGTCATGGGTGCGACTTGGTTTTTCTAAATCCACTGAGTTTTTCTTCTCTCTATTTACATCCACTTCTGTGAAAGAGAATGAGGACGTCTTTTTAGGGAGTTTACCCAGAGTAGATCCTTCTTGGAATAAACTGAGCCTAGACAGACGCAAGGGATGAAACTCTGCCTTGGGAATCTGAAGGCATGCATCTTTTTATATTTGTCAGCCATCAGTCTTGCTCCTTCCTTTGTACAAAGAAACAGCTTTTCTTTTGGCATTAAATTTTGTCAGCTCCTAAAGGAAAATAATGTGTATAAATTATTAGGACATTGTGATTAATGAATTTCACTTAAAAATGCATTTGAAAGTAACTTTAGAATAATGAGCTCCTAACTGAAACTTTTGTATCTCTAGTGACTGATTCATATTCCAAATAATACATTTTTCATCCTTCTAAATAATTTTTGGTCTGTTAATAATGGACCATGGGGAAATTCAGGAATGAAATTCTATGGGCCAATTTTTAATCAAACAACAACAGTCAAGCATTTATATTTATATCTCTTGCTGTCAGCACACTACGTTTATTGGTAAAACAAGTCATGATTTTTAGTGTTTGCATTTCCATTCCTGTTACCTTTAATGTCTTATGTTTTACTTACAATGATTGCTTTCAGTGCTGTTTCATCAGTATCTGCGTATTGTCTCATTCAGTGCAACTTGGTTTGATATCGAAAAATAAAGCATTCTATAAACACTAGTAAAATACGGAGTTCTAATAATAGCAGTACAATTATTGTCATCACACTCAAGATATTTACTACTGCATCAAACTCCATTGCCTAGTATATTAATAAAATTACCCTGCTTTGTGAGAGAGACGTATAAAAAATAAGACCCCAAAGATTTTTCAGGTGCGAAAGATGCCAAAATTTGATTCACATTTCTTAATTTTATGAGGCGTAATCATCTCTCATGGTACCGGAAACCGAAAATCTGCAGTATTGCCATAAGGTAAAGAACTTTCCAGTTGTGACAGCAACCGACTTAACGAGCCAATTCTAGCAATAATTGAGTTTCTGTGCTTTTCTTTTAATTTCACTACCTATGATGATACCTGAGAGCAGTAGACTTTATTTTGGAATCCCATTAGGTGCCATTATGAGATCCTGTTTCCTGGGGTTTTAAAATCTAATTGTCAGTCAATGTGTTACAGTGAGCCTAGCTTTCGTTTGATTCTCGTGGCTCCACGCGGTGGGAAAAAAACAAAAGAAGTACATTCCATCATCCTGTCAAGGAGGTTTCTTAACAAATTACCTTTCCCCTCAAAAGAAAACACAGAGAGACTTTTCTGTTGCTTTAACAATTCTCATAGTTCATATCTTCTTTTCTAAGCTATTAAAGGGAACAAAAACTGAAAACCCGTAGAGCGCAGACATCCTTACAACTGATGTCCTTAAGATTTATGAAGAAATTTAAGTATTTAATAACTATATTCAAGTAAGCTGTGCTGCTTAAGGACATTTTACATCTGTTCATAAACCTCTGCTTTGTCTAAGAAAAAAGGACCCACCATGTTTTCCATTTGACCTGTGAGAACATTTGACTTCAAGTTTGAAAATTGATTATTTCCTTTTCCTCCAGCTACTTTGTCGTGAAAGAGATTCTCTCCATCAGTTTTTTCATAAGACTTCATGACTGTTTTCTAGTTATGGCATATTGCTGGATTTTTAAAATATCTTTTAAACCTCATGACTTCGGCACAAATTAATGTTGTGTATCCATGAGTCTCACCACTGCTACAACCCCGGAGGGAACAGCCCCAAGCTGGGGGAAGACTGAATTACATATTAAATTAGCTGAAAAAAAATTTCGTAAGCCCTGGGTAGATGCACCTAGACTAGAATCACTTCACATCAAAATCATTTGGTCAAAAGTAAAAATTTATCTGTGGGTTGGTTCAAGTCATAGGTTTGTTACTACTTTTTTGTTCGATGTAGGAATGCTCCAATTGTTTTAAATAAAAACCCTTCAAAGATGCAGAAAGAACAAACTGCTGCTTACACATTAAGACAGCATGATCGCTTATATGTTGTATGAAAGCCCATATGATATTTCCTGTTGATCTGAGGACGAATGAAAGAAAGCACATCTGTCTTCCTTCCAAATTGTAAAGCTGTTGGTCATTTGCTTTTACCTTGAACCGGGGAAACTAGTTTATAAGTGTCCTCAAGTTGATCTGTCAAAACACTCTGAAGTGGCCCTGTTCCCAGTCCTGTGTGCACATCTGTCCTGCCGGCTGTGTATGCAGCAGTCTTGCTGTGATCTTTCCACGTTTCGCTAGGTGTGTGTTCGGTTACATACCTGTGCTGAGCACTCAGTTCCCCTCAGTCTGTCACAGACTATCCTGACCTACAGTTACATCATCTCTCTTCAGTGTCAGGAGCAGGGCAGCACAGAAAAGTGAGAGATGGTGTTGCACTCCGGTCAGGAACTAGCCGTAACGGAGGACCCTCACCCCTCCCTTGCTGCATTTCCCATTTATCCACAGACTTCTAAAATCACTAAACAGCTCAGACTAGTTCAATTTTTCCTAATGAAGGTCAAAATAAACGCAAAAAAACCCCACTATATTATAAATAAAGCAGTCCTTTGGGGAGTAGAAATTTGGAGTGAAAACATCGCCAGAGGGACTCCTGAAATAAGCCTGAAAACTTTCAGCAATTCTTAGGAATTAAGGATGAGATTTAGTCGTTGAGAAAAGTGTTAATTTACATCAATAACATATTTTCTGAACAGTCACTTGTGCTAAACACTGTGTTTAGTATCATAAATTTTTCCTGTAATTAACTATACACAACAGTCTAATGAATAGGACAAGACCCTCTCTATTTTACCAATTAAAAAATACCATCGCCAGAGATTTTCAAGTTTCCTTTAGTTAGTGAGTAGCAAAAGCGGCTTTTAAACTCAGGTCTTCATGACTCTTAAGATCTATGCTAGATAGACTCCATAGCCCATTAAAACCCATAGTCTTAAGTCAACGAGAAACATCAAAACTTAGAGAAGGAAAATCAGAAGTCTAGGTTATATTCTATGGTCTTCTGGTTTTAATACATCTCTGCTTACAGCTTGTCACTGACTTGTTTGACTCGAAAGGCATTGATAAATGCTTAACCACAAGTATTTTAGTTTGTATACTTTGCTGAACTCACCCTACTTGGGGCTGATGTCTTTGAAATATAAATAAAGTATAAATAGAATAGAAATATGCCACGGGTTCCTGCTGTACAAACAAGGATTTAGAACAGCAGCATATCACGTTATGAGAAAAAACAGACACGAATATCAGATCAGACACTGTCCTTTAAACAGCAAAAGGCAAATAGATGTTTAGCCACCACTGTTCTTCAGTTATTAGGCCAAATATAAGAAGTCATGGTAAGATGATACATTTACATTAACACTTGTCAGCTATGTCTACAAATTTAATCTATTGTAATGGTAGGTAGTGCGCACATAACTTTATCAGAGGGGCAATTACTTTCATTCGGCAGTTATTTACTAATAGATTGACTAGATAATGCATTGTCCACTCTGGGGTACTTTTAGAATCAATAGGGCTATTAATAGTATTCTAGAATAAAGGATATAAATGAGAATATCCCAGGAAAACTGCGGTATATAGTTACTTTGATTATGAAATGCCTACTTTGTGTTTAAGATTATTTTAGGCCCTTTGAAAGGATGTAATAAAATTAGTAGATGATCTGAAAATTTGGCTATATAGTTAGAGATATAAAATCTACCTATAGTACCTCTGGAAGATAATATGGAAGAATATATCATTAACTGCTAAATATAAGGGACTTTCTAGAGATGCTACAGTAGTTTCAACAAAGGAAACTTCCTTATGGGAAGGCTTCATGCAGAAGAAATGAACTTTGTAGAGTTTAGGAATCTGGATTAATTAATGTACAAAAATCTA